>NC_083359.1:102164977-102472765 GCF_030254825.1 Meriones unguiculatus | reverse complement strand
CTTACAGAGGACCAGAGTTCCCAGGAACCACACCCATTGGCTCACAAGTGTCTGCAACTTCAATTCCAAGGGATCTGACACGCTCATCTGGCCTCCACAGGAATAGTACTCATGGGCACAAACCCACAACTCACACACACACATACACACACACACACACACACACACACACACAGATAATTTTTTTTCCTTTTTTATTTTTGTTTTTATTAATTACAGCTTATTCACTTTTTTTTTTTTTTCAATGCAGTTTATTCAGGAACCTTGAACAATCATCTGACCCTGGGGAAAGCCAGGGCACGCCTGGGTTGGCTACCCAGAGGCTATTTAAGCTGTGGGCTTATTCACTTTTTATCTCCCCTGTAGCTCCCTCCCTCCTTCCCCCAATCCCACCCCTCCCCCTGCTTCTCCATCCATGCCCCTCCCCCAGTCCACTGATAGGAGAGGACTTCCTTTCCTTCCTTCTGATCCTAGTCAATCAGGTCTCATCAGGAGAGACTGCATTGTCTTCCTCTGTGGCCTAGTAAGCCTGTTCCCTGCTTAGGGCGGCGGGGTGATCAAAGAGCAGGCCAATCAGTTTATGTCAGAGACAGGTTCCCATTACTATGGAACCCACTGGGACACTGAACTGCCATGGGCTGCATCTGTGCAGGGGCTACATCTGTGCATTCTCCATGAATGCTCCTTGGTTGGAATATCAGTCTCAGAAAAGACCCCTGTGCCCAGATTTTTTAGTTCTGTTGCTCTACTTGTGGAGTTCCTGTCCCCTCCAGGTCTTACTGAAAGAAAAGGAGACGTAAATTTTTTAAAAGCTTTAAAAGAATACTCCTTTGAAAGTTCACATAAAGCAAACCATTGTCAGCTGTGAGGCCAGATTTTACAGGAAACCCCTTTGTAACACAAGGAGTGTCAAGAATGTGCTGAGAGGAATAGAAGTGACGACAGCGGGGCTCCGTAGTATGACTTCATGATGATGGTGATGTCCTCAGTTCTCTGGCCTCCAACCTCATCCTGAGGAAACAACCCTGAAGCTAGTGCTATGAGCCCTAGACCAAGCCCTGCCCTGCCAACAACCCCTGATGTCACAATCTGAGGGTAGGTGACCAGCCAAACCCTTTGTCAGACATTTTCCCCATTGGGTCACAGTGGCACACTATTCTCCAACAGAGTACAGAGTACACATTTCATAGCGCTCCAGAGCTTCAACAGTCATAGAGGGGAAACAACTGAATGGAGGGAGTGCCATAATGAAGGCTGCAGTCTTTGTTAACCCGTCTAAAAGTCACCAAGCCCAAGGGCAGCCAACTCCTCCTCACAGTCACCTTTGAATTTATGGCTATGGGCCTGGCTGCTTTTCAAACATTTCTTTTGGCAGAGACAGTTTCTACCAGGTAGATGATCTTGATTGTGTCTGGAGGGAAGAGGATGTTAAAGTTGCTCCTCAGCTGATCAAGTGCCTCTGTTTTCACCCCACCCACTCCTGTTTATTGGTGAAAACAGGAGAGGCAGAGCAAGGCTCCAACACCAGAACCACCATGTATTAACTATGTAAGCTTAAACTTGACCTTGCTAAACTTCAACTCTTGATCTGAGAAAGGCAGATTTAAAAAAGAACACGCTGCTTGGAGAACTAATACACAAAAAGTTCTGTCTGTAAAGCGGCTGCCCAGGTTCCTGCAGAAGAACTCATTTTGACTTTAACTCAATTTTCCCAAATGTAGGTGCTATTTGTATAAAAGAGAAAAGGATGAAAAGTGTTTACAGTCAAATTTGAAAAATTCCTGGGCAAGCTCATTGAAGCCTGGCATGGCAGCAAAGTACCTACAAGTGTAGTATTCTCAGGAGGTGGAGGTAGAAAAATTAGATAGCTCCGGCTAGCCTGGAACTCTCAGAGACCTTGAGTGCTGAGGCTAAATGCCTGCCCGACCACATCCATCAGGACTCAGAACTTTTAACTTCTGGTTCTCCAAGAAGTACCTGTCATCAGGCCTTCCAGGCCACTTCAGTCACAGATGTAGTACAGAGGATCACTTAGAGGCAGTGGGTGATGGCCTTCACAAAGGATGCTTAAAATGAAGGAGAATGTAGCAATTCCATGTCAGTTTCCCAAACGGCCTTTGCTGTGGAGTCTGCATGGCCTTTGTTTTCCTTGAAGAGGAACCATCACCAAGAATTAAATCCAAATCACATCCCTGCTCCAAGATGAAAGGTCCACTTACCCCAACTCTCCCTTCTTTGTAACATAGACCCCAGCATTAACCACCCCCTGGCCCCACCCCGAGTCACCCTCACTGTTCTCATTGCTGAGAACAGGTACCTAAAAAAAGCAACTTAAGGGAGAAAGAGTTTCTTTTGGATCATGGGTATGAGGTTAAAGTCTGCCTGCCATGGTGGAAGCCATGGTGAGGTGGGTACCTGAAGCTGCTGGTGGCTGTTTGTTCTCTGTCAGATCACCGAGTAAAAATGAGCAAGGAAATGGGGTCCTGGGCTAAGCTCAAGTGCATCCCCCAGAAATCTGCCTCCCACAGATAGGCTCCACCTCCCAAGAGACCCATAACCTCCCAAAGCAGTGCCACCATCTGGCAAACAAATGTTCAAACATGTGAGCCTGTGGGGAACATTCCTGCCCAAACCATAATGGCTCACATCTCTGCTGCGCATCCCCAACACTTGCTTTTGTGGAAAGAACTGAGCCAAAAATAAAAGTTCAGGGATGACTTGTTTGGCAGTTTATCATGATTTGTCTGAGTTTATGCACCTCCTCAAAATGTATGCTAAGTAGGGGTTCTTGTGCCAGCTGTGGCTGTGTAGAACTTTTCAGCCATTTTGACTAACTTAGCATACCCTGTAATAGAAGTAAACTGGAGACTCCCACTGCCTACTGCCAAAGAAAGAAACAGAGAACAAGAACATTTGAGCTAGACAGAAACAACTGTCAGAGGAGTTCCTGGTCTCCCCCAGACTGAGGCAGAACCCTCCAAAATGACTCCTATGATCATGGCTTCAATTCATCAGATCCTGGCAAGTTGCAAAACAAGCTGATTCTGCTTGCAAGAGGTTTTCCGTCTGCCAAGGGAAGGGATTAATATGCATAGCCGTCCTTCCAAAACTAACGGGCATGAAGAGCCACGATGGGCACTTTTGTCCAATAAAGCCCTGCCTAGACTCCTGCCTGATGGCTCTGTGCTTTAGTTTGTGGATTAGATTCAAGGACAGTTTATCCCTGCATGCAGATGAGAATGTCAGCCGACTCACCTAAACTCCTGTCTCCTGGACCTGGTGGCACACTTAATCCTGCTGCTAAGTCAAATCCAAACCACAAGAACATCAGCTCAGAGGGGTGGGTGCGTTGGAGACAGGGAGCTGTGACAGAAAGAGTTAACTTCTCCTCCATCGCACTGCCTCACCCCTGCCCCCTGTTCCCTCCAGCTGTGCGCCTCTCCTCTTAATAATACCTCACTGCAGCCACCTGGCTCCAATGGGGCAGCGGGGTTTTGCTTCAGAGTGAAGAACCATCTTCTGGGGGCTAGCCAGGTGGCTCAGAGGGTCCAGGTGCATGCTTCCAGGTGCGGCCATTAGAGTGCAATCCCCAGGACCCACATGGTAGAAGAGAGAAATGACACACGTGGGTTGACCTCTGACCTCTACATGTGTGCTGTGGCATGCATGCCCACACAGACACACACAAATAAACAGAGGAGAGAGAGAGAGACAGAGACAGAGACAGAGAGGGAGAGAAAGAAAGAATTGAAAAAATATTAATTTTTTTTTTAAAGAAGTATCTGCTAAGAGCACACCTTAAGAAGCTTGTGTAGGATTCTGACCTCACACCAACTCTGGGAACAACAGCTTTCCATTGGCCAGAGATAAAACACCAAGGCTGATAGGTTAAAAACATACCCAAGAATGCCCAGGGACAGCACTCATCACCCAGGTGAAGCCAGCAGTAACTGAGAATGACCCAGCTGAAATGGATGGCATCAGACTCATTGTCACGGGGCCTTCCCAGAGCCTGTTAATACCACTGGGCATGAGCAATGGTTCTGGTTCTGTTATGGTCTTGCATAACTGACTCCTTACACAGCAAGCATCTGGATGATGAGACGTTATCTCTGCAAGACTATCAGGCTTGTAGGAATAGACATGTGTATTAGTTACTTTTCTATTGCTGTGACAAAATCCCATGACCAGAGCAACTGGAAAAGTGGGATAAGAGTCCATTATGGCAGGAGGCACGGCAGCAAGCAACAGGCTTGGTGGCAAGACCAAGGCACCGAGAGCTCACATCTTCAAACCACAAGCACAGAGCAGCAGAGAGCAAACAGGAAGCAGGCATTTTTCCTCTCAAAGCCCACCTCTGGTGTTCCACCTCTTGCCACAGGCTGCACCTCCTAAACCTTCCCAAACAGCTCCACCAACTGGAGACCAGGTGTTCACATTTCTAAGCCTACAGGGGACATTATCATGCAAACCATATCTCATGTGTGCCTTATATTCACATAAACAGTCAATCGAAGCCTCACATCCATTTGCTTTTCCCCAGTCAGCTCCTCTCTGTAGCTGGGCCTTACCCTCAGGCTCCACATCAGCATTCTTGAGGACTGTTTGCCCATCTCTGAAATGTGAGTAACGAGTTGTCTGTTGGACCACCTAGGACATGATCCAGGGTTTAAGCTTCATACTTCTCCAACACGTCACATTCCTAGGCTATGACTGGTCTGAACGTCAGTGACCATTGTGAAATCCCAATCACATGGCAACTTGAACAGCACTACCCACATCTGCAGTGTTGGTCTAATGACTCAAAACAGACATCAAGACAAGTGCCACCCTTTCCAGCCATCTCCCTCCTTCCCTTGACACAGGACCTTAGACACACGACTTGAGTTCTCGTTTCTTCACTTCACACCTGATCTATTGACTTCACGCACTGTATGAATGGTTGTGTTGCAGGAACATAGGCCTCCATGTCATCCCTGCTTCTCGAGCTCCCATGCCTCAGGTTCTGGGCTGTGGAAGCTTGGTAAAGTATCTTCATCCTGTGCTGTTTCCTATTGCTGCGGACACCCAGACAGACCTGCTCGTCTATGTGCGTGGAGAACTAGACATGAAAAAGAAAACCAGCTCCCAGCCCAAGAGGTCCACAGGACTCTGAATTACCCAGAGCAGGCTGCCATACCACCCACACTGCAGAGTCCACAAAATCTGCATGCAAAACTGGAGGAAGGAGCGAGGTGAGGCTGCGGCCTTCCGCTGCTGCTGCTTGCTGTTGCCACTCAGTGCCTGTGGCTGTCCTGAGCAGTGTGGAAATTCCCTGTGCTCCACAGCAATGCTGCACAGGGTTCCTGGTGCCACCCACAGGCCACGCGCACGCTCAGGAAGAAGAGACTGGGCGTCAGCATGGACAGTGTATCAGTGAGCTGAAGGTGGAGGTGAGAGCTGTAGGTCCAGGCTGATGCGGGGATATGAAGCACTGTAATTTATTCGCTTGCCTTTCAAAAAAGAGTAGGCAAGGGTCAAAGTGCACCCCCCCATTACAAGCTGTGAAAATTCAGACAACTCGTTCAACTCCCTCCAGGGCTTCTGTTATCTATAACTGGAAAACAGCAGCCCTGCATTACAGGGCTGTCATGAGGATTAAGCTAACAAATACATATAAATGTGTTGGGGCAAGACCTAACACATTGTGGTAAAATTTATTATTATTACCTACAGACATTGGTCCTAGCCAGGTGCAGAGATACACACCTGTGATCCCAGCACTCTAGGAGGCAGAGGCAGGCAGATCACTGTGAGTTCAAGGCCAGCCTGGTCTACAAAGCGGGTCCAGGACAGCCAAGGCTACACAGAGAAACCCTGTCTTGAAAAGAGAGAGAAAGATTGATTTTTCTGATCGTCTTACCAGTGGACACACCACTCCGTTAGCCCTCATTCATCAATTTCTTCACTGAACACCTGTTGTGTACACCTTGACCTCTGTGTGGCCCAAAGCAAACTCTTCAGGGCCTAGCTGTGTCTACTGTGATGCTCTCTTGGATGTCACCAACAGACGTGTCCACTCCTGCTCAAGCCCAGAGCACTCGCAGCTTCTTCTCCTACAGCACTCTATACCTTCTAATTCAACCCGTATTTCAAAGCTCCCTCAAGACGTGGCTGAGTCACGTTCAAGTTTCCCACACCACTCTCTGTCTCACAGAGTGTGAGATGAGTGTGGAATAGAGACGAACTTAGGATGGGAAGCAAGAGAGGAAAGCCAGCGGGGCTTCTCACTAAAGCCTGTTTGAAAAAGATAGACAGGAGGCTGTAAATCAGCAAGGCATTATGCAAAATGGTGCAGGTACTTATGAATTCTTAGTGTGGACGCGCGCGCACGTGTGTGTGTGTGTGTGTGTGTGTGTGTGTGTGTGTGTGTGTGTGCATGTGTGTATGTACATGTGCATGTGTGTGTTAGAAGACAACTTGTAAGAGTTACTTCTCTCTCTCTCCACCATGTGGGTTCCAGGGACTAAACTGTCAGGTCACCAGACTTGGCAACAAGCATCTTTATCTGCTAAGCTATCTTTCCAGCCTCTAGAATTATTTCATTAAGACAAACAAAAAAAAACAAACCCCTTCACCGTTAATACAACTGAAAGAAAAAAGAAGGCCCCAGTACTATCCACAGCCTTAAGGACCTTCTCTAACTCCTCTGATCCTGAGTGGGCAGGTGGAGCTAAATCACCAAACCTCCAGAGAATGCCAGGACCCTCCTGTCCCCAGCCCCTGCTGCCCTGCTGAATCCTTCCTGCAGCTCAAGGCACAGGGATCAAATCTTTCTTACCCTCCTTAAAAATTCCCCCAAGACTGCCCAAGCCCAGCGTCTTGCCACACACTTCCCAGTGACCTTGTGCATATTCCCATTTCCTCTGCTTCACCCCATCCTCTGCACCTTCCTCTGACACCTCAGTTGAGAGGCAGCCCCTGCCTTCCAAGGGCCAACTGTCCTGGTTCAAATCTATCACTTTCCAGACCTAGATCTGGGCTTCAACAAGCACGGGCAGTTCATTTAATCCCTTCTACACTAGTCTAATTATACAAGTACCCATTTCTCAGATCGTATGTGTGAAAGGATCTGTAGAAGGCCTGTCTTCCCATCTTCCTGAAGGCAGGGACCCTACTTCTGTTCCTGCTCAGAGCTTCCTCGGTGCCCTGAAGGCAAACATGGTGTAAAGTGGGTATCCACAGAGGAAAGAAACATCAAATGAATGGCAGCATTGCCCAGGATGAGGGACTCAAACTCCCACATGGAGTTCACTTAGTCTAATCTCTACATGAGAGTGTGCGGCCTGGACACTTCTCACTCCCCAAGGGATAAGAAAGAAACTCAGTCTCTTAGAACAGAGGTCTTTCAGTCCCTCTGCTAATGTGACGTGACCTGGGAAGCGGCATCCCAACACCAGGTTCCTACTGGCTACCACTGTTGGTAGCAGCACACTGTTGATCGTAGCTGAGACCCACAAGCTTCTTCAACTTGTAGAGACCCCCATTCTTATCATCCATGAAGCAGCAGCACTTGTCATCTGCAGAACACAATTTGTATGCTGTTGCAGAGGGCAAATTTAACCAAACCTTTATTTGGGCATGTGAATTCTGTTCAGAGTTTGTCCCCCTGATTTACTGTTTTCTCTTGCCTGTGAACTGTGGCTCTCCAGAAACTCCTGGGCACAGAGCATGGCACATGCCCAAACGTCACCCATATTTTTAAGGAACAAAATTCTTTGCCTTGGAACTCTGTCTTCTAAGCACAGGCTTGCAGTTACATGCCTGAGCTCACCGCCACTATGATAATATGCACAGGACAAGGTCACCAGCGTCATAGGAGAGAAGAGGGCTCTAGAGGCCCAAGTGCCCCCTGAGGAGTTATGAACAAGCAGCTAGGGGAGGCAAAACACTTTCTTCAGTGTACAACCACTGCTAAGCTGACCATGTGCCAGTGACTAACTTTCATCGGCACTCCTGTAAGCAGACCTAATGAAATGCCCGGGGTCAACAAAAACCACAACAAAAAGACATGAAAGTTGAAGGGGGTCATGTTGGGAAGAAGGAGGGGACCGGCAGGAGGGGGAGCAGAATGCTTTAGATACACGTATGGAAATATCATAATGATACCCATTGCTGTGTACAATTCATATATGCTAGTAAAAACCTGGACGTTATTTCTTATCACCTTTCTGCTTATGTAGCCTGCCACCTTTCTCCTTGCTTTTCTTTCCATCAAATCTCTGCCACAATGACCTACATGGATGCCAGCATTTGACTCTCCCAAAACATCAGCTTCTGTTCAGCAGCATTTTCCAGCAACATAGCTCTCAATACTACTGGGGGCATTTTTTCTGCAGCATTTCACACTGCTATCCAGCCCCCTTTTTCTTGAATCTGTTGCTCAGTTCCCAGGCAAAGAAGAACAGACAGAGACAGCCTGATCCGTGCTATCACTGCAAGTTGACAAAACAGCCACAAGCTGGGATCCCAGCACCAGGCCTGACAGAGAAAACAGGGGCCTGGATGACATAGCCATTCCCTCTGACCCATCACCACAGAAAACTGTTCTCCTGCCGGGACTCAGACTTGTATCTGGGCACCAGATGGCTCAAATTCACCTGTGAGGCCAGGCCTGCTGCGAGACTTCATTTAGCTGTGTGTTTTGATCATTTGGTGTCTGCCCTCAGAGCCTCTGGCAGCAAACATCCTTTTCCACCAGTTCAAGCAAGAAAATGGACCTGCCGTGGTCATGTTTGCTTCACTAGGCTGCTGGCTTATTTTAAGAACTAAATCTTTCCTGTCACTCTATTTTTCTCTCTCAGGAGTGCTTACAAGCCAAGATCGACAGGAAAAATTTGTAGCCAGGTCAGGGATCCTTTTATGTGGTGACCTAGCGCCACCTACTGACTACTCACTTAACAGCAGCCAAGAGGACAGGAAGGTAAATAGTTTTCTGCAAAGAAAATTTTACATGAAGACTTCGTTACCTATTCACCAGGCAGACGTTCCCTGGCAGTCTGGTGCTTTTTATCTTTAATGTAAGTAATCTAGGACCAGTGTCACCAACAAGGAAGCCTAGCCATCTTTTGCTGGTTCTGCCTCAGCCTTTCTCTTTGGCAGCTGTCACTTATAAATGATGAGCTCACGACAGACAAGCTAATGCTGTCTCCAGGTGTCCCAAGCACAGACGTGGAGAAAGACGGCCCTCCCAAGCGGCCTAATGCAATAATCTTGTCTTTATTTAACCTTTCAGACCAAGGTCTCTGAACTTAGAGTGCAGAAATTACCTTCTGGGTACCGTGCCACCGTGGCTCTTCACATCCAAGGGATAGAAAGTGTTTCTGCTGTAGGTGGTTGGCTGTGGGGCCTCAGAGTCCTTCTTCATTGCCTGACCAGGGAAGGAAGCAAGAGCAAATGGTCCTCACCACCCAGCATTTCTATCTCCAGAGTCCCAGCCCCTTACAGATGTTCAGAAACTAGGATTTCTTAACCTTGGCAGCACTGGGGCAAAACAGTCTGTGTTACTATGAATCGGTCTGTTGAACACAAACATTGAACAGTACTCTCACCTTTCACCCAGGAGATGCCAGTAGCATCCCCAATCTCCAGCTCTATTCTGTTATAACTATTCAAATATTGGCAGGTGTTGCCATTGACTCCCTGAAGAGGAAAGTGTAAAATCACCCCTGAATGAAAACATTGTGTTGGGAACTCAAGTTTGCAAGTCTGGTGGTTTGGATGTGAAATGTCCCCCACGGTCTCATGCGTTTAAACATTTGTTCCCAGTAGGTGGCGCTGTTTGGGGAGGGTTGCTGGACATGGAGCCTTGCTTAGGACATGGGAGGATGTAGGGACCAACCTTTGGGTTTATAGGCAGGTCCTGCTTGGAACTTACTCTCTGCTCCCTAATTCCCCCTCTACTTCCCTGGGTGAGGAACAAGCCATACCACTACAGATGTATTGCCTTGCCCACCCTAAAGAACTAAATCCCCTAAATCATGAGCCACAATAAACCCCTCCTCTCTTCAGTTACTTCTACGGGGTAGAACAGAACACAACAGAAAGGAGGGTAACTAATGTCCTGGGGAGAAGTAAAAAGAAAAGGAGCTAGGGGCAGGGCTGGGGGGAGGAGTGAGAGAAGGAAGGATGGGAGGGAGCAGGAGGAGGCACTACTGCCCTTATCATTTAAAACAGACAAGTTGGCCTGGGGACATAATGGTTCCATCCCTGGTCTTCAAAAGGCACAAGTCGCATGCAAGACAACCTGTGAGTTCTTGCTCTTTAACCCATGAGGAGTCTATATTGGCCCTCTAAGGGAAAGCAATATTTCTAATTTCTAATATCTAAATGTATTTCTGTTATACAGGAAGAAACTCAAGTTCAGAAATGTCAAGTCCCTTAGCCAAGGTAACACAGCTTGCAGCAGCAGAACCATAGAAAACCAGAATTTCCTGACCCTGAAATGAAAACTAGTACTAGAACAAAGGGTTCTAGAACAATCTCAACTCTCAACCATCCTGCTGCAGCCTGACAATTCGTCTAGATTTAGACCTGCAGATAAGAAAGCTTAACTACTCTCTGTAAGAAAGTCAATCTACAGTTTTCACGCTGGGGGCTGTATTTTGGCTATAAGAGTTTCTGACCATTCATTTTAAAGATTAAAAAAGAAAAACTATATCGGCAGTTTTTAATTTTGCCTTCAAATAAAATTATTTCAGGGGCTTTTCCAATGGGATGCCTAAACAATACCCCCAGAGTAACTGAACAGGAATCTTGAGGACCCAGTGACATTCTTTAAGCATCCAGGTAACTCCAATGTGCAGCCAGAATTAAGATCCCTGAGACATTTGGGTTCTGTTTCTGCCCTCAGTCTTACACCCCTGGGCTGAAGGCCACCTCCTCTCCTTCACATAGCCACCAGGCAGTCAGTCCTCACAAGAGATGTTCTGGTAGGAGCAGGTGCCTGGAAGACTTCCCTGGAATCAGTCTTTCTGTCTGAACTGCTCTCCAGTCCATGAAGGGGCCATTCAGCAGCTTATTTATCACCACAGAACACCAGAGTCCATTGTCCTTCCGGGTAGAGGTAAGCCCGGGGAGCGAGGAGAGAAGCATTTGCTGGAGGGTTGTCTTCCTGGCCTGGGTGGATGTTTGCTGACTGATTTACCGAGGTTCATTCCAATCCATGGTCTTGCAGGAAACAAAGGAGCTCCGCCTTCCTGGACACGATTCGAGCCTCTTGTTCCAGCTTCAATGGAAGGGGACGATGCTCCACTCAGCACCTGTGCGGAAGCCATCTGGGTCACAACACTGGAACTATGGGCTAGAGCCCCGTGACCTCTGTCCCTCCCTGTGCCTTCTGCTGTCAGTTTATGCAAGTGGCCCTCTTCCAGCAGGGTGGCTTCACCCAGCATTTGCAGGAACAACTAATTAAAGAATTCCATGACTCATGCTCCACAAGGACCTACACACATGGCTCCATCATCATCATCACCTTCATCTTCCATCCCAAAAACATTTCAATTAGAGGGGACATGAAAACGGTAGGTGGAATATAGTAAGGGTTAAAGATTCATACGGAGATAGTGGGATTTGGGAGCTGAGAGGGCAGGGAGCTAATTAGCCAAAGGTATCGGTACATGAAGAAGCCTTATGAAATCTCACTGATTTTAAGATCTCATCTATACAAACAAACACCCTGCGTGAGTGGACAATGATAACACGAGTTATAAATGAAAAAATCCCATTGCCCAGCAAGCCATATCTTCTTATGGGGTGTTGCTCCTAGTTGCCCTCCAGAACGAGATGGAGGCCCTGCGGCTGGAGACACTAGTCACTTTTATGGCGCACAACATAGAGAAATCAACCTTGGCTGACCAGGAAACTCTGCTGGCCAGCTTTCACAGTGCCAGAGGTGCCTCGCAGGCCTCCCGAGGAGAAAATTCACCAGTAATCTCATACAGCTGTGGACTTTGCAGGCAACAACACTGACCTGATCGAGGAAAATGCCCGCTGGAAAACAACGGCTAAGCAGATAACCAAACAGTTTCCGGTAGGGTGTGAGGCCTGCTCTGCAAGAGGAAAACCACGCCTGGTCTGTAAAGCTAGTCAAAAGCTCGAGGCTGAGGAGATCACAGACCCTGTAGAGGGGTGGAGGGTACTCACTGTTCGTTTTTTTGGTTTTTTTTTGGGGGGGGGTTGTTTTGTTTTGCTAAATGGTCATACTATCAAACTACCATCTAAATATGTTTTCGTCAAAGATGCTTCACTTTGTAGTGGGTTGTGGTTCATGCAGAGACATGTAACAGGTCAAAGTGCCAAGTGTAAACAACTGAGTGCTCAGCCGCAGTGGATCAGCCACATGGGGGACCTCACGGAAGGGGCAGACAGGAAGGAAGAGCTGGCGACTGGGAGGAGAGCTGTGAAACACTGACTTGGAGGTTTGGCGTGGCTGTCGCGTGCCTAGTCAAATCGCGTTAGTTGTGGTTACCTGCCCAAAATCAAGCCGGTAGAAATTACGGCATGGATGGGGGAGGGGTCCCCAAGGCCCCACCACCCACATGGGAGAAGCTATAGGGTAGCTGCTGAGGGAGGAAATGCCACTCTCCTTTCGCACGTGGCCACTGACAGGTTGCTCGTGCCCTAGCGGGCGGCCCCACCCCCGTGTACAGCACTAATTGGGCTCAAGGGATAATCGACAACAAAACAATAAAAAAATAGGAGAGAGGGGGGAGGCACTAGAGAGAGCTGAAGGCGGGCAGTAAGTAAGTGCATATAATCAACAGCTGCATTCGCATAAGCTTATGGAACTCTTCAAGAATAAAAAAAAATCACTTAAAATAAACAGAAAAGTTGCAACGGGAAAGGCATTCCTAAGTTGTTAGCAGCTGGAGATGCTTCTAAAGAAACGCTCATGGATGCCAGACATCCTCACTGTATTTTAGAAGTGATACAGGGGAAAAAAAAAAAAATGCCGGTGTGCAACAAAAGCAAAGAGAGGGCGGGGAGAGGGTGGGGGCTTACTGGTGAGCTACGCTGTTATTTGGCCCACCGGAACCCTGTCTTTTAGGGAAGTACTCCTGGAGGCAAACTCGGCCTCCGGCAGCGCGGAGGCTCCAGGACTGCAGTTGCGCGGGTCGGCCGGTCGGAGGCGCTCTGGCGCCGCCCTAACGCCGGCCGGGAGGAGGAGCCGAGGAGCCGCCCACCCTCCGCCTTGGCACCGCAGCCGGGAGGACCCGGACACCGCCCTGCGCTGTGGCCGACACGTGGCAGCCCCAGCCCGCCAGCCCAGCCTTGGTCCAAAGTGCTGCCCCGCTCAAGGGCAAGGGCGGGGGAGGGGCTCCCGAAGTTCCCCGCTGCTGTCCTGGTCACCGCGTCTCCCGGTTTTCTCTTAAAGAACTGTGCTTAAGACAGTCAGGATACAGACCGAAGGCCACTTGAAGTATGACTGGACAGAATGGACAAGCCATACCTCGGCCGCTTAGAAAACTTAGAACCACAGAAGAAAAGGAATGTAAACATGTCGTTTGCTTACACTGTTTGAACATGTTGTGAGTGTGGTTTTAGCTTACCAGAGTGCAATGGGATCTATCCACGGTGTCTCAGGAACTCCGAGAACCCATTCACCAAAGGGACAAGAGAGAACACGGTGTTCCCAGGAGAGCTTTAGAGCATTCTCAGCCGCCACCACCATCGCGCGCAGCTGTAACCGAGACACCCAGGCTCACAGCCTCATCTCTTCCTTGGAGGAGCCAAGTCCAAGCTTGCTCTAAGTGTCCCGGCTCCAGTTAGCACCCACGCTTTACTCTGTGTTAAAAAACGAAAATAAACAAAACCTCTTCTTTTCATAACAAACCCCAGCTCTGCTTCATAGTGCCCTGTCCAAGCGCTCTGGCTTCACCTGGGAGGTCTCTGGCCGGAGTTCCGCACAGCTGCTGTGGGCGGCAGCACAGCCCACCCAGCATCACCTGAATCGCAGCAGCTGTGGTGACCAGGGTTTCATCCTACCCCCGACGCCCCCCCCCCCCCCGCAGCAGCTGGCCAGCAAGTGTCTGCTGGCCAGCAAGTGTCTGCTCGTGTGTTTTTGTTTTGTTTCTGGGCCGTACAACTCCGTAAATCATGTGGAAGCTGGGCGCATGTCGGCCTCACAGACAGCCGTTAGGTTTCCTAACAGTCTTTCCTAACAGTGAAAGCTCACTCCCTGAGCTTCATCCGGAACTCTGGGCCAGGGAAACTCTTCTGCCCCTCCCCCAGCTTCCCAGAATTTCAGAATATGGGTTCAGGCCTGCTCTCTAGACCCACCCACCATTCTGCCATTCAGAATGGGGCTGGAAAGATAACTCCGTACTTACCGCTCTTGCAAATGACCCAAGAGGCAGTTCAGTTCTCCTCACCTGTAACTCCGTCTCCCGAGGTTCCAACAGCCTCTTCCGGTATCCTTGGGCATTGCATTCAACAAACACGGTTAGACACACTTGCACATAATTAAAAATAAAAGTAAAATCTTTCTTAAAAGATGTTCAGGGTGCCTTACATCTGGTGCATGGTCTGTATTTTGATAACTTGAGTCGTTAGCACTTAGTTTAAGCACTACCAACCTAGACTTCTGTGGCTTTGTTGCCTGCTTTGAGCAGAGACTGCGTGGGCAGCATGAAGCAACGTGAGCTCAGATATCCACTTCAGGGGTCAGGGCCCATCCTTCTGAACAGATCCAAGACTTTCAGCCATCCTAGAACCAAATGACACAGGGTTTAAAACCCTTCCATCTTGAAGATGAGGGGGTCATGTGAGAATTAAGAAGTGTGAGGTCTCTGAGGTCCTGAAGTTAATTTCTATCCTGCAGAGTCCTTGCAGGAACTATTAACAAAGAAAGGAAGGGGTGGGGACGAACGTATGGGGGGAGGAGGATAAACAGCCCTGCAAATGGACCTCCAGAACTGATGGGTAACACTGTGAATCTTCCATAATGATGAAGGAGCAAAGACCGGAGGTGCTCAGGAGTGTAGAGTGAGTGTGGCCCATGGAAAAGAAAAGTAGAAATGTTTCTATCAGGAAATAAATAAACCTGTCCAGAGCACATTTAGCCCCATTTAGCAAGGTGCCCACATAACCCTCAGAGCCCTTAGCCACCTTGGTAAGCTATGCTTTGTTCTCTTTAAACCAAGCATCCCCCAGTGTGCTCCGGAAGTTCTCTGTGATTTGGAGAATGGACAGAACATCGTTTCCTCTCTTAGCTATTTTTTTTAATGGATGTGGGCATTCTGCCTGCACATATGTCTATGTACCACATGTGGACCTGGCCCTCTGAAACTGGAATTCGAAGCAGCTGTAAACTGCTTTGTGGGTGCTGAAAACTGAGTCCTCTGGAAGAGCAGTAAGTGCTCTTGATTTCTGAGCCTTCTCTCCAGCACCATCACCCCTACACACACACACACTTCAGTTCTTAATTCCTCCTGTGGCTCAGAACCCACAGCCCTTCACTGAGGCCCCGGCAGGAATAGGTATACTATTCTGCAATGGAGCATTGGCTAGCCACTTCCTCACTGCCAAGTCCAGTCAAGAAGCCTCATGTTCCTTGTCGTCGCAGAGTTGTACAGCAAGGTTAAGAAGCAAGGTAGGGAGATGGCAAGATGAAGAAGACTACAGAGGTGGCAAGTGAGGGCCCCAGGTGGAATGCAGGTGTGTTTATTAGCCATTTGCTGAGCCCAGATAACAGATGCTGGGGGTCCAGAGCTGAGCCTTTCAGCTCACCGGCTTCTGTCTGGAGGACAGAAAGGGGCCATCCATCTTCCAGAGCTTAGTTAGGAGCCAGTCACCCACAGGCAGCGGGAGTGTGGAGGGAGCTGCTTAACAAGCCGGCTGAAACACGCTAGATTCCCCATTGCCAAATAGTAAGATCAAAGGATGCACCAGCGTAAGCCAAAGTTGATTTATTACCCCAGGTTGAAGGGATGTCAGGTGGGATTCCAGGCAGGTATGCACACTAGAGCCTGTCATAAGCCAGGTGCGGGGTGGTGTGGGCTGTGGTCTCCCCAGGGAAATGCTGCACACAGACCAGGCTCATGTTTCTTCGGCAGACAGCCACGTTTCCCAGGGAGAGAAAGCCCACACATGCTGGAGTCAAGCCCAACCCACCTGCAGCCAGGATTCCTGACGGGCTGAGATCCAAACTCAGCACCCAGCTGCAGATTCCACTCTGTGAGACCTCCTATCTCAGTTCCCACCGGCCAATTCAACCAATGGGGTCACGGGCGACTTCTGCCTGGGGACTTCCGTGCCAGCTGTCTTATCCCGCCACTGCTGCGGTCAAGATTCTGCTTCCTCCTCCTCTGGCCCTGGGGCCCTGGGGACCACACTCTGCCTTTCTTCTTGGTACCAGGCCCTTGCAATGTTTTCTTGCTTGAAGGAGAGGCTGGTTTCTTGGAGGAACCTTTCCGAGGTGCAACCCGGTCCAAGCTAGAAGCTGAGGCTGCATTGGATGGTCTTCGAGCCGCCTTCCGTGATGTCTCCTTCAGCAAGTCCAGGACCGTGGCTGGAAGGTAAGCATTTATTCAGTGAGAACGCTACAACTCAGGAAGAAGCTATGCAACAGCACAAAGGAAGCTCCAGCCTTCTAAGAGACAGGGCCCGGCTGAAATCTCCGAGTTGGCCTCCAACTCTCTGGCTCAAGCAATCCTCCTGTCTCAGCCTCCTGAGGAGCTGGTACCATTGCTCCCACACCCAGCTTGCTACAAGGGTTCTGTGATATCAATTAGTTGTATTGCCATTGTTTTAATAACCCCCTCTTGCAGTAAGTGCCTTCCTTTGTGGACTGGAATCACTCCAGAGGTAAGTGGTTCTGGGATGTCTGCCTAAGATTGAATTCTTCCTCTTAAAAGTCTTCTGTGACTCCCTGTTTCATCACAAAGAATTCGTCACTTCAGGCTCCCTCACAGTGCCCTGCAGATCCTCTGTACCAGAACTTCCCAGCTATGCTTATTTCTCTATGTCCCTCTCCCATCTGAGCTGGAATTTGTATAAATCAGAGATGCTGAGAATCCATTGCTATATCCCCAGGCTTACCCAGAACCTCCCACAAATTAAATACTAAATAATTATCTCCAAATGAATGAATACAAATTACATGAATGAATGAATGAATGAATGACCAGAGAACAACAGATCAAGGTAGAAGCAGGTATTCATTAATTCTGGTCTGCAGAAAAGATATACACAAGCTACTTATTAACTGAGCTACAAGTTAATAAGCCTTATAACTCATAAGCAAAAAATTATTATCCTTGGAGCTCAAGATGGCTCAGCCATTAAGAGCACTGCCTGCACTTAAAGACCCAGGTTCAGTTCTCAGCACCCACACAGCGACTCACAATCAACAGGAGCTCCAGTTACAGGGGTTCTGAAGCCTCATTCTGGGCTCTGCAGTCTCCTGCACACACACAGTGCATGTATTTAAATGTAGGCAAAACATCCATATACATAAAATAAATAAATCTCACAAAAAGAAAACAAAGAAGGTATGCCCCTCCCCCCTGGGGATTGCCGTGTGTTTGCTAAGGATGTAGGACACCAGTGACCAAACCAAAACTCAGGAGGGGACTCACTGGCGAGTGGCCGGAACCGGATCTTCTTACTCGTGGTTCTCACCGGCACTGGCTTATATTTGCACTTGCCTGGCGGGGCTCGCCTAGAGACAAGGGCAGAAAGGGTGAAGACAGGATTGGGAGATCAAGGGCTCCTCGGAGTGAGTATTTACAAAAACTGGGATGACCCTTTCTTGTCCGCAGGCTTGGAAGCTGTGGTCGGAATGTGCTCAAATGGAGAAGAGAAAGGGCACTCAGTGCCTTCAGGAGGCAGTGAAGAAAGGAGGTCAGCACGGAGTCTGGGGACAGTCACAGCTAGGTCCTCAGCAGAGCAGCCCAAGACACTTTACAAAGTCTCAATTTATGTATCTATGGAATGCAAAAAAAAAAGTGGTTTGCAATATTGTACAGGGAGATACTGAATATAAACAGAAAACTGTATGTCTGACACATCACAAGTGATTGATGAAGAATGGAGTTTAAAATAAAAACCCTTGGACAAGGCCTAGCACATAATAAGTGCTCAGAAGATGATGATGATGATGATGATGATGATGATGATGATGATGATGATAGTGATGGTGGTGATGATGGTGATGATAATGATGGTGGTAATGATGGTGATTGTGGTGATGATGGTGATAGTAATCGTTCTTGCAATGGTAATGATGAATCACTTTAAGGAAATCCCTTCAAAAGGTTGTGGCACAGACCCTAAGCATGGCCCACCTCACCAGCTAGCATCAGGCTCATTCATAAGTTTCATGTCCCCGTGTGCAACTCCTGAAACAAATGGGGCTTTGAGCTCTGAACTGGAACCTCCAGCCAGTGCTCTCTGCTTTTGTCACTTTGCTCTCAGATGTCTCCCCAGGTGGGCCTGTGGCTTGACTGGCTTCAGTCTCCTTAGCCATGGCTTGAGGCCTCAGTCTTCTGTCTTCTTGGCATTCTGTCAACATTGTGTGTGCATAGTATTTCCTATCATCGACAGAACCCAGCGATAATAATTGTCATCAGCTTTGTTACTCACACCTAAAATCCCAGCACTCAGAAGGCTGAGGCAGGAGGACCACCTTGAGTTCAAGACTACATAATCATAATGAGTTCCAGGCCAACTCCAGACTCTAAAGAGAAACAACGACAAAAGTTCACAACTGTTTTTTGCCTGGTTTCTCAGGGCTGTTCTTCAGAAAGAGGGGAGTTAGATTATATCCTAACCAAACGAATCATAAAAGTGCCAAAAGAGAGAGAACTAGGTTCACTCTGGAAGCTGCTGATATGAAGAGAACTCCCTCTCCAGGCACACTCACCCCACCCAGAGCACTCTATAGGCTGGAGCACTCCAGGCCAGAGGACAAGAGCTGAGCACAGCAGCAGACCACAGTGGAGGCTGCCTACGCCAGTTTCACCCTGTGCCAGACCACAGGCTACCCTCAACAGGGCGTCTAAGGCACAGCTAAACCTCTCCCAGGAACGTCTCAGCTCACACAGATGGAGAGCCCAGTTGTTTAGTGAAGCAATGCTGGTCCCTGAGCAATGACTAGACCTATGGGCCATACCTCCGCCAAATGCCACCTCAGATTTGGAAACAGCCGCAGAGGAAAGCATTGTGCTGTATATCTATCTATGAACCTGAGAAGAAAATGACACCAAATCTCACCTTGAGGGATCGACAAACTTGTAAATGGATCCATGGGGTGCATAGGCACTTGGGTAGGAGGTGGCCAGGAAATACAGCTCCCCTGAGGAGACAGCAATTGGGAAGAGCACCGTATCATCAGAACTGAAACACGCAGAAACCAAGGTAACGAAGCTTGGCTCCGAAGCTACCGTGAGTTCTGTGGATGAGTTCTAGACTGCTGACGGCCAGCGTCTCAGTAGGCTGCAGGCTTCTTGATGGGAAAGATCACCTTAAATCTTCAAAGACTATCTCAGAACGAGGCCCAGGGGAGGCCACTCCATGAGTGTGCCGCGGGACCCAACAGACTTTTCTCAGCAAAGCTCCACCAGCTTCACTGAGCTTCTCCAGCTAGTTCACACAGGCGCAGGCTGGGCCACCCGGCTTACTCTTCCCCTTCATCCCTTTTCCTCTCAGCTTAGCTTTGGCATTTTCCCCCCAGCCATTGGGTTGTATATTTCTCCATGACCGTCCCCATCCTTTCAGCCTTTGCTCTTGGTCTTCTCCACACACCCCAATCCCAAACACCTTCATCCATATTCTCTAGTGACACTTTAGGAGACAGCCATGCTTCCTCCCAGTTTCTCCTACTCAGACTTCAAGAAGCATCGTCATTCTTGTCTCAAAGAACCTACCTCATGTCACCTAGCCTGGCAGTTGTCTGTGGGGAGCACGGCTGTGTCTGAGGATGAGCCTCGGCTCCAGGGTTACACTGGGAATTCTAGACATAAATTCTCACCACGGTAGTTCTGAGCTGTGTTATCCTAACCTACGCAAACAGTGCCTACTAGTTACTAATGGAATAACAACTAGTTACTAGTGTTTTGTGTTGGGGAGGGGGGAGAATATGTATCTGTCCATACCTGTAACATGCACACATATGCATCAGCATGCAGAGGCCACAGTTTGACTCTTGACAGGTCCCCACCTTATTTTTTGAGACACCGTCTGCCTAGGCTGACTAGGCCATGGAGCTCCAGGCTCTACCTGCCTCTGCTTCTCCAGCACCGAGGTTACAGCTGAAGTTACCACGACACCCAGTTTTTACCTGAGTGCTGGGGAACTGAACTCGGGTCTCCTCGCTTGCATGGCAGACACCTGACTCCCCAGATCTCCGTCCTTTCTTGTCTCCAATGCAAGCGCCTCCGCAGCTGTGTCCACCTGACACAACGCTAGCAGGCTGCACTTTATTCAGTTTGCTTATGTGACTTCTTGTCAGCCTTATGGAGGGCAACCATGAAGCTGCCAATGTGACAGTTCTACAGCTCTTGCAACAGCTTTTGTCCTGGGGTCTGTGGAGAACAGTGACCATGTGCTTCCCTGCAGAGTGTGAGGGTCTGAGGCTTTGCTGAGTCTGCTGTCCAGGGCGCCAAGGATTGAAGACGGTATGGCTTCACACACGGATAAGATGTGCTTACAACTGTTCTGAGAAGGAGTTCAAGGAGTCGGGACACATCCTGCTCTGGATTCAACTGCACTATCTGATTGGAGGCACCAAACACCACCAGATCATCATCAGATAAATGAGCTGCCTTCCACTAGTCCGCGTGAATGCAAGCCACTCTCTGGCAGGGACCCTGCAAACCACACAGAAGCTCCAAAGTTGGGGTGGGGGCTTTCTTACTGCGTGTTCACTTGACATGACTACAGCCTTTTGGCATGTTTTGAACGTGCCACAGACTTCCAGTTCTATATTTAGGAGGAAAATGCAAAAGGTAAGTTTTATCTCTGGTACCCAGCTAACATTTTGAGTAGCTATTTTACATCCTACTTGTTAATTTTGTGTACGTGAGAGGGTGTATGCCACGGCACACATGTGGACACACCTCGGCATGTGTGTGGAAGTTGAAGGACAAGCTGCATGAATCAGTTCTCTCTCCTTGGGGCCCTGAATGGAACTCAGGTTGTCAGGTTTAGTGGAACCTTTACCATCTTGCCAACTCTTTAATCTCTATTTCAGGCAGAAAGATAGTTTTCCTGCAGGGGAACTTGCCGCAAGCATCCTTACTTAGGTCAGCTTGCCAACTGGCCGGGGGATAGCTCGGGGCCAGCCATTCACTCAGCCTCACTTCAATTACACCAAGAGTCAAGTCTAAGAGTTGCCTGACTAAAATGTGGCAAGAACTGGGGCAGCTTCGTTCCACTGAAAAGCAGCATGCCCAAAGCTTGCAACTGATAAGGGAGATGGTGTTCTCAGTTGGAAGGGTCTCAGTGGCGAGGGTAGGGGGGGATGCGAAGAACACAACATGGAGTCTGTTTTGCTAGGGTACAAAGAAAGGAGCACAGTTGAGGGAAGCTTCTCTGGCCTCAGGGCTGGCCCGCACAAAGCCTTGGCCAAGTCCCACTTCCCAGAATTCAGCCAGGGACACTAGCTTTGTTTGCTAGGAGTAGTGACTGTTTTCCCCTTCTGACAGAAGCCTACAGGCTCTGCAAACCAAACCTCCAAAGCCAGGGTTCTGTGCTCTGCTGCAGAGAAGCAAGCCATGGAGACTGCACCTCTAGGAAGGCCAGCCTGTGGGGTTCCTGGCTCTGTCTACCTTTCGAGAGGGTCCAGAAGAAAGGCCCCACCAGGGGGGATGAATGGCTTATACTGCTCCATCCTCTCTTTGCTGAACACCCCTTGACAACCTGTGATTTCTCTACTTCTTTACACATTTGGATTCCCAATTTGCAACTCACTGATTTTTTTCTACTTAAAATTCTTGAATTACCAAAATAGCCCCTTGCTGATATAGAATGTTCCTCTCAAGGCGCCTATCCAGCAGCTAGCCGAGAGGAAAGGAAAGGGAGCTGAATGGATTTCTTTATTGCCTACTCAGATAGGGGCCCAAGAAGCCATCCTGAGGCTCTAAGTGGAAAGGGGCTAAAGTCAGGGACTTGCCCAGCCCTGGCCTCACACAATAGAGAATATCAGGTCTCTGGGAGACTCATAGATACTGAGTTTTGCTCTTTCTCATTCTCTCTGTGTCTGACTCTCCGAAGTCAGAGATGACAGTGTTCTTTCATCACGACAGATTGGTGCTCCGGACAATCAACGATCAACCTGTTTCCTCCCTTGTGACACTGAAAATATGACCGCGTCACCTGGCCACTGTGGTTACTGATTAGCCCGTGTGTTATGAAACTTGGCTCAAGGATCGCCACGAGAGAAGTGACAGTGACTGTTTAAGTGATGGGGGAGGGGGGGTGCAGTCAGTGCCGGTGGCTATGGAAAAGAATGAGAATGGATTACCTGCTTCATCTTCAGCAAAGGAGATGATGAACTTGCTGTACGCGCTGATCAGCCCTGGGAAGGCGCAGGATGAGTTGCCCAAGCAGATGTCTCGTTTTGTCCATTTTTTGGCTTTCCTATCTTCCCGCAAAGCCATAAGTCGACTAGATGAAAAACAAAAGCTTATGTTGTAGGAATCTGTATTTCCACTCACAGATTATTTTCCCACCTAGCATCAGGGATCCTTGAGTACTAGCACTGAGTCCTTTTTGTTGTTATTGTTTGTTTTGTTTTGTTTTGTTTTGTTTCGAGACATGGTTTCTCTGTGTACCCTTGGCTGTCCTGGACTTGCTTTGTAGACCAGTCTAGCCTTGAACTCAAGAGATTCACCTGCCGTTGCCTCCCAGAGTGCTGGGATTACAGGCACGCACAAACTCAAGCACCGGCTCTGGCACTGAGTCTTAACTGAGCACAGTGAAGGATGCCTCTAAGAGGCAGGAGAATCACCACAAGTTTGGAGCCATTCTGTTCTACGTTGTAAGCTGCAGGTCAGCCAGGAACAGCAAGACTCTGCCTCAGAAACAAACAAGCAAGTAAATACTTCCTTACCCACTCATGAAGTCCCCGAAGATGTAGAGGCCATTGAGATTGGGGGATTCACACCCACGGTAGACGTAGCCTCCAGTGACAGACTTTCCCACGGCATGGCCATAAGCATAGATGGGCAGAATGTCATCTGTCAGGAGAGAGAGAGAGAGAGAGAGAGAGAGAGAGAGAGAGAGAGAGAGAGAAGCTTGTGGTCCCAGCAGAGAGGTCTAAGGAATCAAAAGTGGACTTGAATTCTTTATTTTTCTCAACAGACCAACCACAGTATGCAAGCTTCCCGTTAGACTGTTATCTCAACCTAAATCCCCAGCCTGACGCCTGGTTGCCTGCTTGAGCTCTCAGGGTAGATACTCAGGTTTTATCATATGAGAAGCCTTGAGACACATGTGGAGACAGAAAGATCAATAAGCCTAAAGCCAGCCTGGGTTATGTGAGACCCTTTCTCAAGAGGAGGAGGAATAGGGGGAGGTGACCAACAGTCTTCAACTTTGAAGCAGGAGGAGCTCTTGCACACCCCTATTGATTGGTTTATTGTTGATTTTGAGATGCTGCTCTCATCCTCGTGTGTATGTGGAGTAACATTTTAGTGGAATGTTCCAACTGGGAGATAGTTTTTAAAGCCTGTGCAGCCATCAAGTTTGCTCGACCAGTGGTTCTCAAAATAGAACGCCACTCAAGTAACTTCTCTCAGGTACTAGTTAGTCCCTGCCCCTCAGCTCATCCAGAATGTAAACTCCTTACGTCTGGCATACACCATATGAATCAATATTTTTAAAAAATTTATTGCATCTGTATGTGTGTGCATTTGTGATGAGGATGGCTTTCAGGAGTTGGTTTGAGTTTCCCAATACGTGGATCCCAGGATCAACTCAGGTCATCACCTTTGGCATCAAGCACCTTTATCTACTGAGCCATCTCAGTGGCTCCAAATCAATATCAACTGGCTTTTATTTTCTATTCCAGAGTTGGTCAACATTCCACTCCATGAAACAGAACAAGCGTTCCAATGATCTAAGCAAAAGAAATTGTTATGGTGAAGATGGTTTTGTGAAAACAGAAAAAGCTAGGTGCTCCCAGCAGTCAGTTGGCTGAGGCTGGAGGATCATGGGTTCAAGAAGCAAAAACAAAAACAGGACATGCAGTAACATTCAAAGTTCCTGTCTTTGTAAGGCAGCCCCAGGGAAATGGAACAACAGGAAAATAGCTGATCCACTAACCTCATGGGGTACTCCCCGCCCCCACAGGGTGTGCAGCTGGGAACTCCCTATGTAGCCCAGGTTGACCGAATTCACAACCCTCCAGCCTCTGCCTCCAGCACTGGGATTCTAGGTAAGTACTACCCTGGCCACAGGGATCTCCAGTGCGTTTGTGGTGTCTGGGGCACCATGGAGGCCACCATCAGGAGCCTCAGGTTGTCTTCCCCTTCCTCCATGGCCAAGGTAGTTAATTCACTCAGAAACCACACAAACCATGTCTCGCTTACCCAAGGAAGCATTATGACAAAGTTTCTTGTCGTAGCATTCGAACCCTTCCTTTGCCCTCCAGCCATAGTTCCCGCCTTTGACGATGAGGTCAACTTCCTCAAACTTGTTCTGGCCCACGTCCCCACAGAACAGCCGACCTCGGCCCTGCCGTGTAATGGGGTCCCCTCGGTCCACGGCACAGCGCCACATGTTTCTGACCCCGTAGGCATAGACGGCAGGGTGGGCGCCTGGCTCAGACAGGAAGGGGTTGTCCATGGGCACTAGGTACGGCTGGCCATGCGTGCCTGCCCCATTCACATCAATCCTTAACACTTTCCCCAGCAGAGAACTTCTAGAAGACAAAACACCAAGACAGAGGCCCAGGTGAGCCAGGACACCAGCAGGAGAGGCAAAGGACCGGAGGAGAGAACCAGGGAGGCCACTGAAAGATGGCTGGGAATCCCACAGGGGAAGTGACACTAGCTGGTTCTTCTAAATATATAGAAGATGTTTAAGAGTACCTCATGTCTGATTTACCAGAGAATGTGACACAATCTTGTACCATGTGACCCTAAGTAATTTGAAGCTTTTGTTTTCTGTCTTAGTGGTGGGTGCTCTCCAATTTGGTCTAATGTTATAAATTTGAAACTAAATAATGGTTTTATTTTTCCCCAGATAGCAGTGTGCTCCCAAAAAAGAACAGGCTTTTCTTCTTCTTCTTCTTCTTCTTCTTCTTCTTCTTCTTCTTCTTCTTCTTCTTCTTCTTCTCCTCCTCCTCCTCCTCCTCCTTTTTCTCCTCCTCCTCCTCCTCCTCTTCCTCCTTTTTTAGAGGCTCTTCTGGTGAGTTTGACTGCTGGGCTGTGACACTGTGCTGCTTTTGTGATAACACATTTCAATGAGCTGTTATGCACACGGTACTCAGTGAAGTCCCTGAATGCCAGCATCCAGCAGGTACTAGCTTAGGGTGACTCACATTAATATTTTATGCCTAGGAATAGTGGGAGCAAGTGTTCCCTGAGTGCAAAGAGCAGAAGGACCCAGTGACCCTGACAGACAGCACAGATGGCATCGATGGGCTCTGATACCAGTGTCCAAGTCTCAGGTTCTGCCACGTACCTCCTGGGCTCTTTTTCATGGCTGTAAAATGAAAACCACAATCCCTGCACTTCACAGGAGTCTTTCATACATGTTTACAGTCAGCCTGGTACTGAGGACATAACAATTAAAACAGATTAAAAATTTCTTGCCCTTTAAGCATGAATTCTCGAGTATGAGAAGCAGCCACTTTCAACCCCACAAGCACTCAGTATATATCAGCTCTTATTAACTGGCTTATCATATGTGTCTGGGCCTAGCACAGAGCCTGGTTGTTGGTTCATAGCATCCTGCTAACATACATTTAATTTTAAATTTTTTTCTACACAGCACTGTGATAGTTATATTAAACATTTATTTGTTTTCTACTTACTGAGACAGGGTCTCACTCTGTAGCCCTGGCTGGCCTGGAGCTCACTATGTAGACCAGGCTGGCCTCAAACCCATAGAGATCTGCCTGCCTCTGCCTCTCGAGTGCTGGGATTAAAGGTGTGCATCAGTACGCATGGCTACATTGAGCAGAGTGTTACGTATGTATCATTGATGGGACAGCAATCCAAAGGATCCTCTCATTGGCTCCAGTGGAAGGATCCATCATCTAAGTTTGACTCTGAAAAAGAACAGTGTACCAGAGGTGTGCTCGGGAGAAGAGGGAGGAGTGCAGCCTCCATCCACCTTACATGTTCTGAGCATTTCCAAACTTGCCAAAGGGATCCCCAGCCTGCCCTCCATCCCCAGTGAATATGTACAGATAGCCATCCAAGCCAAAGAGAAGCTGTCCACCATTGTGGTTTGAGGCTGGCTCGTCTATCTCCAAGATGACCCTGGAAGAAAAAAAGAAACTCCACATTAGGCTTTGGCATGGTAGAAGCTCCATGTTCTTGAGACACCAGAAGTTGGCTGATCCAAGCTGCCAAGATCTGCCTGAGGTAGGGCCAGGGTAATAGCCACCCTCTCTAGGGTTTGTCTTTACTCTCTGCCCCACCAGAACTCCCCGCTCCTTCCTTAGAAAGGCAAATGTATTGAGTCATTTTGTTCTTCCAATCCTTTAGCCTATTTATGATGGTGTGATGGTTTGAACAAAATGGCCCCCACAGCCACTTAGGGAGAGACACCATTAGGAGGTGTGACCTTGCTGGAGTGGGTGTGGCTTTGTTGGAGGAAGTGCGTGACTGGGGGTGGACTTTGAGTTCTCAGAAGCTCAAGTCTGGTCAGTGTGTCTTAGTCTTCCTTACTGCTGCCTTCAGATGAAGATGCAGAACTCTAAGCTCCTTCTCCAGCACCATGTCTGCCTGCACACTGCTGTTTTCTATCGTGACAATAAGGGGCTAAACCCTAAGAGTTGCCATGGCCATGGTTTCTCTTCACAGCAGTAGAAACGCTAAGACAGACGAGAAAAAACTGCTGAGACAGGAAGGAGAAAGAAGGGGAGAAAGCAGAGTGACAGAGAGACAAAGCCTGATCTCGGAGCCAGCTAGAACTAGCACCTTATCTGTCCTGGTGACCAACTTGAGACAGTCTAGAGTTATCGGAGAGTCTCAGTTGAGGGATTGCCTCCTCAGATTGCCTTACGGGCTTGTCTGTAGGGGACCATCTAGGTTGCCAATTGATGTAGGAAAGCACAGCCCACCGTGGACATCCCATCCTTAGAAAGCTGGTCCTGGCTGTGTGCCGAAGTGTGGTGAGTGTAAGCCAGCTACCGAGCAGCACCTGCTCAGTACAGTTCCTGCTGTACTTCCCGCCTGTGAACTGAGATCCTCGCTGAGGGTAATGCTGTATGGAAGAGCAAGCAAGCCTACCTTCAAGTTCCTGCTTTACGGCCTGCCCTGCCTCCCCTCAGTGACGGACTGTGGCCTGGAAGCATGAGCCAAATAAACCCTTCCCTCCTCTAACTTGTTTTGGACACGGGATCTGTCACAGCAACAGAAAGAAACCATAGCATCATATAACCCTGCAGCGGTAACCGTATGGTCTTGTGCCATTGCTCCTGTCGGGGTGAGAAATGCCAAACTGAAGGTGAAGGGTCGGTACTTAGTGGCCACACAAGTGGTTAGAGGCTACAGCTGCATTTAACATAATGATCTATAATCACTTTGAAATCCCCTTTGGCTGTCAGTCCTGGCTTCTCCATTGTAAACACAGCAATTGTCACTCTGACTAGGTTTGGTAAGAAGGTGAGAGCTATGCCCCCAAAAGAAGCTTTACTCTGGAGTTATCCAGGTTGTTCTCCTTCATGAAAAGTGACGCTTTCTTCAACATTTTTTACGTGTATTAATTTATTTCCCTGCAAGTATGTATGTGCACCACCCACATGCAGTTCCAGCAGGTGCCAGAAGGGGGAGTCATATGCCTAGAACTGGAATTACAGAGGATTGTGTGCGGTTGTGTGGGTGCTGGGGACTGAACACGGGTCCTCTGTAAGAACAACCACTGCTGTTAGCTCCAGAGCCATCTGTCCAGGCTGTTTTCTTAACATTTTATGCGAGTGCTCGAAAACCAGGCCCACTCCTGCTCCACCACCCCAAAAATGGAAGGACAGCATTTGGGAGCACAGTTTCAGGTTCTCACGACATTGTCTTACCGCTCTGATTTGGGGTCCGCTTTGTTAAGGTCAGACAAGGAAACCTTCATCTCACTAATCCGGATTTTTTCCACCTTCCTCTTGCCCAGGCATGAATAATAAATATAGAACTTGCGGTTGTAGCGGAATTTGGGATGAAAAGCCAGCCCCAAAAAGCCTCTCTCATCCCCGATCCAAGGTGTGGTCAGTACCATGCTCTTGAGATCCAGGAAGGGCTGTTCCAGGCGGCTCCCGTCGGGGAGGTAGACCCACACCACTCCTACCTGCTCAGCAACAAAGAAGCGGTGGGTGCCGTCCCCGGCGTGGACCATGGACACAGGGTTCCTCAGTCCATTGCCCACCTCGGCCAGGCAGAGCTGCAGGCAGCCCTTCTGGTCCTCAGCCACCACCCCCAGGTTGCGGTTGAGCTGATCATTCTTCAGGATGTTGGGGAAGCAGTAGTCCTCATCCGGAAGGTTGAGGAGGCGGCAGAGGCGAGCACCGTCTTCTCCGTGGGACTCCTGGAGGCCACTGTCATTGGTTAGCAAGGAGATGGCAGAGTGGCAGCTGCGGTGGAAGGCAGAGCAGTAGTCAGAGCAGAGACCCGGAAGGTTCCGGAGGGGTGTCTGGGGGTTCTCGGCATCGTAGAGGTGGGCTGCATAGGGAGAGCACTCCTGGGAAAAAAAAAAAAAAAAAAAAAAAAAAAAAGTCCAGTAGGTTTCTGGAGGCTTGAATACAAATTGTTGTTAATCATTTCTCTAGAGCCCAAATTTCTGATGTAGTTAATGCGCCTGGAGAAAAACCCTCACGTATTCGCTACACTGTGTCTAACATTTTAATAGTTTAGTTCTTTTTGAAAATGTGTATTAGCATATTAAGTTGTACATAATCATCATGACATTTTTATGTCATATTTTTATCATAAGTCACTACGTCACCTCTCCTGTCCCCTTCCCATTTTCACTGAGCTCCGTCTTTGCAACTAGCACCCCATATACATTCAGTGTTTGTGTGTGTACGCGCGTGGCATCACACGTGTGTGTATGTTCATGTGAGAAATCCAATGAGTTTTTATTAGATGTTTGCAGGACAACGGGTGAGGGTTTGTTTACAGGAACAAGACACCTTATTTGTGGTCACACAAAGAAGAAAATGTCCCTCCCTCGGTGATCAACCATTAACTAGATATAGGTCGTCAGGGCTGGAGTCCCATGAGCTTCTCCCCATTCCATGACAGGCAGGTAGATCTTCTGAAAGTAAGACAGCTCTCAATAGCTTCGCTTGACACTCAAGATTATATTAAATGCTAGGTGAATATTTTTAAAAGATTTCTCTTTATGTATGTGTATGTGTGAGTTCCTGAATGAGTTTGTGTACACCCTGAGTGTGCAGGCATCTGCAGGGACCAAAAGCGCCCTTCAGAGACCCTGGGACTGTAGCTACAGACAGTTGTGAACCACCATGTGGGTGCAGGGAACTGAACCCTGGTCCTCTATAAGAGAAGCCTGCTCTTAACCCCCGAAGCGCCTCTCCCTCCCTGGAAGAACATTTTTTAAAGATAGCAGTATCACATTTTTCATTCCTTCTTCTCTCAAAGTGAAGCAAGATGGCACATGTTCCGTGTCTATTAAACCTGATGCCTAGTGTTAGTACTTTACATCCTGTGTTCCTTAGCAATCCAAACTCACAGAATCAAAATGGCTGTTCGGTGTAGCGCTCCCAGAGGCTAAGATGCTTGGCAACTTGTTCATACATTAAACATTTGTGCTTGATATAGGTGAGGCTCTATGCTGGAAGCTATAGATTTCGCTTTCGATTCTGGCTTTTAAGTAATGATATTGTACTATACAAAAGTATATAAGCATTAAGTGTCTGAAAGAGTATCTGCTCTTCTACCTCCTAGACTGCAGCAATTTCAGGAAACAACAGGATTCTGTGGGCTGGACCCTCAGTTCCCTGCAGTGTTGACAGATAGACCACTGAGACCTGGAAAGTAAAAAGGGAAGTTGAGATGGTTTAAATGAAAATAGCCCCTATTGGCTCATTCATATATTTGAGTATTTGGTCCCCAGTTACGGGCCTGTTTTGGAAGGACTGTGGCCTTGTGGGTGGAGGTGTGTCACTGGGGGTGGTCTTGTATGCTTTGCAGTATGCTTTCTCTCTTTGTCATGGTTGTGGATCAGGAATTGAGCTCTCAGCTGGTCCTTCACCATCATGGACTCTAATCCTCTGAAACCATAAGCCAAATTAAATGCTTTCTTTTATAAGTTGCCTTTGGCCATGGTGCTCCATCACAGCAACAAAAAAGACATCATGATTAAGGGACAGAACGTGGGTAGAACAGCGCCCCAGACCACAGACAGCTCTTGCAGCCAAACAGCCTGTGTGACTGGACCAGCAGCGTTTTTCCTGTGTATTAGCGGCTCACTTTCCTTGCTTGCCCTGTTGGGCACTATAGAGCAAGCCCTTGGTTACCAGGCTGAAGGAAAGAAAAAAACTCAGAGATGCACAGCTCCTCCACTCGGACCCACTGGCTTGAGTGTCAGCTCACCACAGTCCATCCTCTCGTGGACCATGAAACAAAGGAGGGGGGAACAAGGGTGAAAAGGTGGAATGCTTGGGGACAGAAGTTGGCTGCAGGAATATGACTGTCACCCTGGCGTACTCTTAGGCAGCCGTGTAGAGCTCGCAAAGCTGTTTGACTGAGCTCAGGAACCGAGAGCTATCTCCCAGGGGGAGACTCGAGTTCAGAAGAGGCTCTGCTGAGCAACTGCACCTCCCCCGTGCACAGGCCCCACAAGCAGCAGCGAGCAAAGCGCACACTCAAGTGCTCATGGAGCTCACGCTTCTTGGAGTTAGAAAACATTACAGAAATGGCCCAGACATGATGCCGTACTTTACTCTGGTGTGATGTAACCAAGAGGTTCCGAAACCCGGAGCCAACACATGATTTTCGAGGGATAAGGGTCCTAAAAGCCGGCAGAACCACTTTCAGGTATAGTCCACACGTTGTGCGGGGGGGGGGGGGGGGAGGGTAGCCTTGTCTATTTTACCAAATGAACACAGCTAGGTTAGATTATTCTTCAAGTCCATAAATAAAGGAGCAGCTGAATGTTGCTTTTTGAATCCAAGAGGGGATGGAAAGGGAGGGACATCTGGGAAATAAGGTTTCCATGCTGCTTGTAAAAGCCCAACTTCTGGGGCTGAGGAGATGGTTCAGGAACAGAAGTGCTCACTTGTAGGCATGAGGACCTGCATTTGGATCCCAGCCTAGTGCTTCTGTCTGTAATCCCAGCACTGGGGCAAAGACAGCGACTCCCTAAAACTCACTGGCCAGCTGTCCTACACCAATCAGGAAGTTCCAAAAGACTCCCATAAGATCCTGTCCCAAAACATAAGGTAAAGAATAACAGAGGGAAGATGCCTAATAGTGACCTCTAGCCAACACACACAAAAACACATACACACAATACACTTCCATACACACAGAGACACACATATATATACATATACACATGCAGACACACACATCCACATCCATACACACACATCCAAATACACAGACACGCACATACACACATACACACACAACATTCTCATCTCAGAGTTAAATCTCCAGGAAACTGCTGAGGGCTGGCGCCCTGGCCTGAGAGCACAGCCCCAGGGCGATGCCACCCAGGTGTCTGTCCTGTGAGTCATGCTGTACTGATTCATGTCTGGGCTGTGTGTGACCATGCATAGAGCTAAGGAGGCTGGAACACTGAGCACAGTGGCCATGGTGGGGAAAGATGCCCTGGGACAGGCACAGGATAACACTAATGTCCTGGAAGATGTCAGGTCAAAGATCAGCCTGGGCATCTGTCTCTTGCAGCAAGTTCTCTGGTTGGCACCCTCTTCCTACCCATTGGTGTGTGTGTGAGGATGTGTGTGTGCAGCCTGTACCTTTGTGTGCTCAAGCTCTCACATGTGGATGTTGGCTGCTGCTGGGCCTGGAAGAGAGAAACTCTGAGTCATTGCCTCTCAGCAACTCCAGGCTCTCTCCATCCTCTCGGGAGCTCTGCAGACAAGACCCCAATCCCTGCCACCACCACTCTCAGAAGAGAAGCCCCTTGGCAAAGCACCCATTCCAGCAGGTGTTACCACTCCCTCCTTGCACCATGCATAAATGCCACAGGAATGCTGGCCCAGCTCTCTGGTCCTTGCAGGCAGGACCGAGAAGTTACACCGACAACTCCATGAATACCTCCCTCAGTCTCTGCTGTCTGGGGAAAAGCCCCAGAGGGAAGAGGATGGAGACCCAGTATATACCCTCTTCTCCAGCTCCCCGGGGAGGCTCCTGACACTAGCATCCTACCCCAGGATCTTCCATTCAGCCCAGCACCCTCATGCCAGAAAGCTCCTTTCCAAACCGGGCCCCTCTCCTCCTCTCAGGCCCACCTGGCAGAGGATGTCCTTGATGTAACCACCGCACAGTTCATGGCCCGTCAGGTCGAAGTAGTTCATGATGTCCCAGTACCGGGCAGCGATGCGGCGGTCCTTGCGCTGATCGCAGCAGCCAAAGGAGTCATAGTCAGAGCAGAACTCCAGATGGAGAGAAGGACGAAAGGGTGGTCCATAATCCAAGCACTGAGGGTGTCCCTGCAGCTGGCCCACCCAGCACCACAGGAATGTGAGGCCCAGGCAGAAAATGTCGGGAGAGAGCCATGGGGCCCGACTACCAGGAACAGCTTGTGGGCTAGTATGTTTTCCCAGCATCTGGGCCTTGGGCATTCTCTGCTTCTGCCTTCCTGGGTTGGCCTGCCCAGTCTGCCCAAGCTCCCTCCCCCGCTCCCAATTTCTCTTCCTTCTTTCTCTCCCTCACATCCTGCCCCAAATTCACCGAAGTGTTTGGTCAGTGAAGTCCTGTCTCTGGGCTGGTGGCTAAGAGTCCCTAGTGACATCAGGGCGAGGTGTGCTTCCCTGTCAGTCCTGCCTAAAAGCAAAACTGGAGCCAGTCTCAACTCCAGTGCCAAATGGTTGGGGACCACGGGTACTTCGCCAAAAGGTGTGATGGCGCCAATGACCTCGGTGCTGGGATTCCTCAAACTGCACAGAGTTCCCGCCGTGTTGGGAGCAGGCCAGGAAATGCCCGCTTGTTTACTGTTTCCCTGCAGGCTGGGCAGCGGGCATTGCAGAGTCCCCACAGCAGACTGTGCGAGGCAAGCATCCAGGTTCCGACAGCGCAGGAGGGCACGGAGAGCGAAGGGTGTGGGTCTGCAAACATGTCAGGGAGGGTTGTCCGGTGTATGATTGGATGGCTTGGATGGGAGGGAATTTCATGACTCTCGCATCCCCAGCAAGAAAAACACAGGCAGAAAGGGAGAATGAGGGTGTCTCAGTCTCTTCGTTCATACCACACACCGGGATGTGGCTCGCTTGGCAGAGTGCTTGCCCAGCATACACGAGGTCCTGGGTTTGATCTCCAGCACCTCACAAACCAGGCTGTGCTGTCTTCAAGTGTCGTGTTAATACCTGGGAGGTAGAGACGAGAAGATCAAAAGTACAAGGTCATCCTTGACTACAAAGTTTGAGGTCAGCTTGGGCTCCGTGAGACCCGATCTCAAAAGCACATAAAGAAAATAAAAATACCATAGACGGGTTAACTTATAAATAGTACACGTTTATCTCTCATTTTAGAGTCCGGGACACCCAAAATCGAGGATCCAGCAAGTCAAGTGTCCAGTGAGGAAACCTCATGGATGTCTTAACAGTGAGAGACAGAACTCGTCCACTCTCTAAAGCCCCCTCCCAGGCACCCCAATCACCCACTAGCATCAGGGACATAATAGAGATCGAACCCAGGGTCTCTCTCACACATGCGGAGCATACCCTACTGGCGACCTGCACCCCTCAGCTGCTGTAGTGTAGATGGAGACTATTCTCCAAAGTGCAAACACTGAGGGCCCCCCACCTGTGGCACCACTGGGATGTTCCGGAACCTTTAGAGACAGGGCCTCATAGAAAGGGATTAGGCGTTCCTTGTAGGCAGTATTCGAAACGCCACCTTGTCTATTTCTGTTTCCCGGCAGCCAAGAGGTGAGCAGCTTTGCTCCAGCACATCCCCTACCACGGTGAGAGGTGTCATCCCAGGCCCAGGAGCAATGAAGAGTGCAGGCCCATGGGCTCAACCTGCCAAGACCATGGGTTCGAATTCACCTCTCCTCTGATTATCCTAGACATTTTTACAGTAATAGAAAATCTGGCTAAACCATTAGCCCAAGGCCTGGCTCTTGGCTCTTCATGCTAACATTATCTACACTATTGTGTGTGTGTGTGTGTGTGTGTGTGTGTGTGTCCATGTGGGGGTGAGGGAGTCAGGGACATGCCAGGGTATGTGTGGAAGTGAGAGGACAGCTTTCAGGAGCATATTCTTTCCCTCTGTTATATTAACCCAGGATGGAACTTGGGTCGCCGGACTTGGCAACCTGCACCATCGCCTGCTTAGCCACCCCACTGACCCTGTAGCTGCTTTAGAAGCATTCTCCCTCCATGAACATCCCATTAGTATTTAGGATTATTTTGCTTCACACATGTCCCTGACCCCCCACAGACATTTTTTTGCAGGCAGAGGTTTCACCGTATAGCCCTACCTGTCCTGAAACTCCGTATGTAGACCACACTGGCCTCAAATTCACAGTGACATCTCCCGAGTGCCAGGATTAAAGGCATGTGCCACTATGCCTGCCTGGCTTTTAATTAGTTCTTGAATGCTTGAATATGGAATCCCAGAATCCCAAACCCAGAGGCGTGAGCAAGGGGATGGTTTCATGCGGAAATTTAGTACCTGAGCTGAGCCTCCTTCTAGCATTTTCTGTGATTCCAGCCTACTGCAACTGACTGTCAGAAATCTCTAACATGCCCTGCTGACCCTGAGTCTGAAGGAGGGCTTTCTAAGCAGCTATCCCGCTGACCACAGGGCAGCCATTGCCGGGAGGACATTAAGACCATGAGCTTAAGGGTAGCCAAGTCTGTACTCAGTGCTCTGTCTTTTAAAAGCCACAATATTTAAGACAGAAACAACCCCCCCCCAAAAAAAAAAAGGGAAAGTCAATCGTGGGTAGTCAGGATGACTGTCAACGCAACCCAGCTTTCCAGTTTGCCCAACACCAAAATCTTATGATTTTACCTGTTTGTTTGTTGGCGGAGCTGACTCTAGGATGCAGGCTCTCATACAGGCTATGTAAATGCACGGTTACTGAGCCACATCTCCAGCCTCTGCTTCTGAGAGCATAGGCAGGAGTCAGATTCGATGGCGACTGTGTCGTTTCCACGGGCTGTTTACTCAAGGGTCTGTGCCTGCCGCTGCTATGGAAGCCTGGGCTGGGAGGCGTAACCCTTGGCCCCACATCAGCCAGTGAACTCACAGCCACCACTGCCTCCTAAGCATATGAGCCTTGCGTGAGCTGGAGTGCATCTCCCATCCTGGAGACGGTTTCTTGATTTTGTTTTTGTTTTGGTTTTTATGTTTTTTGAGATAGGGCTTCTCTACCTAATATCCTTGGCTGTTCTGGACTCTTTGTAGGCCAGGCTGGCCTTGAACCCACAGAGATCTACCTGCCTCTGCTTCTACCTCCCAAGTGCTGGGATTAAAGGCATGCAACACCACACCCAGAGATTTCTTGATATTTTATTAGCATTTATGTCCTGGTCTTTTTCCTTCGGCCACAAGAACCCATGGAGCTTTTCCTGTTTGAGGCAAATATCCTTGCCCACTTGACACTCTGACACAAGCTTCTGATTAAAATATCACATTTCAGATATAAATACATAATACAGTAAGTCTTCTTACAACAGACCCTCAGCCAATTGAGTGAATAAGTGTTACTGCATGCAAGGCGCTGTGCTGGAAAAGGAACATAAGACAAATGTTTCCAATGCGCCCTGAGAAGAAAGGATAAGCCAGGTGTGCTGGCAGATACCGGCAACAAGTACCTGGGAACCAAGGCAGGAGGATCAGCAGTACAGGCTAATCTGGACTCTATAGAAGGAAGGAAGAAAGGGAGGGAAGCATAAAACAGTGCCCAGCAATGGAAAACGGATCACACTAACAGAGAGGAAGGGCAGTGCCATGGAGCGCTCAGAGCACTCATAGAAGTGACATCAGACACCTGAAATCTTAAGCTGGATGGGGGTGTGATGGAAAACCGGCAGAGAAGAAGAGGAAGTGTTCGGTAAGTGTGGGAATCACAGGACCGAACCATTAGAGCACACTGGGCTTGAGAACCCAGTCTGGACCTGTCAGCTGGAACCACTCCGGGGGCTAAAGTTAGTTCCTATCTTTGAAATACACATTTGTAAGCCACTGTGTTAGTTTGCCTGTACTGTTGGACAAAGCATGTGAATTGGAAGGTTTTCTGTCTTTTTGTTTCTCTGTGTAGCCTTGGCTGTCTGGACTAACTTTGTAGACCAGGCTGGCCTCAAACCCATAGCGATCCACCTGCCTCTGCCTCCCAGAATGCTGGGATTATAAGCATGTGCCACTGTGTCTGGTTAAACTGGAAGGTTTTCATGACAGACTTTTTGTCTCTTGGTTGTGATAATTCTGAGGTCATGGTGTCTGCAGGGCTGTGAGGAGAATCAGTTCTGGTTGTCAGTCCCAGTTTCTGGTGGTTCACAAGCAACCTTGGGCAGCCATGACTTAGAGCTGTGCTACCCCAACTTCTGCCTTCATGTTCAGATGCCATTTTTTCCTGTATGCATGTCTGTGTCCAATCGTCCTTTTCTGTAAGAACACAAGTCATACTGGATTAAGGCCCACTGTAACGACCTCATTTTCATTCATTACTTTAGAACTGACATCTCCAAAGGAGCGCATCTCCTGAGCTGCAGTCCTCCTGTGACTACGGTCTCTCTGCAGTCTCCCTTCAAGCCATGCTTTCTCACCCAGAGCCTGCAGATGAACTGGTGTACCTGAAGACGGAAAGCAGCTCCCACGCGTCTACTGTGCACCAATTGTCAGAGCATCTTCTCACACCTCATCTCCCCTGAGCTTCAAGAGTTCTCCGAGGTGGAAAGGCACACATCCCATTACCAGCAAGTGAACAATCTGTGGGGTCACGGGGGTTCAGCAAGATAAGAATCCCACCAGAGGTCAAGTGGCAATAAAATCCAGTATTCTGAGCTACAGTTTGGATTTCATTCCTATTTACCAAACTCAGCAATGACTTTTGTTTCGTCAAAAAAATTGCATTAGCTGCAGCTGATAAAGACACTTTCCATATCTTTTGTGATATTTTACAGTCCATATCTAACTTCTAACATTAACCCTTACTGAGAAAATTCCATAACCAGGCCCCATGTCACCCACTCAGACACTGCCATTCTCACATCATTCTCTCACAGTATACAGGGACAGCTCCGTTAGACAAAGTATTTCAGGCGTGCTGGGATTCAAGAGCCGACAGGTTTTGACTCCGTGGTACTTCGGGATTGTTTGGGAAGATTCAAGTACAATCATCTGACATAGAACAGTCATAATATATAAGGCCACTGAATACCAAAAATGCAGATAACCATTTTAAAGATGAGCAAAGTCCTAAGTAGATGCTTTTCAAGGGAAGATTCACAGGTGCATAAAATGATGCTCATGCTTCCAGTCATCAGAGCAAAGGAAATTATGACAAGGAGGGATTGAGCAAAAGGCAAGCAATGGATGTGGGAAAAGAAACCTTGAGAACTACTGATGTCAATGTAAACTGGTTTTTATTATACTGTTGTTGTTGTGGTGGTGGTGGTGGTATTGCTAGTACTTGACCTCTTACTGGAAAGTGTAGATTGCTGGCATCTACTCTGTTGCCACCAATGGTGCGGCAATGACCCTCCATTGACACTGGAACCCAGATTCTTTGGCTTCCAACGTGGATTGAAGACCAATGGCTCTGCAGAAATCCCCCAGGCTTTCAGTGACAGAATGAGACTGGCTCATGGACTGAGCAGCTAGTGCTGGGTTCTCAGCTTCCCCAGTGTGCAGAGAACCACTACTGGGCTACTCAGGCCACACTGTTAGCCAATCTTATTAGTAAGTCCCCTTTGTTATATATTCATTCCTTGGCGTCTTCTCCAGAGAACCCTGATACAGTAACTACCCAGGGGTAATAAACCTTGATCAGAGACCTTTGTTGGTATGTTCTTTTGGAATGTATACACATTACCCTTGTTCATTCAAATGCTGATTTCTCTCCCTCACTCTCTGGTTTCAATCCAGACATTGCATTGTGATACTTATTCTAAGCATCACCCATCTCAACTTTGTGTAAACATGCCAAAATAAAGCAACCAGCCACAATGTTGTGCAATGGAAAGGAAGCAGGAAGAGAGGGAGGAGCCAGAGGACAGGAAGGTATGGAAGGCAGAGGGGGAGAGGAGAGGAGAGAGGCTGGGGGAGAGAGCTGGAGGAGAGGTCTTGGAACGACATGGAGAATGAACCGGACCTAAGATTTCACAAAAAGCAAGTATAATGGGTGAATCTGAATGTTAGGAAACTATGAGGGCTTGGAGGTTTAGGATAGAGTAACTATTGCCCAGCATTGTGTTCTAGGTTAAATAAGTAAATCATAGTCTCTGTGTGGTTATTTGGTTATATAGCTGTTTAGGATTAACAGCAGTGTTACTAAATAGTAACTTCAATAGTAAATATCAAATGATATACACAACAGACCTTGATCATAACGATCATTTTACAGTATGCACATCTATCAAGGTATCAAGTTGTCTATCTTAAAGATATACTTTCCAAAGTTTCTAGGAAGAAGCAAGAGAGACTTAAAAGTCTTAGTTCCTGTTCTTTAAAGGGTCATCATGTAATCATGATAGATAATTAGCAGTTAACTTGACCTACGATTAACTACTGTCCTAGGCAGCAAACTAAGTCATTTTAAGAGAGAGAATGCTTGGAAACTTTGCCAAGAAGTCACATACAACAAAATGAAAAACCCAGAGCTGGGTGCAGTGAAAATGCCTTAAATCCCAGCACTTGGGAGACAGATCTCTCTGTAGGTTCAAAGACAGTCAGAGCTACATAGTGAAACTCTATCTCAAAAACAATAAAACTGAAGATTAACTGTGGTGGTTTAAAGGAGGATGGGCCCCTCATAGGCTCATATGCTTGAATGTTTGGTTCCAAGTTGGTGTAATGGTTAGGAAGGATAAGGGAAGTGTGGACTTCTTGAAGGAGAAAGTGTCACTGGGGTTGACCTTTGAGATTTCAGAAAGTCCACATCTGGTCCAGCCTCTCTTCAATGGTGGCTCTTTATGGACCAGATATAAGCTCCCAGCTACTGCTCTAGTGTCATGCCTTTCTGTCTGCCTCATGGCTCCTGCCATGATTATGGACTAACCCTCTGAAACCCCTAATTAAGTGCTTTCTTCTATACGCTGCCTTGGTCATGGTGTCTCTTCAGAGTAAGACACTAACCCAATAGTTTCCCAAGGCCCTACTCTTGGCATAAGCTTGCTCAGGCCATTTCCCAGGGGGTGGATATCCTCAGTCCCCTTCATAAATTTGTACTACTTCAACTCAGTGATTACCTACAAAACCAGACAGTGGTGGTGATATAAAGATGCTTATGTGTGGATAACATACTGAGAAAGGGAAGCCCTATAAAAGCAATTCGTGTAACAGTTGGCAAGAAGCAGTATGGGGGTTCCCAGCACACAGATAAGGGAGCCTACTAAAAGCCTGGGAGAGAGAATAGACCAAGTGTGCTTGAGCCACTGGCCTCAAGGCTGTAAATCATCTCTTCTTATCCTAGCTACCAGCGTGGTGCACCACACAGGGCTGAGAGACAACAGAGGTCGGGTCTGCATGGCACCTTAGAACCACTTGATACTGTTAGGGACTGACCATGGAGAGGGACTTTATCTCTGAGGGCGACTTCACCTTGGTCAGGTGTATCACAGAAATATGACAGTATGAAGAAATAGGAGGTTCAAAGTGCCTACCAAACCTGGCCAGTGTCATTATCCATAGACCGGGCTGTAGGTTCAGCAGACCCAAGATAATTTCCACCAATGTTAGACCACAGTGCTCTAACTGAGCTTGTGATCAGGAAGTTCTAGGAAAGAAAAACTAGACATGGTAGCATACATATGACAGCTGCGGCAGAGGACCATGAGTGTAAGGGCCAGTCATGTCTACACAGGCAGCCCTTGCTTAAACAAAGCAAAGTTCTAGAAAAGTAAAGCTTTGTACAGAAGCTAAGAACCACAGCTACTCAGCAACCCTTCATGCTCCCAGACAACACCAAGACACAGAAACCCAACTTAGGATTCCACAGCAGGTACCCTGCTGTTCCGAGCCTGGGCTCTTGAGGTTTGTCTGGTGGTTATTCCTATGGTGCTGCTCTTACACAGAACCCCCACATGGTCCAACCACCCAGTCTCAGTAAATCTGGTCCTTTTAAACCTGGTTTACAGTGGTGCTATAGAACATCCACCTGTCTCCTTTTGTCTGTTAGTAAGTTATTTGTTAACAGACTCCCCCAAGTATAAAAAACTACTGAAAAAGAAATTAATGACGAAGCATAACTTGTCCAACTTTATTGTACATTATTTAAAACTGGTAGGGCTGCAAGCCAGTAGAGAAATGTGTGGTTTGCCACCTGAACACTAGTGAGGCTTCCTGGAACCCAAGTACTAGTCCCTTCAACAATAACTGCACAAGAGCCAAGGTCATTCTGAAGAAGCACTCAGCAGCATACTACAGGGCCAGCTAACGTTTCCAGAACATGTCACTGGCTTCTGGCCCGCCTGCCCCACTGGGCTTACTTTGTACCTGTGGAACATTATTTCACTAGAAGATTCCACTGTTGTCCTCTCATTTCCAAGAGAGAAACAGAGGGAACATCTGGTGACATGGCATATCCTTGAACACCACGCCGCTTCAGGTTAGGCCAGAGCCTCTTCCACCACCACGTCAGTCCTCCAGAGTCAGTGTGGTCTCTCTCTGGAGTCCCTTGGTTCCACCTGCTCTGCTTTAAACAACAGAGAAAGGAGGCGTGCTCTTCCTGGAGTCTCTACAGCTCCTCAACAGAGCTCTTCACAGGTGTTTTCCTTCATCCCGGGTCAGTTAGAATCTGACGGTATGTGCACTCACAGCAGCGGCTGAAGTTAATACACAACAGCCACGGGCAGGTAACCAGCAGAAGTAACTATGCTACAGCCGTGCTCCCCATTGAACAAACACTTTTGTCTGTTAAAAAAAAAAAAAACAACTCTCATTTAGTCAGTCCTCAGCCTTCTGGCTAAAATCAAGTGTAAAAATCATCCTTTAAAACATCTGTGTAATGTTATAAAAATATATAGATAGATACATTTACAAACAGCAAAGACAGTGAGATTATTTGCCAGCTATAACTGACAGGAAAATGAAATATAGAAAATTACAAAATAAACAGCTGGGGAAATAGCTCACTGAGCCAGAGTTTGAACCGCAGCACCCACATGAAGAATGACGAGGAGATCCAGTGGACAGGTCACCTGCCACTCTGATGAGCAGAGCTCAGGCCCTGAGACTCACATGGCGGAAGGTGAGAGCCAACTCCTACAAGCTGCCCTCTGCTTGTGCCAAGTCCACGTGCGCATGTGCAGACACGCGCGCACACACACAAACCATGAATGAATGAATACATTAAAAACAAAAATCTGGGCATAGCAGCCCACAATTATAATCCCAGAGCTAAGAAGACTCCCTGGGGGACGCTGCCAGCCAGCCCAATAGGTGCGCTCCAGGCCTCTGAGAGACCTGTCTCAAAGCAAGGCTGCTGAGGAATGACACAGCTGCCTTAGCCTCCACATGCTCATGTACCCATGTGCATACACAATTATAATAATTTAAACGACCTTCTTATAATAGCAAACAAAAAACACATTCAATAACCACTGAGCCACTAAATAACTTAAAAGTTAGGTGCAAACACCTGGATTTACAATACTGTATTTTTTCACAGACTTCTTCATCCGCTTAATTTTCTTCTTCAAGGTTTCATGATCTTGTTTTAAAACATACCGAAAATATCTACAACCTAAAAAAAGGAGACAAAATAAGAAAGAGTCTTAATATTTATCGAACTAAGTATACTTCTACATTTTAAAAATTTTCTTCAGTCCTAGGACACGCATAATCATGAAAGTAGATTCATTTGTGTCACATGTAACAATGGGGCTCAGGCAACCTGTAAAAGCTTCACCAAGGAAAGCAAGTTCTACCTGCAAAGGCATGTCTCACCCATGATTAAAGCATACACCTCAACTCCTTTCCCACCCTTTCTCCTAAGCTGCAGCCATGCTGAAGTGGACATTATATATGCTCATTTGCTAAATAAGACTTCCAGAAGCGACTTCGCCCTAATGCAACTTCCCTCTCAATGCCAGCTTCTGAATCAGTTACAGTCACACCTATCACAGCAGACAGTTCTCTGTAGGAAACAGTGATGTGGAAGATTAGAATAAACATATTATAGATTAGAAATGATCAAACATGGTCCCTTCTAGCCTTCTGGAAAGCAGTGGATGGAAAGCACAGTCTGAACAAGGTACCTAGTGGTCTTGAGAAGGTCTACCTGTTCTTCAGTTCTACGACCCTTGTAAAGTGTTTCAGAGACGTCAACTTCTAAAGAAAAACATAAGCTTAATATGAATGTCTGCTGTTCTGGTGACTGATCCTAAGGTCTTGAACACACCGGGTGTCTGTCACTGACTATAAGCCCATACCTTTTACTTCTGATCTCAAGGACTCATGTATTTTTATTTATGTATGTTCCTGTGTGTACGTGCACACCACTTATTTGTGGGTGCTTGTAGAGCTCAGAGGAGTGTGAAGTTCAGGCAGTTGTCCACTGCCCAATGTGCGTGCTGAGAACTGACTGTGGGTCCTTTATAAGCATTGTTGTAACCACTGAGCCATCTCTCCAGTCCCTGCCACCAGCCCTTTCTGGGTCCCACTGAGTTACCTACTCAGGATGGCCTTAAATTTACTGTGTAACACAGGAAAACTTTAAACCTGCAATTCTCCTGTCTCAACTTCTCAAGTAACTGGAATTACTGGCCTATACTTCCAGGCCTAGCTGTGATTATATTAAAACAATTAAAAAAATAAATAAAATAATAAAACAATAAAAATCATAAGAAAAAATAATTTTATTATATCCTCCACTCACATAAACCGATCTTCCCTAAGAAAATGCTAGGTTACACATCATAACTACAGAATCCAGTCTACCATCCTTGAGGACTACATGCTAGAAGATGATATTCTGTTGGTGGAGGCTTAGTGTCACTAAAATAATCTGTGGTGTTTCTTTTGAGACAGGATCTAGTTGTGCTGTTCAGGCTTGCATATAATTTTTGAGCTCAAATGATCCTGTCACCACAGCCTCCTGAGGATGTGGAAGACAACACCTCATACCACTCTATAGTAGAAACGAAATACAGGCAGTTTCTGCTTTTACCAAACAGAAAATTGGAGGGAATTTCTTCTTATCCTACTGTCCACAACTAGATGAACCTGAAAAGATTTAACACTGGAGGACAACTGGGATGCAAACTGAGGAAAGGTCCCTCAAAAATGAAAGATACTTGCCTTGCTTTTCATACAGCTGTCAACTCCATTCTAAGATAAAGCAGAGCCAACCAAGACTGAAAATGTGAGGATGAAATGATGGTGGCCAAAGCAAAAAGTGAGCTGAGCTCACTACCAGAACCCCAACAGAAGGAAAGTGCCCATTCTCAAGCAGAACCGTGCCTCACACTTCTATAGCACTAAGAATGTCATCGCCCTCCAGATGTTCACTTGGCATTTACAACCCTGTTAGCAAAGGAGGTAGGAGCCGTGTTCACGATGTGCATTTCACACAAGGCCAACAGTTAACTGCTTGACTTAACTGACAAGAGGACTGGAAACTGTCACTCTTTTCAGACTCTGCTGCCCTGAACTGGCGGTCCTGTGCTCAGTGATGAGGAAGCAGGTGTCACAGGAGTCACAGGTGAGCCCATTTCTGTTCATCACCAGGGTTTCAGAAACGGCACTTTGTTCTCATTCATCCCCCTTTTCCTAATCTTGGTAACTATATGAAACACACACTGACTCTCCTTCCAGGAGCCATGCCCTCTTAGCGCAGCAGAGGGTGCCGGCCTTGGATCTCACTACACAGTAACACAGGGGAACCCAAGCACTCACTGAGGCACTCCCTTTTTATTTCGGTACATACTCTGTACAGTTTTACTGTAGCGTGCTCCACTGCTCATGTGTCAGTGGCACAAGAGTGAGCATTTTACTGGCCAAAATATCCCATAAGACGACCACTTTCCTCTCTGTTAAAAGGTGATAGGAGAAAATGCTCCTTCCCCACAGGACAGGTGAGCGAATATAACATGGAGCTGATGATGGAACACTGAGGTCAGTTGACCTTTGCATAGCAAGGTCTGCACTGTGTCTCTGATGCCCAAAGTCAAGCTGGGCATGGAAGCCAAGCACACAGTTCATAGGATTCCTCATAAGCCTGGATCAGGACCCTGATCAGGGCTCACACTCCCATTCCAGTCACTTCTTAAACACCTAAAACCCCAGGTATCACAAAGACGAGATGAACCAAGGCCCACCTCCTAGCGTCAGAACCAGGCAAAACTCCATCCAAATAAACAGAAAACACAACCACAAACCTTTCCCTAAAAGGATTCCAGCTACAAACGCTTTCTCACAAGCCAAATCAGCATCTGCCTTCCAATCACTCTTTGCCCAAAAGAAGCTGAAGTGAAAGGCTGGCCACCAGCTTCTCCTAGATTGCCACTCTTTTTCAACCCACACAGGATGGCCTCTGGAAAGAAACAAAGAAAAGGGAATGTCAGTGAAGCGACACACCATGATGAGAATCAGAATGTGAACAGTATATAAGGATGACGCACAAGTTTCCGAGCTAACTTCTGCGCACGGCCACAGCAGCAGCATGGACGCAAGCCTGTGCTCACTCTTTTTGGTGTCCACGTCCCATTCCCATTTCATAGCCAATGCATTACCCCAGAGCGTTCAACAGTATGGACGCTGAATTAAAATCCTGGATTGAAATCAACAGCATGGACACTGAATTAAAACCCGGGATAGAAATCTGAGATACTCCATCTCTAATTATATGATCCTGAGCAAGTTGCTAACCTTTCTGAGCCTCCATTTCTTTGAGAGGAAATGGCTATTTCCTGGCATTTTTATTAGGAGCAAACTAGCAAAGCTCCTTTGTAGAATGTCTGCTACAGAGTAACTGTTGGCTATTACTATAATTACTTAAAAAGTACTTTACAATCTTAGATAAAATTATATGTTACCCAAATTACTATGCCAAGTCAGATGCCATTATTATACAAACATACAAGCATATGAGCTTGATGAGCCAAGTGAACTAACTGTTCTCTAACAACTTGAGTAAACATATACTTAATGCCTGTGGCAGCCCGGGGTAGAAAGTCTAGATTCAACATGTGAACAGTACATTTTGTGGCCTTCAGGAACCCTATGGTCTGGAGATTTTAGGCCCTTCAGATCTGTAAAGTGACTGTGCTGCCGTGGCGCACTGCCAGTGTGGATGCGCTCTTCACAGACTCCATATGCTCAAGTGTGGGGACCCTGCAGAAGGCACTGGGGCTGGGACATGAGGAGCTGAGTCACAAACTAAGAGCCCCAGACAGCAGCTGTCCCTTCCACGGAGGGAAAACACAGCAAGAGGGCACCAGGAACCAGGAAACTGGGCTTCACCTTGGACTTCTAACTACCAGAGCTTTTTTTTTTAAAAAAGAAAAAAAATGCCTTAAGATTTCTCTGTAAACACCATCCAGCTACAGCACTCTTCTACCTTCAGGACTGTTAGAACATTGTCCAAGAATGGAATCATACAAGGGGAATTCTGAGTGTTTCTGAGAAAACACCAAGAAAACAAGACAATAGTCTTATGACCGAAGTTTCTTCAAAAACAAGGAACTGTTCTTGGAATGAGTTTTCGTGCCCCTCACAGGAGTAGATCAGGAGTGCATCTAAGGAAAACATGTTTTGCCACTTGTGCGTTGTCCTCGCAACTGCACGCTTTACCCAGGTGGTTCTCCTTCACCCTCAGAGCATAAACTGTCCGATGCTCTGAATAAAGTTGGCTATTGCTGGCACTTCAGTCTGCCTTATCTTCAGGCCCCATCTCCCAGGTTCATGTGGCTAGCCAGAGCAGTAAGCAGAGGATAAAGTCAGCTCTAAAGCATGAAGAAGTATTCTCAAACACAGGATTTCCTTGCCAGCCAAAAAGGATAGGACACTGAAGTAAAGTGACTCTCTGAGGCCTCTCTTCACACAGAATCCAGGTGAGCAGAGCTACGGCTTTCCTCTATGCAGAAAGTAGTGCTGACAATGTACACAGGCGCAGTGTCATGCACTTGAAGTGTCCATTTTGCTACATGAAATACATGCACAGAACCTCTGTGTGTTAGGCTTAGGTTTTCTGTACTTCCTAGCTTCTGGTACTCAGAAAAAAGAACTGAAGATCCTTGACAGGAAATTCAAAAACATTACATAAAAAACTTTGAAAGCAACAGCTAAAATGTGAGAGTATTACTTAAAATGAACCAGTAATAAACACCGTTTCTCACTTACTCCATTAATGTCTGCTTCAGATACTTTGCCAAGTATTTCCAGGCAGTTATGTTCTTAGTGCATCCAGAAAAATCCAGGACTTCAAACAGCACAGCCAAGCCCAGTTTCCGGTGTTCTTCTGTCTCTGCAACGGTCACAACAGTTCAAGCTTACAGAAGGTACTAGAGAAGAGCACAGAGCCAAGAAGACCGATCAAGTGAATGAAGCTCTGTGATCTGCAAACCTTCTTAAAATAATTCATTAAGTTCACTGCCCTGTGAGGAGCTGAAGGTAAGGACACAAGGCGGCAAGCCTCTTCTGGAGGTTATCCCCTCTACTTAAAAATGCCCTATTTGGCATTTTTTGGTATTTATAGGTTGAGACCTATAGACTTTTCAGCAACTGGCTGAAGCAAGGTGACTTCCTGCTAAGACACATGTTCTCTACTGAACTGAAGCCCTCGAGGGACTATCAAGAGGCAAATCATACACACAACATGCGTCTGTCCTCCTGTTTCCTAAGGCTCCGTATAGGACCAGACAGCAAGCATTTAGCTTTGTGAGCTGTGTCCTGAATCTCCATCACAGCTACAGGCATAAAGCAACAGCAACCACCAGGACTGCAAGAGGGGATGGAGTGCAAGGGAATTTAGCTTGTGAAAAGAGGCGATGATTTGGCCCATGGGTCACAGATGACTGACCCTTCATCTAGTCTATATGCAAAAAGGAATATAAAACACAGTTTTACCTGATTTTCTAAGCAATGTATGGAATTCTAACATTAGTGTATGGGATGGCACAATCTTATGTAGAATCTGAAAGAGAAAAGTCTTGTAATTTATACACTATAAAGACATTTCTCAAATTCTAGCTTACTTCCATGTAAAATTCTTACAGGCTAATATGCTCTCAGCAAATGAATAAGAACTTAAGAGGTACTCTGCATGTATCCAGCTTTAATCTGAACACAGGAAGGTATCCTCTGAAACGTTATGTTAGAAAAGAAAATTCCAGGAGATGGTCCAGAGGGAAAGTGCTCACTACGAAAGCATGAGGACTAGGGTTCAGATCCTCAGCAGCACATAGAAAGGCAGGTGTAGCAGCAAGTACCTGCAGTCCCAGCTTGGGGAGAGACAGGAGGAAAGAAGAAATGACGAAGCCAGAATAGTGGCCCAGGCTCATAATCCCAGCACTCAGGAGGCAGAGAAAGGGCAGGCAAAAGTGCAAGCCCAGCCCAGGCTGCAAAACAAGTGTGAGGCCAGCCTCTCTGCTACATGACAGCCTGTCTCAAGAGAGCACAGAGAACTCACATAGGAAAAAAAAAAAAAAAAAAAAAAAACACAGAGCAGTTATATAAAATAAAAACTCTAAAGGGCAAAGAGCAATTTTAGCGAATACACTCAAAGCACACTAAAAAGCATGGAAGTTCTCTAACAGTTCTTTTGTAAAATGAGGAGACACTTAAAAGATTTTGTTTTTTTTAAGAATACAAGGAACTATTTTATAACTATGGAACAAATCTGAAGTAAAATACTCTCTCATTTTGAAACATACATTGAAAATGAATTTGAGCCAGCAAGAGGACTCACTGGATAAAGGTGCTTGCTGCCAAACTGGCAACCTGAGTGTGATCTCTCGGGATCCCCAGGCAGAAAGATACCAGCCCCCACACTTGTCCCCTGACCTCTCCAAATGCATGGTAACACTTGGACACACAGACAAAATGAACTAAATTTTTAAATGAATTCATCCTGTTTTCTAGGATACTTTCATTTTATATCCAACAGAACAAAAAGTAAATTTTGCCAATTTCTCTTAGAAGTTTTATAAAGGGTCAAGGAAGAAAAGTCAGAAATAAATACTGACACCAATAACAGAAGCTATTAAAATTTGGTTCCTACACTCATACTTTTTTTCATGATTTATCTATGTATATCTCAACTCAATAAAAATATTTTTTTTTTAACTGAAATACATGTACTGTTACGGCAGACAAGAACATTTGCCGGTCAGCATGTTTTCATGAAGCTGAACTCAGTCGTGTAATTATCACTGAGATCAAATAACAGAACATCCCAGAGTCCAGAACCTTCTGCTGAGTTTTAGGAAGCTCTCAAGGGCTGGCTGGCTGCTTTTGTTGCCTTTATGCCACTCCTCCTCCTCTTCCTGCACTCCAACCACACATAGACACACACACACACAAACACACACAAACACACACACACCGGTCTTCCCGGCAAGCGCGGACACAGACCTTCTACTCAAATACTGGGAACTTGCATACCGTAAGAACACTTATCAGCTTCGTTCTGGGTGCCTTCTGTCTCTTGAGAAATTCGTATAAGTAGACATGGGCATTGGGGTTTGATGGGAACTTTTCATCATATGCATAATTGGTGAGTATCTCTCGGGCTCCATCTTGATCACCATAGAACTCTAACATCTGTATTAAAAAAAAAAGCATTAACTTACATTAATTCTGAAGAATAACTCCATAAAAGAAGATACAAGCTTACTGCTGAGAACAGCAGCATAAGTAAATAATTTTAACTATCGGAAGAGTGACCAGCACTGCACAGGGGACAACAGCAACACTAACTTTGCTTTTCCACCATTCCTACAACTTCTTCAAAACACCATCAAAAGTCTACATGTGCTATCATTTTTTTTCCCTCGAATTTGTTCCTGGAAAATGTAGAACCTCAACAAAAGAACTGTTCCAAGTTCTTTCCAAGGCCCCAGTGCAGAGAACAGCAGTAACCAAGAGTATGATCAACTCTGTCAGCGCCCTTATAACTTCCACCCTAAGGATCGTATGAGAATTACAGCTCCTAGCTCTGAAGAGGTTCACAGATGAACTAGATTATCTTCTGACAAGATGGGCACTTCAGCACTCAGTTCTCACGAAGTGGCACCCCAGCCCTCAGTCCTTCTGCAGCAACTAGGAGATACCAGGATAGCTTTATAAACTGTTTAAAAGCCATTGTTTTCCTCACCCTGGACACTGTGATTTAGGTTGTTCTTACCCACTTCCCCTCTACATGCCACAATGTCTCTAGCAATTATCCTGCTTTTTATTTACATTCAACAATAAAAACACAGACTTGCCATTCACAGTTGCACTGCTAAGCATTTTATAGGTATCTTGCCATGACAGGTATATTAGTTACCTTTCTCATCACTGCCACCAAAAACGTAACCAAGGCAAGTAAAAGAGAAAAGCACTTAGCTAGACAATGGTGGTGCACACATTTAATCACAGCACAAAGGAGTCAGTGGTGGGTGGGATCTCTGAAGAGTTCAGAGGATTAGAATCCATCAGAACAGAAGACATGGATACAACTTAGCCCATAAAAGCACATAGCATGCACCTGTCACGTCACCTGATACTGACCAGGAAGAGGCTAAGAGCCAGAGTCTCCTCAGTGACCCACTTCCTCCAGCTAGGCCTACCACATAAAGGTTCTACAGTCTCACAAAGCAAGCCACCATGCATTCAACAGGAATCTTCGTGGAACATTTCACATTAGCTATGCAGGGGTAAAAACAAGACTAACCTACATAGTATATTAATAAACAGGATTATTTAGACCGAAAAAGAGAAAAACCTAAACATTTTCTGTTTCCTTCTGAGTAAATAACAAAAATCAAACTAATATAATCTTATATTTTGTTTCTTGAGGCAGAGCTGCGCCATGAATGCAGCCCAGGCTGGTGACTTCACTACACACCTCAAGCTGGCCTCAAACTCGAAGCGATGCTGTTGCGGGCTTCTCAGTGCTGAGACAACTGTATCACCACCCTGGCCATGAAAAGTGACTACTTACCTCCACGTAACTCTTCACAAAAGGATCCCAAACCCCAGGAGTTTTAATCAGTGTAAAAATATTTGCAGAGGTCTTACAGCTCTGGCTGAGCATGTTTCGGGTTTTTGCAGTATAAGCATAATCATCCTCATCTGTTCAAAAATAAGAGATCCAGAAATTCATTTTAGAGAACACATGAGCAGTGGATCGCTGGTAAGCTCTAACAAGTATGAAGAGAACTGCTGTCTCTGGCGAAATGCCAAACCCCTCAACAGGGTATTGACCCACTTAGTCTAGCTGCCTACAAAGAGCAATTACACATCACACCCAAGGCTGGCTTAGCAGCTGACTGCCAATTATGCATGAAGACCCACCCTCTAAGCCAAATCAGCAGTCACTTCAACAGACAGAAAAAGACTTGTTAAAGATCAGTAATGTTTTTGTTTGAGACAGGGTTTGTTTGTGTAGCCCTGGCTGTCCTGGACTCACTTTGTAGACCAGGCTGGAATCAAACACACAGAGATCCGCTTGCCTCTTTCTCCCAAGTGCTGGGATTAATGATGTGTGCCACCATGCCTGACTCAATAACTCTGTGATTTAAAAAACAAAACAAAACAAAACAAAAAAACCCCCATCAATCTAGGAATAGAAGGACTCACTCAATCTGATTTTTTTTTTTTACTACTTTTTAAATTTTAATTTAAAAATAGCTAGCAAGCTTGATTAAACCTGAGAAAATGACAAGGCAGCCTCTCTCACTACTTCTTTTTGCTACCCTAGGTTTTCATCAGAGCAGTAAGAAGCAGGAAAATGTGATGATTCCTATACTGGAAACAAAAACAAAAAACCCTATAAAGTCTTAAGAGCTAAGGAGCTGGAGATGGCTCAGTGGCTAAGAGCACCGAGTGCTCTTCCAGGGGACCGGTGTTTGATTCCCGGCACATGTTGCTCACAACCATATACAAATCCAGTTCCAGGGGACACGATGCCATCTTCTGGCCTCTGCAAGCACCAGGCATGCATGTGGTACAAAGACATATATGCAAGCACTCCATGTAAAATTTAATTTTTAAAAACCTTGTAAGTATTAACAAATAATTCATTAAGACTGCAGGTTACAAAACTAATAATCAAAAAACTCAGTATATGATGCAACACGGTGGAGCACAGCTTAAATCCCAGCACGTGGGGGCGGGCAGGCAGATCTCTGTGAGTTCCCAGCCTGGTCTACCTGGCGAATTCCAGGACAGCCAAGGCCACAGAGGCCCCGTCTCTAAACACAGCGGACAGCTCCTGAGGGATGACAGTCAAGCTTAACTGGCCTCTGGTCTCCACATTCCCAGGCTCCCGATGTTTATGCACACCTGCACAAAAGTGCACACTCATATGCACACTCAAAGAGCAACAAAAGTAATACTTAGGTATACATTTATAAAGATATGAAAAGTTACACTCTGAAAATACTGTTAAAAATTTCCACTATAAAGTCATCTCATGTTTGTAGAGTAGAAAACCACTACTATTAAGTTCATCTAAAGTCCTAAAATTCCTATCAAAACCCCAACAAGTGTTTGAATAAGCTGACAAGCGGATGTAAATGATTTCACAGCTAATGACAGCACAGGGGCTGAGTAAAGTCTAAACAATGTTAAAAAGAGCAAACAAAGTTGGAGAATGCACGCCATCATTTCCAAACTGATTACAATGTAGAGGAATCAATCAAGGCTATGTAATAGAGACATGAGTAACACACAGAGACCACCCACAAGAGAATTCAGAGTCCCTAAATAAGCCTTCATGATTATGAGCAACTGACTTTTAGTACAGGTGACAGGACAAACTTAATAGAGGAATAGTTTTCAGTAAGTACAATCAAACAACTGGACAGCAACACGCAAAACAATAGAGTGGATTGTTACCCCTCTCATATCACATACAAAAAGTAACTCCAAATGGATAAAACATCTAAATATAAGGGCTAAAACAGTCAGACTCATGGTGGACATCTTTGTATATCTGAAGTCTACAACCATGTCTTCGATGGAACAAATGTCAAAAGAAAAACACAGGTATATTAGGCCTCATAAAAGCCAAAGACAGCTGTGTTTTCAGTGAAAAGACAATTCACAATAGCAAAATAGTTACAATCAATATATTATTTTGCACGCACATATATCCCATGTATCTTTTAAGTAGAAGAGGCATACTCTATCACTATGACTGTTTCCAGAGACAGGCTTGTGTGCACTTTTTTGTAAAACTTGGGAAAGGTTAATTTCAAAGAAGCACTATATAACTATATATATTATATATATCTCATTCAAACTATAACCTAAGTGATTATCAATTACAGAAAGAGTATTATAAATACTATACAGTAAGATTTTCACTATTCTAAAATTGAATAAACTAGAAATATTTAATAACATATATGTCTTAACACTGATGTTGAAAACATGTGAGGCCCCCAAAAAAGCACAGTATGAAGACAAATATAAACAATTCAGATACATGCAAAGCTAAGCTGCATCCTTTACAGCTGTGTATATAGAGAAGAATATAAATAACGTCAGAGGAATTGTCTTAGGGTTGTATTGCTGAGATGAAACACCAGGACCAAAACAAGCTGGGGAGGAAAGAGTTTATTTGGTTTACACTTCCTCAACACTGTTCATCACTGAAGGAAATCAGGACAGGAACTCAAAAAAGGGTAGGACCCTGGAGGTGAGGCAGAAGCCATGGAGAGGTGCTGCTTACTGGCTTGCTCTGCCTGTTTCTTTGGAACCCAGAACCACCTGCCCAGAGGTGGATCAATCCATGATGGGCTGAGACCTCCCCCATCAATCACTAATTAAGGAAATGCCCTATAGGCTTGCCCTCAGCCCACTCTTAAGGAAGCTTTTTTTCCCCCCAATTAAGGCACTCTAACGTGTGTCAAGTTGACATAAAACTAGCCAGCACAGAAGTGGTTACAAGATAGGTACAGAATAGAGGAAGTATTAAGACGACACACGTGCATACCTCACAGGTTAAGGTGAGAGCAATGACCAGCTCCTTAACCTGTGTAGTGGTTACAGAGAAGGAATTATAATTTATTCATTCTATACTGTATGTGCTGAATTTCATAAAAGGTTTGAAGAAAAGTTAGTCTTTCAAAAGTAATAACTAAAAAAAGCACAAAATGATACTTTAAAGCAAAAAGCGCATTGATATCCTTTTCCCAGTGGCCAGGTAAGTATTAGTCTGTACTTAGAAATGAGACCAGAAAACCAGATTAATGATCTGGTTTTTGTTTTTGTAAAAAAAAACAAAAACAAAAACCAGATCCTAGCGTTAGATGTGAAGGAGGAGGATGCCAGTAACCAAGCTCACTAACCCGACAGACGCACACACAGCTGCGGCAGGTGCAGGTCCTCAGGCCACATCCTCGGGAGGCTGGTAGAGAAGCTAGCGGTTTCATCTCTCTGAATAGCAGTTTGTTTTTTTCCCTTTTCAGACAGGGTCTCCCTACATAGTTCTGGCTGGCCTCAAACTCAAGAGCTCCTCGCCTCCAGGGAACTGGGATTAAAGGTGTGCTCTACCTACGTCCATCTTATCTGTGGTTACCTTTGATAAAATTAAAGTAGCAATAACTCTAAAATAGTCATCACTCAAACCACCTACTATTTGGGCAGGAATGGTTTTGGGTTTTTTCTTCATTAAAGACACTTGAGTTAAAGATCTTCTGAAAGCTCCACCCATTTCTCCACCCACAATCTTACTACAGAATAACCATCAACTTCATGCAAAAAAGTGTATGAAGTTGCCAGGTGTCGTAGCCCACACCTGTAATCCCAGCACTCAGGAGGCACTGGCAGGTGAGTTTGAGGCCAGCCTGGTCTACAAAGAGAGTCCAGGACAGCCAGAGCTACACAGAGAAACCCTGTCTTGAATAAAAAAGTACAAAGTACCTATCCACAGGAGTGGTAAACACCACTGCCCAAATAGTTATCATATAACTTTCTTGAGTTCTAGTACCCACCACATGTAAGAAAAAGAATAAACAGCAACTTTAAACTCACCTAGTCAGTTCATACTAGTAAGCTTTTTTTTGTTGTTAGCCTGCTTAATTTTTTTGAGACAGGATCTTGTAAGACCGCCTGACCTCAAACTCAAGAAATCCTCAGCCTCCCAAGAGCATGTCTCATTTCTACGATACCTGGATGAGGTCAGGGGTCTATGTGATCCACACTGCCCAGCCATCCCTTCACCATAAGAGGCTGAGGCTCATAGCCAAACTTTGGGCAGAGTACAGGGAATTTTATGAAAGAAGGGAGAGATAGAAAGACTTGGCGGGAAAGGAGCTCCAAAAGGATAACAACAGAGCCAAAAAAACAAAAAAACAAAAAAAAAACAAAAAACAAAACAAAAAAAAACCTGGGCCCTAGGTGCCTTGAAGAAACTGATACCCTAACCAAGGACCATGCATGGAGAGGACCTAAAACCCCTGCTCAGATGTAGCCCATAGAATCAGTCTCCATGTGGATTCCCTAGTAAGGGGAACAGGGACTATCTCTAACATGAACTCAGTGGCAGGCTCTCTGATCACCTCCCCCTGGGGGAGAGGGGGTGCAGTCTTACCAGGCCAGAGCAGGCCAATGTAGCCAGTCCTGATGAGACCTGATAGGCTAGGGTCAGAGAGAAGAGGAGGAGGACTTCCCCTATCAGTGGAATAGGGGAGGAACAGAAGAGAAGAGGAAGGGAGGGAAGGATTGGGAGGAGATGAGGGAGGGAGCCGCACCTATGATACAAAGTGTAAATTGTAATAAATAATTAATAAAAAAAATAAAAAAAAGAAAGAAAGCTGACGGTGCTGACTCACCAAGCTCTGACAACTCCATCTTCTTTCTGGACCAAGAATAGTGCTGTAAGAGCCCTTTGTAGGCCTGCACAAGGTTGATTAACACTTCCTGAGAAGCCGACTTTTCACCATACCTCCATGTTTCCGCATCACTTAGATTTCTGTTTGCATCCTCCAGCATTCCATGATGTAAAAGATACAATGCATGTTGTAAGGAGATCTGCAGCAATAAAAACAACCCTGTCGCTGAAGTCAGAAAACTCAGGAAAGATGTAACATGCTGGCCTAGTCCTGAAACTGCATTAGAACCTTCATATAAAACTGAAAGCTCAGCTGGTGGTGGTGCACACCTTTAATCCCAGTACTCAGGAGGCAGAGGCAGGCAGATCAATGAGTTTAAGGCTACCCTGGTCTACAGAGTGAGCTCCAGGACAACCAAGGTTACACAGTGAAACCCTGTCTCAAAACAAAACAAAAAGGTGAAAGCTCAGACAGTGGTATAGTTCATACTCTGTCGTGCACATTTTTCAATCAACAAAGAAAGACATGGGAAACAACTAACACCATGTAATTGAGAGTAAAATTACATATACAGAATATAGCGCAACACAGTGAGAAAACTGGGCACAAAGGCCACGTTGCAAGCCTGAACTAGTCAGGAGCTCCATGCTTCACCTACTGCCTTCACAAGAGTCTGCTCACGATTAAATGGCAGTCTTTTCATACACCTAATGTCTGCTTGGTCTACAGTAGACAGCAGTCTTGACAGACTTCATCCATGTCCAACACACTCAAACACAACCTGCCAAGAGGTGTTAAGGAAAAAGTATCCCTAGAAACAAAAGCAAAGATAACCAAAGAGCTGAGTACGGTGGCACTCATCTAGAATCCCGGCACCACGAAGGATGAGGTAGGACGGTGAGTTCAAAAGTAGCCTGGGCTACATAGGAAGGGTCTGTCTCAAAAAGTGGGGAGGGGATTCTAGAAAGATGATCCAGTGGATAAACTATGCTGAGAATGCATGAGGGCCAGAGTCTGGATCCCCAGAGCCCACTGCACAAGTCTGGTGCACATGGGGTGGACAGGAACCCAAAGCAAACTCAATAGCCACATTAACCAGCCAGAACCAATCAGCTCTGAGGCAGCAAAAAACCTGCCTCAAGAGGTAAGGTGAAAGGTGATCAAGAAAGACTAAGGTCAACCTCAGACCTCCAGACTTAACACAAACACAGACAGATAGACCACACACACACAACAGAAGGCTGAACAAATAAAAACAAAACCAAGAGCAAAGACTGCAAATTTTAGGCTTTGCAGGCCATATGGTTTCTGTCCATTTACTCAACTTGTGGCCAAGTTCTTGTACAGCTTTATGGTCTTAAAAAAAATTAACAATCAAATGTTTATAAAATTACTAAAGAATAGTGCTCTTAGCCGGGCGTGGTGGTACATGCCTTTCATCCCAGCACTCAGGGAGGCAAAGGCAGGTGGATCATTGTGATTTCAAGGCTAGCCTGGTGTACAGCCAAAGCTACACAGAGAAACCCTATCTCAAAAAAGGGAAGGGAAAAAAAAAAAAAAAGAACAGTGCTCTATTACTTAGAAGTCTTTACAGAGAAGGGGCTATAATATTGTGCAATGTTCTCAGTCCCTTCTGCAAAAAACTTTATTAAAAACACAGAAAAATACCTATTATTAAAAGACAAATTCGGAGAGAAAGTTTTATCTAAACATCAGGAACATTCCAACGTTTGAATACGTTCAAGTTCCTAACTTGCTCTACAGTTTGTTGTTTGTTTGTTTTCCAAAAATGCCAGCTCAGCTCAAGTAATTTTAGCAACCCTGTGAGAGTCTGGCCTGTGTACAGCGTGAAGTGCAGCCTCATCGCTGAAAGACTGCACTTGACAGCCAGAGCCAGATGACAGAGTTCCAATCAGTGCCCATGGAAGGTGGCTGGAAATGAGGGCGTGAGCAGTCCTCACACGGCGGTGTCCTCTAGCCTCTTCTTACCCAAAGATCAGATCTATCTTCCATGACTTTCTGTCTCAGCATTGAGACAAGCAGTCAAGCACACACACATTGGAAATATAAATTTACAAGTCTAGAGTCTCACCTTTAAATAATTTAAGACGCCAATATTTTTCATCCGGTCAGCAAAGCTATTAAAAGTCTCCACATTGCTTTTCGGGTGATAAAATAGAATTTCACTTCCAAGCTTCCAAATGATCTATCAAAGCAAAAATACCAAAATAATAAATCCTCACCTTGTCCAGTTTCTTCCTACAAGATTTTGTTTATCCTGATTGTAACACTTAAAATCAACTTCCCCTTCTACTCCGTAGAGACCAGCACTGCGGTACCTTACCGTGCTTCCCCTAGCAAGCCAGCACTCTAAAGCAGGGGATCCTCATCACCTCTCAAAATGCCAGTGTGCTGGTGTCGATTCTGTTGTTTTGGTAAAAGAGCAACTTTTAGAGGAAGAGTGTACTTAGGTTTTCAGTTCCTGAGGGTTACTCCATGAGGACAGAAGCAAGGAGCTCACACCTTAAATGGCAAGCATGAACCAGGGAGCACGCTAGAAATGGTGGGAGGCTTTAAACTCTGCAAGCCTGCCTCTAGGGACAAAGGGACTTCTTTCAGTTAGGCTGTACCTCTAACCTCCCAAACAGTGCCACCAAAGGGAACCAGTGTTCAAATGCTATAACCTATGGGGCATTCTCATTCCAACCATTACACCAGGTAAGAATAATAGTGCCATTATTAAATTAGTAGTCTTTAAAAGGTGCCATGAACACGCATATTAAATATGAACTTAAAAATTAGTATAAAATGGGCAAGTCAGAAAACAGTCCTACACTTCTGGCTCCCTGGGACCATCTGTCTCATCTCCATGCAGAAACAGACACGCCACATTCCCTGAAATTTCATCCACACTAAGTATGTGTGCTGTTCTTTTACCATGTCAACCTAAGAACATTTTGCTAGAAATGAAAACTTTAATACACTGTTATTCTTAGACCACATTTGCTGACAGGGCTTGGGCTCTGCTTCTCTCAAGGGAGCAAATGACTATTTCTCTATTAGCTTAAAGTAGATTAATAATCAGGTAAAGAGAGAAAGAGAAAAAGAGAGAAAAAGAAAGGAGAAAAGAAAGAAAAAGAACAGAAAGGAAAGGAAAGGAAAGCAAAGAAAAAAGGAAAGGAAAGGAAAGCAAAGCAAAGCAAAAGCTGCCTCTGTCTCCCCTTGGCGGGCTATCAGTGTGCACGTGCACACCTGGCTTTTACACAACAGGTCTTCAGGAGTGCTGGTCAAAAAGTAGGGGTGGGTATGAGAGTGAAGTCACCCAAAGGGACCTTGAAGGAGGACAATGGCTGAAGAAAGACCCTTCCCAGCAAAAAAAAAAATTATAGTGAAGGAATATGCCTGGTCCATGGAAAGCAAGGGCAGTGAGGCTAGTGAGGAGAACCCAGATCGGAGAGATGAGGTCAGAGACAGATCAAGACGAGAAGATGCACAACCTGAAGGAAGTCCACAGCAATCAGAGGACTATGATTCACTGCTGCTCTAATGAAATGTTTTCAGTGGGGGAGGAACATGATCAGTGTTTTAAGAAGCTCCGTCTGCATCAATTAGCCAGAAGAGAATTGCAAATCCTAACACGAGGAGATTTCCACTTCATGACCTGAAGTATTAAAACAAAACAAAATAAAACAAAACAAAACAAACAAACAAAAAAAAAAAAAAAAAAAAAAACAGGCATGGTGGCTTGTGCCTCCCAGCCTCATGAGGTTTAAACAGAGGAGTCTGTCTGTATACCTGAGTCTGAGGCCAGAATGGTATTCAGATTGACTGTCTCAAGACAGAGATAATAATGCCAATAAGAATGTGGAGAAACTAGAACATTAAACACTGCTGGTAGAAATATAAAATGGCAAAGCCACTTTGGTAAGAAATTTTGTAGAACCTTAGGAGATTAAAAATACTGCTATCACATAAGCTACAATCCAATTCCTCAGTATATACCAAAGAGAAATTAAAGCAAGCACCACACAAAAGCACATACATGGACGTCCAGGAAAACCACTGTTGAACGGAAGCGTAAGAAGTGGTAGTCCATTCAATGGACACTGACAAAAAAAGGAATAGGGTAAGTCAGGCATGGTGGTGTGCCTATCATCCTAGTACTCAGGAAGCTGAGGCAGGAGGATGGATTGAAAGGGTGGAGCTGGAAGTGAAATAGCCAGCAAGAGGCTGGGCCTCAAGCAGACTCCAGTACCTCCGGGGCAGCCCGTCTCTTGTAGGTGTCTGAGTCTTCCAGGGTCTGTAGGTAACTGTGCATGTACTCTGCAGCTTGCTGCCACTGGTGCTTCAGCAGGGCTTCTTGGATAAAGCTCAAACAAGCACTGGTTGTCTGAGCAAAATCCTTCTTCCTCTTCCCCCCAGTCACTGTGTCAACGACAAGAATGTCTCCAATTCAGTATTCAGTAAACACAAGTCTCAACAAAGGCGGCGGGGACTGCTGACCTAGGCTACCCAGGTATCAAACCCACTAGCTAAAACAAACCCTGCCGCATAGTCTCCCCAGCCCATGATGAACTGCTGACAGGTAGCCCTGGGCGGGTCTAATGCGAATAGCCAAGGCTGATACATATTCAGGCTTTCTACACTCTTGAAATTATCTTGCCTAGAAACCCAAAGGAGAATTCAAAGACCAAGCTGGACATGAGGGCACATGACTGCAATCTGAGCACTATGGAGGCTGGCAGACTGTGAGTCCAATGGCAGCCTGGACTATATAAGGCAAGTCTGTCTCAGAAACAAATAATTAAAACATCCTAAATATTAGATGTCCTTGTGCTATCAGGCTTCCTAAATCTTTTAAATCTGATCTTAAATAACTTGGATGAAACCTTTCAAAGGAACAGGCCCAAATATTTAAGGGAGAAGTCACCAATGCAATCCTAGGGAAAGATGGTTGTTATTACCTACAAATGTTCAGAAATTTCCATGTGAATTTTTTTTTTTTCCTTTTTAAAGGATGAAGTTTCCAGTAATCCAGTGATAGGAAATGCATAAAGATTAAAGCAGTTGTAAGCATTAGCACCTGTTAGGTCTAAAGTACCAACAATCTCCATGTTAAGAGTACTTGGACTTAGGGTATATTATAAATGAGCGAGGTTACACTGATAGCCCCATCTCCCTTCTAACGGATCCTGTTTAGTCAGCAGTCTTTTTCTGTTTTGTTTCTGGTTCCCTGGGACTCACAGAGCCCAGGCTGACCTCAAGCTCACTACGTAGCCAAGAATGACCTTGGACTCTTTCTGCCTTGTCTCACAAATGCTGGGATTACAGATGTGAACCACCATCCCTGCTCTGAGCTCTAGTCTTCCAGCTTATTTAAGCAAGTGTACAAGACCAACAGGTACCATGAAAAGGTACTTTTAACACATCTGTTGGCCGGTGCTGTAGAGATGGCTCAGAGGTTAAGACCATGTGCTGCTCTTAAAGAGGAACTGAGTTCCTAGCACCCATACCAGGCACCTCACAGTCACCAGTAACTCCAGATCAGGGAATCTGACACCTTCTTCTGGCCTCTGCGGACACCACATACATGGCACACACACATACATAAATATTCATACACATAAAAAACAAAACAAATTTAACATTATAAAATAAAAATTTTTAAATTTAAAGTCAGGGCAGAGGCTATAGCTCAGTGGCAGTAAAGGCTATGTGCGAGGCTCTGGATCTGATCCCCAGGAATGCTCAAAACAAAAAGGGTACACAATCAATGTGCCTATACGCTGCTTCCTAAAAAAGATCTTCAAGGCCTTACAGACAAATGTACATAATTCCTGCAGGCAAAAGATGGGGCTGGCAAATCAATGACCCTAACATTGCCCTTTGCAAGTTAGATGATTTTAGATGATTTCCAAATCTGCCTTTAAAACTGCAGACCCTGTTGGGTTTTGTTGTTGTTTCTGGAACTCAGAGATCTGCTGGCCTCTGCCTCCCGAGAGGTAGGTTTAAAAGCGTGTGCCACCATACCTGGCTTCGGCATTGGTAACATTGAATAAGCTCATTATGGAACTTCAGATATACTGCTTAAACTCCTCATGTGACTCACTACACCACCAAATTAGTTAGACACTAAAACAGACATATCAGAACCAATATTAGATCTTCCCTCCAGGGAAATACAAACAGAACAGTCAAACCGCGTGGTGCACACCCCTAGCTCCATCATGGCTGGCAACCTGAGCCTGGGGCGCGCCTGGGTTACAGCAAGACTCTGCCCAAAAATCAAGTGCGCTTTCCAGAGGAAAGGAGTAAATACATAACAACTATCATGGATTTATAAAGTAACTGAGGAAAAAGTGATGCCCTTATCTATTTTGTTGAGATAAAATACAAATTAAAATTTACTCAAATAGTTAAGTCCCAATCTCTCAACAAAGCTTTTGTTATTTTGGTCAACTGTATACAACCACCAATAGTTACAATCACGTCTCAGCCCAAAAGAAACTTTCTTACAATGTATGAGACATAAGAGTATTTATGTAATGATATATACTTACTGCAAAAAAGCAGTATTCTAAAACTTCTATCTGGTCAAGTGTGGTGGTACATGCCTTTCTTTGATCTTAGTACCCAGGAGGCAGAGGCAGGTGGAGCTCTGATTTCAAGGCCAGCCTGGTCTACAAAGCAAGTTCCAAGACAGTCAGGACTACACAGAGAAACTTGCCTTGAGAAACCAAATAAATAAATAAATATCCTTCTATCCATTAAAAGCTTTTTTTATTCATCTTTTGAAAATTGGCAACAGAATATATTACATTTCTATATGATTTAGATTCCACCAGATCTATGTTAAAAGTAACATAATTTCATTCTTAAAATCCAACATGTGGTGAAAATATTATCATTTCCAACTGTTAAATTAGAAAACAATTTTTATAACACCTTAAAACTGCCAAGACAGTTTAATGAGTACTGCAAGAAAGCACCAATTACAAATTTCATAGGGGACATGTAAGTAAAAGGATGCTAAAGACCCCAGCCCCAGAGGCTGGCCATGGTAGCGCATGTCCATCACTCCAGCCATCAGAAGACAAAAAGCAGGGCTGCAGCAGATCTGAGGCCAGCTGGGTCTGTGTAGCAAGTTCCATACAGGCTACTCAAGGCCAAACAGCAAGACCCTGTCCTGAGGGGGGCTGGGAGGGGAAAGAAAGCTGCTGCAGAACAGACAAGGTACTTCCTCAGCCTTACTGCTCCCGTGACCCAAAACTAGCAGTACTGGATTATCTGAAATCAAATTAGAAATGGAGGCTACTGGGCCTCAGCTGGCTCTCTGAAGCAGACACTGCACTTAACAAGAACTACACAAGCTGCCCAGATCATCAACAATCACAGGCCACTAGCCTAGAAAATTGCCAAAATATCTGCTCAAAGAGCCTTTATTTTCCTAATGGAAGACTGCTCTCAGGCCAAGCTCCATCTACCTCCTTATGGTTAAAGGTATAAGATCTGAGATCAAACAGACCTGATTTGCTTCTTTATATCATTATTTAAGAGGTTAATTTCTTTGCAATTTAGTGTCCTCATATAAAAATGTCCATGCACACATTTACTGAGGATTAACTTACTGGGAATATAAAATTAAATTAATCTTTGTTTTAAAATGGGAGCTAAATTCTAGGAGCCACAAAAAGCATCCAGAGCAGTAAGAAAAGTGCAAGTGTAAGTGTATGTAAAGTTCTATCTGACACATGGCAGCATACTGATTGCTGCTTCTTTACAGTCTCACAGAAGTTAACCCATTAAAAACCTTGTCTGCATCTACATTATGTTAAAAAATGAAAATAAATGCTTTTAAAATCTATTATATCATTAATTCTATAAGGAATTAGTTCCATTCAAGTCAACAAAATTTTCTTACCACTTCCTATGTATGTGCTCCTCAATGAGAGAGCATATTTTCTTCATCTGTAAGTCTCCAATATGTTGCCAATTCAAGATATAAGTGCTCGGTAAAAAGAACTAAAAACCTAAAAATAAATATATATCTACCATAATACAGACTATATATTAAGTGCAAAAAAAAAAAAAAACTTTAAAAAAGTTTATTATAATTTCATTTTTGTCCACAGCTGTAAGGAAGAAAAGGAAAAATCTCCCATCTAATCATAAAAAGATAGTCAAGCATCATGGTTCACACATGGAGGTGAGGCAAGAGAGCAACCATAAGTTCGAACCCAGCCTGAGCAGCATGTGAGTTCAAGGCAAGCCAGGGGTAACTAGCAAGACCCTGTCTCAACAACAAGAAAAATATAAAAAAATAAAATAAAATCAATAATAAAACAAAATGAAAAAAGGAATAAGAAGAACAAACTAGCTTGGTTATTCATTTATGTCTGTGTTTAATCTTAGCACTTCCTGGCATTAAAGTGAAAGGCTTCAATGCTGGGTCACTTACCTACAGCTTCTATATGCTTCGGAAGCCACGGGAGCTGCATTCCTTTATCAGACAATGCAGAAGTTTCTCTCTTCCGGTCTGCCACGGCAAGCTCTGACAATTCTTCACTGAAATCGCTCATATCTTTTCCAAGCTGAGAGCATCGGTTAGTTTCAGTACATGCTAATCCACAGGAAACTGCATTGTACAGAAAAGTAGCCATCTTTCCATCTAATAAGTATCACGTGAGCAACCAAATGCATTGTATCTGTCAGTTCTTTTAAAGTAAAAGTTGACTCTGTCAGCAACAGCCAAAAACACTAAACTTTTTTTTAAAAAAGAAAAGTGGGGACTGGACAGATGGCTCAGCAGTTAAGAGCACTTGCTCTTCTAAAGGACTTGGCTGGTTCAGTCCCCAGCACCCACATGGCTGTTCATAGCCTTCTGGAACACCAACTCCACAGCATCCAACAACCTTCTCAAGAGGCCTATATGCAATGCATATATATGGGGCAAACACTCATACACAGAAGATAAAATAAAAATTATTTTTAAAATTCATAAAAAGACTACTATATAGCTATGTACCGAGTACATACACATACAACACACCCTTAATTGCAAAGTAAAAAAACTGAGGCTACAGAAACTGAAAAATACAGAGCAACACGATATAACAACAACAATAGCCATAGTATTGCTTAACTACATGACCCAGCCCATAAATTACCTAACTTAATCACGGCAGAAACCTTACTTCCTTCCACGGTAGGTCCGAAAAACTGTGGTACTTAGACAAATTATGTAACGCGACCAAAAGACATGAAGACAGGAGTCTAGGGAAATCAGGATACACAGACTAGCTGATATGACAAAAAAGGCTGGGAGGCGGGCTGGGGGCCACGGCAAATAAATGACTCCACAGAAGCAGCCCTATACCACCGAGCTTGGATTTAATTGTCAAAATGCTCAGAGCCTCTGTTCTATGCATCTATCAAGTACTGAAGCTTCTGGTACTATGACTTAAATTTTCCACCAAATTCCCCTCCTTTCTGCAATCCTACAGCATCACCCTAGATCGGGACATCCTCAGACTTGTCCAGATTAATGCATTGGCTTTGCCTTTTGTTTTGTTTTGTTTTCTGCAATGCTGGAGACCGAACCCGAAGACTGCCGACAAAGGTTTGTTTGTTTGTTTTTTAAATACTTTGTTTATTGTTATGAGGAAACCACTACGAAAGAGTGGAGGTCAGAGGACAGCTTAATGTGTCCTTCCACCGTGTGGATCCCAATGATCGAACTCACTCGGCTTTACTGTAATCGCCAATTACTTGCTAAACCATCAACCAAGAGTCGGCCAGCCTCAAATTTCGCTTCTCCGCTTTAAATCCAGATTAAACCCTTTAAAATTCAGCCTCAAATGCTCGGCGAAAAAGTCTGAAATTGGACACACCTGAATTTCAGGTCGACCCACCATCGTACGGTAAGGAGATCTAAAGCAAACCCTTCCCTCGCCCTCAAAGACTCAAACTGGCGGAGGTTGCAAGGAGAACCAAATTTCGCAGTCCCTGAAACTCGCGGTCCCAGAACCCAGGATCACAGGAAGTCAAGAGGAAATACCAGAAGGAAAAAGTAGAAGGCTCACACACCTCTTCCGGGTCCACAGGCGGCGCAGGTCGCAGAGGCCTGGCGAGTGGCTAAGTCACACTCCACGGTTCGCAGCTTTCCACGCTGGGAACCCCACAGAAGGCTGTCTCCGGAAGCACAGTTAGAGAGCGCTTCCTGTGAGCTTGCGCAGAACCAACCTGGCGAGCGCTTGGGTAGGGCGCATGCTTCGCTCCGCCCCTATCTCGTGCTGGCCTGTGGGAACACCACAGAGCCTCTGAAGAGGCTTCCGAACGTAAACCGGAAGTGTATGTTGACTTCCGCCTCTCCATTAGTTTGCCCCGATTTACTGTTAGTCTGTGCCATTACGAAATTGGAAGATGTATTCCATCACAAAATCGAGTGTAGCGAGAGGGCGCAGGCCGATTCTTATACTGCTTTGACAATTGTTTTTATTACAACTGTTAGCATCCAATTTAAGTGACTTGCTCTCTCACAGTTTGAACAAGAATCTATTTTTTCCTTATCAACGTGATTGTTCTAGGGATCGACCTGGAGAACAGTTTCATGAGGGACATTGACATCCATAAGGAATTGTTAAGCCGTGTGAAAAGAGGGAGTTTAAGAAAGATGACCTGGAAAAAAAAAAAAAAAAAAAAGAAAGATGACCTGGAAAATGGCCAGAGATGTGTGGAAAAATACAATTTGAAGAACTGATCGGTTAAATGGACAGAGTATCACCAGAGATGTGAACAAGCATTAATGAGTAAGAGCTAAAGGGAGGCAACTGTAAAGTTATTGGAAGAAAATTAAGTGTTCATAGTGAAGGCTGCATAAATGATGGCATGGACTCCATCAAAACTGGATTTACTGCCCAAGGATAGAATCTGAGTATCATCGAAATTAAAGGATCTATAAAAAGAGTTTGTACAAAGGGGTTTTTAATGCTATGGATATTTCATTCTATGTTTTCTATATAAATAATATGCAGTAGACATAGACATACCAGAAAAGTTCTTTATACTGTTCCTTGTGTCATTGGTCCTTGCCCTTAAAGCCGATTTTTGTTGCTGGTTTGGTTTGATTTGGTGGTTTGTGTTAGTTTGGTTTGATTTGGTTAAGTTTGGTTTGCATTGGTTGTTTGGTTTGGTTTTCAAGACAGAATATCAATATAGCCTTAGGTGTCCTGGAACTCACTTTGTTGACTAGGCTAACCTGGAGCTGAGAGATCCACCTGCCTCAGTCTCTGCCTCCCAAGTGCTGAGAATAAAGATGTGTGCCACCATGCCTGCCCTTTGAAGCTGTACTCTTAACTACAGACAAAGCTAAACTTGGGGGAAAGACTGCTCTAAAGGCATAACTTCAATTACCCTCCTCCCCTTATTTGGCACCCTGAGCCACCATGGAAAGAAACCCAGGGTAGCCTTCTGGAGAAAGGCTGCATGAATAAAGCGCTCCAGGCACATTAGCACCATATAGAAAGCACAGCCACCATTCAGTGTCTTGGTTCCAGACACATAACAAAGATAAAAAGGTGATGATCGCAAATCTGAGAGCAGTCATTGGCTGAATGCAACTATGTGTGTAGCAAAATCGAGCTAAGCCCTACACAAACTCCCAGTTCAAACTCTGAATCATAAATGGCAGTTATCTTTAGGCATTAACTTTGGTGGTGCTGACTAGGAAAATGGCACTCTACCTATTTTAGCCCTGAGCTTTAAGACGCTTTGCACTTTTGGCTTTTATTGTAGAGGAGGACTCCTGTCAACAAGTTTAGGATACATGACTGGATAATTTAACTGAGAGACAGGTCTATTCCGATCAGTTTAGCCACCACAATACAGCTACCACACAACGGAAAGAGGCTATTTTAACCAAACTCTTAACAACCAAAGTTATTACATAATATAAAACAAGTGTTGATCTGTTTCCATTTGGTGAGTCCAATTTAATTTTGGGGTTCTCCTTAGCATTTCTACTAGCAAAGTCCTATTGCTATTGTCCATGTTTTCATTTTAGTTTTGAAGAATATACTGTGCCGGCAGGTTTTTGTTTTGTTTTGTTTTGTTTTGTTTTTCAGATCCTTAAACATTCCTATTGACTTTTAGTCTCATTTCTGATGAGATTAAACTTTAACGGTTTTTACTGATCATCAGTGTATGTCACTTGTCTGTGGTTGCTTCCATTTTTCTCTCCACTTGGCTATGTATTGGTAGTAGTATACTGAGCTATATGTGATTTTTTTTATTATATTTTGTGCACACTGAGTCTCTTAGATCCATCAGTTGCTTGTTTGTTAACTTGGATATGTTTTAAAATATTTTTTACCTCAAATAAATTTCTGTTCAGTTCTGTTCCTGCTTTTAAGCACTCTGAGGAATCCTAGTTATATATGTGTAATGCCACTTAGTATTAAGAGATTTTAATAGAATCTTTGCTCAGTTTTTTTTCTTTTTGATAATTAGACCTGACAATTCCTGTTGGTCTATCTTCAAATTAACTCTTTGTGGGTTGGCAGCTTAAAAATCTTCTGATAAGCCTGCTTCATTATTTTTTCACTTAAAATACTATGTTTCTTTCTAAATAATTTACATATTTTAATTTTATGTGCATTGGTGTATTGCCTATATGTATATCTGTGAGAGGGTGTCATATCCCTTGGAAGTGGAGTTACAAACAGTTTCGAGCTGCCATGTGGGCGCTGGGAATTGAAACCTGGCCCTTTGGAAGAGCAGCCCCATGGTCTTAACCACTGAGCAATTTCTCCAGCCCCAAAACACTGTGGTTCTTATTTCTTAAATTTTCTTTTTTTTTTTTTCAAAACAAGTTTTCATTTACATGCTGATATGCCTTGTTTGTTCATTATAACTATGCTTTTCACTAAGTCTTTGAAGTAATTTAATTTTTTTCAAGACAGAGTCTCACTGTGTAGTCCTGGCTGTCCTGGAACTCACTCTGCAGAGCAGGCTAGTCTCAAACTCACAGAGATCTGCCTTTCTCTGACTCCTGAGAGTTGGGATTAAGGGTATGGGCCACTGCACCCAGTTTATGGAATAATTTAAATTTTATTTCAGCCAATTCTGACATGTGAATCATCTCACAGGTGCCTTATTATTCATGTCTTTTTTTTCCTTCTAAAATTACATGTTTCTAATTTTTTGCAATCTGATAAGGTGTAATTCTATTGTAAACATTTATAGAATATAGGAAGTTTATATTGTGTGTTTCTAAAAGAGATTGGAATGGTTAATGTTAACCCTCAATCTGATTGCATTAAATGCCTAGAGAGAGTATCTGATGATGTTTCAGAGGCAGGATCACCAAGGCTTCAACTAATCAGTGACTGATCCCTTAATGGAGTCCTAATATTATCATACTGAAAACTAGAAGCCAGTGTAAGCCCTACTCTTTGGGGGCTTCTTAAATGCTTCTACCTTCCTTCCTACCCACTAACCAGAGGTAGGAGAGAAAGAAGGTTATTAGGAAAAAGGGTTTGTTAGGAAAAGGTTAAAAGGAAAAGGACCTTTTTAGACATAGTTCTTTGGGACAAGTCCACTCTTTGTTGTCCAGATACCAGCAGTCCAGTTACTACCCAACACCAAACAGCAAAATGAATCAACAGCAGTGGCACAATTCAGTAGAAGCGGTAAGACTCCGCCGAGTCAGCCCAAGTTCCAGTACTTCAGCTTGAGTGCCAAGAGTTCTCTTGAGTGTTTCTCTTTGCAAAGTACAATGGTGAAAAACAAAGACCAGTGAGATGGTGAAGATCATTGCAAAACATAATGATCCAAAAGCATTATCTCCTTGTCTGTGGGCTTCTATTTATCCCTTCTCCGAGACAACACAGGCTATTTAAAAACCACAGCCCTTTCACAAGACAGCTTCCAGAAAAAGCATCATGTGGCCTTTCACATGTCCCTTTTCAGCTGACCAAGATCATGTGCCCTCTTTTGAGTTTGTTTTCAACAATGGTTTCTCCATTCCACATTTGGGACCAAAACAAAAAGCAAGAGAAACCAAAAACTTTCATTACAGCAGGGCCCACTGGTAGAAGCCATCTCTCCAGACCCTAGGGTTGTTTTTTTAACCACCACTTTCTAGTGCCTTGGCCATATTAAATACTCAAGAGTGTGTTTCTGTGGCAATTCTAATTCTCACCAAGTAGACAGCCAAGGTTAATCATCACAGATTCCTTGAACATCCTCCAAAGTACTGACAATGACCAACTTCTACCCCATCTGGCTTTACAAGCACACTTCATACCTGGATTTCATCTGCTTCCTACAGCCAGTGTATCAAAGCTCCTTTATTCAGATTATGGTTTTTGTTTTAGCACTTTTAATAGATGTACTTGGTTCTTTTTCTAGGCTTTTGGTTTTGTTTGGTTGATTTGGGGGGGTATATTTTGGTTTGGCTGGCTGTTTATTTGTTGGTTGGTTGTTTTTTTTTTGAGACAAGGTTCTCTCTGTGTAGCCCTGTCTGTGTAGACCAGGCTGGCCTCAAACTCAGAGAACTGCCTGCCTCTGCCTCCTGAGTGCTGAGATTAAGGATCTGCACCACCACTACCTGGCAAGATGTATTTTGTTCTTATACCCTGATCAACAGGAGGACAAGTGCCAGAAAAACTACATTAACCTACTGGTGATTTGGAGTGCATAATCCTTGGAAATTTACTCCATATTTGCTTTTTTTAAAAAAAGATAGAGTCTTAATATATAGCCTCAGCTGACCTGCAACTACTGGCATGGAACTCACAGAGAGCTACCTGCCTCTGCCCTGCCCCTGCCCCTGCCCCTGCCCCTAACCCTGCCCCTGCCTCTGCATTGCTGAGATTAAAAGTGTGGGCTACCATACCCAAACTCATTCGCATCCAATATTATTGTAGCACAATCAGGAACAGAGAGGACAACCAGATCTCCTGATCAACAAGGCACCTTTAAAGACTTGCCCTAAAGATACCCTGGCAACTGCTGTCTGGAGAGTTCCCTCCAGGGAAACATTCCTTCCTAGAGGGAGTTTCAGGAGAGTCAGAAAGTAATGATCTTCACATTTCTGGGATAGCCAAGACGCCAGGATTCACAGAGCCCCCTTCCACAAGGATATAGAGATGCTGTGGGAGAATGGAGATTCCTAGAGGAGACTTTCCAACCTGGCAAGGTGCCTGCAAGGCATGTAGAGAACTCCAGGGTGGCACCTTCAAGAGTGGGTGCTGGGGAGGGCTTTTCAGCGGGTTAGCTGCCTGAGTCATCCATGCTACTGAAAGTAACCAACATGGACTTTGGTATGATTATCACTTTGTTCTCTCATCAGTCCCTATCTGAGGTTGTGTCTCTGTCTGGGGTAAACAAACATCTGTCATGGTTACCCAGGGAAAGTGTCACACAGCAGTAACACAGTACCTCGCTTTATGCTGTGTTTGTAGCATTCTTTTTCCTGACTCCAGGATGTTGTACCTGGACCTCATTCTGGCTACTCTAGCTCTGGACCCAACCTGTGAGCTCCTTTAGGAAGCAAAAATTAGAAAATTAGAGCCACGCTGCAGTCTGAGGCACTTGAAAAGGAAACAAAGCCGCCATGCATATTCAGGCAATATTACGTTGGAGGTTGGATTCAGGGAAATTTCAAGCATAGTAGTTGTTGTGGGGTGACATAGTACATCTGAAGCAACATCTCACACTGTTGAGGGAGATGTTTTTGGAGCTTACTATGGGTTTATATTCTGTCTTCAAAATGGGAATCTTGCCATGTAGACCAGGCTGGCTGGCCTCTTCCCTTGGCCTCCCAAGTGCTGGGACTGTAGGTGTGTCCCCAAGCCCAGCACACACACAGCCTTTATAAAGGACTTCCTACGCCTGTGGTACTAGAACTGAGTCAGCAGAGGAGGGAAGATTGTTTCAGTTTAAGAGGAACAAGCTAGTCTACAGGACAAAATAAAACAAAATGGGAAATAGGAAATAGGAAAAGGAAGGAAAGAGGAGGGAGGAAGGAAAGAAGGAATTTCTTCACAATAGGAAAGAGATCTCATTAGATTTACCATGCAAATTCTACAGTGTTCTGTTTCTTGGGAAAACAAATATAAGGGAGAGTGAGATAGCTCAGCAGGTAAAAATAGGCATCACCAAAACCTAATAGCCTGAGTTTGATCCCTGGAACTCACATTAGAAGGAGGAGAGAACCAACTCCCAAAAGTTGCCCTCTGACCTCTGTGTGTGTGTGTGCGTGTGTCCATAGATGTGTGTACATATATTTGTGTATTTGAGTATGCACATGCGTGTGTGTGAACTGTGAAATTTATAGAGCTTATATGAGACGATGATGTGGTGTTCTGTCACACTGCAGCCATCTTCCATTGGCCAAAGCTGAAAACCTTAGGAAACAGTGAATTCGCTTACATTTTACTTTTATCCTTCTTCAAGAAATCGCCATATATCCCTGTAGTGATTACACCTTCATTACATTAATAACTTGAGTTACAAGGACAGGAACTTTTGTGGTTTAAAGTTTATCTTAATATAAAAATTAAGATTTTTACTTTCAAATCTTAGATTATACTTAAAATTCATGATGGGAATAAAATGGCAAATCAGTTTTTATATCAACACTAAACATATCTAATTACTGAGATGAAAATGAAGTCTTGTGAGAAAAAAATTAAGTTAACCTTTAACCTTTTTATGTACGACTTCAAAAATGTTAAATTATATTTGTAATTGGTAATTATATTTTATTGTATTAGTAATTATATTTCTGTTCCTGGAAATCAGAAACAAAAATAGCTGACCACACACAGAGCCTGTTGTAAGCTATTTGAGCTTGCTGTCATTTGAGCTTGCTGTCATTTACCCATTCCTTCAAGTATTCAGAACCATTTCACATCTCCATGAGGATTAGATAGGAATGGGCTTTCATACTAGTCACAAAAAAAACTTTTATTTTTCCTGTGCATAATTGCTTATTGATCAGTCTCCAAAAGGGATTTATGGTCCTATTTATAATTCTATGTGTGTGTACCAATTAAAATGTAAATGCTTCCAGGGATTCATTGTGTTCCTTTGTGTGTGTCAGTCAGTTGTGGTTGTAGTCTACCCTTAAAAACTTATTTTCTCAGGGTTGGAGAGATGGCTCAGCAGTTATGATCACAAACTGGTTTCATTGAGGACCAGAGTTCAGTTCCCAGCACCCACATCAGGTGGCTCACAACGTCCTATAACTCCAGCTCCAAGGGATCCTAGATCCAAAGGATGCCCTAGACTGGTCTCCATGAACACATGTATTCACACACACTCATACTCAAACACAGAGACAAACACATGCACACATAATTAAAAATAAATCTTTTGTTTTTAATGTGTGTTCCTTGGCTCTTGGTGCCTCACCCACAAGTGTCTTTGATTTTCCCCAGCAAGCTTGGAAGGACATTCCTGGCTTTGCTGTCTTTGAATGAGAACATTTTCTCACTATCCAAATATGTCTTCTTTGCAAAGTAACTGTTTCCCAAGATTTGTTGCAGCATCCACCAACTCTACTAGTGCAGCAGTCTGGGATTTTACTGCTTAGTTACTTAACACTAATTAGTCCTTTTTCCCTATTAAAAAGAATTGTAAAAATTTTAACCTTGACCCCAATTTTATAAAGAATCTGAGACTCATAAAAAGGAATGGCTCAGAAAAATAAATAGTTAACTGATTCCTAGTCCAGGCCTTTGGCTGTCTAGTCCAGACCTCCAGGTGACTAGCCAGGCTTTCAATTGGCTAGCCCAGGGCTCTATCTGGTTAGCCCAGGCCCTCAGCTGGCTAGCCTGGGCCTTCACCTAGCCACATTCCCTACCTCTGCTGCTGCTGCCCTGCCAGGGAAGCAGTGCATGTCTGAAAAGGAAATGGACAAGGCCAGGCAGTTCACCCTGTGGAGTCTGAGCTGCACAGTCCATACCCAGAAATCTGTTCTTCATTTGTTGCAAAACACCAAATATTTGACTTCAGTGAAAAGGGTGCCAAGGTAAATTTGGCCCAGACGGAAACAGGAACCCATAGATACATCCGTGTATTGGTGGCAATCACAGATGTTTGAGTTTCTATCTCTGTATGATAGGAAGTAGAATAATATTTGTCAGAGCTGAACAAATAGTGCATGCTGGCAGAAGTATGATCTTGTATTCGACTCACTCCCATGCAAAGTGCACAGTGATGGGACATTCTTAGCCGTGGGGAGGGAGTTAGCCCAACTGGCCAAGCCCCAAACGGACACCCATCTCCTATTTTTTTCATAACAAAAAGCTTGCTTATATCTGCTTCTGCCATTGGACCCCTTCACTACAGCCCCATAGCTGTCTATGTTTCTCCTAAGTCTAAATTCTTGTGTTGGTTCTCATGGGCATTCATAATCTGCCCCCTCTCACCACCCGGGCTGTCTTCCATCACTGCCAACAAGCCTTCACTGCAGTCACACGAGGTCTCCTCACTTTCCTCTAAACACATGGCTTTCTGCCTTTAATCTCAGCACTCAGGAGGCAGAGGTAGGTCTCTGTGAGTTCTAGGCCAGCCTGGTCTATATAGTGAGTTCAAGGACAGCCAGGGCTTGATAGAGAGACTGTCACAAAAATTTTTTTCCAGTCTTCCTAAAGGAGGCATGGTAGTTTTGGTTTTTTTAAAATAAATTTTAGTTATGCGTCTCTGCATGCATGTCTGTGTGCAGGTTTGTGCACATGTGTGCAACTCAGAAGACAATGTTGGGTACCCTGCTGCTGGTTTTCAGGTAGCTGTAAGCCACCCAATATTGGTGCTCAGAGCTGAACTCAGATCCCCTGCAAGAACAGAATTGCTCTAAAGTTCCATGGCGTTTCTCCAGACATGTGGTACTTTTAACTGTTCGACTGGTCCATAGTGTAGATCTGTTGTTCTGCCTAAGAAAACAGTTTTTGATCTGTTAACAGAAAAGCATTCTGACAGACTAGAATGATGGGCATTCTGCAAGATTCTGCCTTGAATATTTCTAAGGTGACCTGTTAAGTACTTCCCTGTCAGGAGGTATGTTCATGGGACGTTGGATAATGGGTTTCAAGAAACCAAACAAGCAGGAGGAACAAGAGGTGCACTGGTGTGAGGGCTGGGGTCTCAGCAAGCACTGGGCCCATGAAGGTCTCCACAGCCCCCTCCCTCAGCATCCAGCAGATGGTGATCTCAAACCTGATCCCCGCATCATTCATCTCTCTACTGCGTGCCCTTGCTTTCTGCCCAACTTGTGCTACTATGTTGTCCTACTGAGCTTTAGCCTCAGTAGTCTCATAGGGGCTGGACTGATTTTCTTTTCTCCTTTAAACTTTCATGAGATCATTTACTTAATAGAGTTTTGTTCACTTTGTTGCGTCTCTTTGCCATAGATTAAGAACAACTACTTAACAATTGGAATTATAGCAAGTTCAAGGCCAGCTTGGGATATATAAAACCCTGTTAAATTAAAAAAAAAAAAAAGCTAGAGAATTGGCTCAGTGATTAAGAGCACTGAAAGCTCTTCCAGAAGACACGGGGTTGGATTCCCAGCGTCCACATGGCCTCCCAAAACCACGTGTAACTGCAGTTTTAGGGATCTGCCTCCCTCTTCTGGCTTCTGTGGGTACTACACACCTACAGGCAAGATGCCCATAGGCATAGAATAAAAATAATCTCAAAAAAAAAAAAAAACCACTTAAAGAGAAAATGAACAACAAAAAGTGAAAAATACACCTGTTATATATCAGGAAATCAACAAAAGATGTGAGTGCTTTATTGAAATCTAAAAAACAAAACAAAAAACAAACCTAAAACTAAAAACTAAGGATTTGTAAACAGAGAACCTCTGATCCCTAAGGGGTAGAGGAGGACAGTGAGTAGGAAAGAATGAAACAAAGATATAGGAGTCAAAGCCATGCCTGAGCAGCAAGGTTGCCTTCAGAACCAGCGACAGGATTCTTTCCAATCCCAAAATTGAAATGGGCGCAGAAAGCTGGGAGAATGACTAACAAAAACAACCCAAAGCCCCCCTCAGGAAATGTCTGTTTCCGTGTGTTCTCACACCAAAGCCTCTTTGCTTTGTTTCCCCAGACTGTGCTAACGGAAGACTAGTCCTTGTTAGTGAGTCCAGGGTCACTCCAGAGAGACGTCCATAGAATTCATGTCGCATGTATATAAGGCTGTTCTCTCTGGCATTATAATAAGGATACATTCTCCTGCTAGGGAGAAGCGTGAATCTTTTTCACTGGACAGCAACGTACCTTTTCGTTTCCACGAGGAGATGAATGCTGGGATGGAAGTACCTCAGGGCGGACCTTTTCCATGTTACAAGTGCATGCAGGTTTCCTCAAAGTCCAAGCTGGTCACAGTTTGTAATGCTTAGTAAGAAACCATTTGCACAACTCAGAGAGGACACACTTCACTTTTCAACTATGTTTTTACATTGTAGTTTGAATTTTTTCAAGGAAATATAACTCAGACTTTTACTGGTCTGGGAACAAAAGATAGAAGCCTTTTTATTGTTTTATGACAGGCCAGTCTTGCTATACAGCCCTGGCTGGCTAGAGGAGTTCATTATGTAGACCAGCCTGGCTTCAAACTCACAGCAAACCTTTTGCCTCTGACTCCTGAATGCAGGGCTCATGGTCATAAGCCACCACCCTAGACTAAATGCAGTTTTTATTTGAATTGTGTCTGTGTAACAGGTTTCAATTACAGAGTTGTCAACTTACAGAAATTTAAAAAAAAAGATTAATCTGATAATTTTTATATAATATTATACACTTACCCTCCATAACTATTTTCCAACTCTATTTAGGTATCAATTATAGTTAATTATTTAAAATTTTCCACTTTTACATATTTTGGCACAGACACAGATGAAACCACACATTGAAGAAAAGGGGCATCCCTGCTCACTCCATATCTCATTGTGCCCACCCTTTTCCTTATTCAGCATATTAGTTACGTTTTGTTGTGGTGATAAAATACTACGTCCAAAAGCAATTTATCCAAGAATGAGTTTACCTTAGCTTACAGTTCCAGAAGGGGGTCTCCAGCAGAGGAAAGGCAAGGCAGTGGCAGCTGCAGCAGGGAGCTGGATGATCATCACAAGGGTACGCCAGATGCAGATAGCAAACTAGTAGTGGGGTGAGGCTTTCAAAACCCACCCCCAGTGACATGCTTTCTCCCACCAAGCTGCAACACCTAAAGGTTCCATAACTTCCTGAAACAACACCACCTGCTGGTGACTAAGTGTTCAAATACATGTGCCTATGGGGGACATTTCTCCTTCAAACTACTACACCTGACCTTCCTGCCCTGCACCAGACAACTATTAAGCTGTGCTGAATTTTGTAGCACTCTACATAAGTGGAATTGTGCAGTAGGTGTTTTTGTCTAGCTAACTACACTCCACATCTCCTCTGCTTGTAGTCTCAGTAATCCATCATTTTGTCAAAGTCACTTTCCAAAATGTATCATCTATTTTCTTGTTGATGTACACATGTTTGCTTGGGGTTTGTTTTTTTGTTTCTGTCTTTTTGTTGTTGTTGTTTCAAATAAAGCCACTATGACTATTTGTGTACAGATCTTTTGTTTCGTTTCTGTGGGTTAAAGAAAGAGAGAGTGTGTAGGCAGATGTGTTTTATATTCAGGAAATTGCCAAGCTGTTTTCAAACAGCTTGTACTGTTGGTTACACCATTCACTTTCTAGCCAGTAGTACTGATACTTCTAGCAGTCTTCACCTTTGTCAACACTTGTCATTGTCAAACCTTTTAGTTGTTGCCATTTTAGTGTCTGTGTAACAATATGGTTTAGATTTGCATCTCATTGGTGATTTACAATGTTGAGTATCTTCTGCCTGCACAGTTGCTCTGTATGTATCAAATTTGCCCACTTTTTCAAGTTGGGTTGTTTTGTTATTAATCATTTGGGAGAGTATTCATATATTTTAGACTCAATTCCCCTATAGACGTGTTCTGCACTCTATCCTGTTTGGTTTGACCTTGCATTTTATCCACTGAATATAAAAATCAGAGTGTAAGTTTCCTTTTAATTAAATCCAACCTATTGAGTTTGTGCTTTTATGATTTTTCCCAATTTTTTCTTTTTTGCGGAACCTAAGCTCACCAACGTTTTGTCTGTTGTGGCTATAAATGTGCTTTTGTTTTGGTCCCGTGTGTGGGATATGGGACTGATTCAGATGGTCCACAGCAAGAAACTATTTGCTTTGTTTGAGCTCTGAAAGGAGCTCTTTGCCAGCTGCAGATAGTTTAAATCTGAGGACTCTAAAGAGAAAAAAATGCCAGAGTCCAGAAAGTGGAACAGGGAGAAAGAACAAGGCTTCTTCTGCTTCCCCCTTGCTGCTGGTTGCTGTTGTGAGACAAGAAAATGGAGATCTCCTGAAACGAGGACTGGATTGGCTCAGACAATTCTGGCCAGTAGGAAGCAGCTAAGAAATAACTTCACCCCTCCCCCACTAACCCCTTCTCTCTCCTACCTATTGTTGTTGGGGCGTTGGAAGGGATTAGGGTGGAGTAAGGAGAAAAAAGATAAGAAATGTAAATAAAAGAGTTTTTAAAAGTACACCAACATTTGTCCTATGTCATCTTCCAGGAGTTTTCTTGATTTAGCCCCCATTCAGGCCTATGGCTTGTCCCTATTACTGTGTGGGATCCCATGGTTCCATATCCTCACCGACAATTGCTACTACCTTTTTTAGTTTAGCCACCCTAGTAAGCTCGAAGCAGTAACTCATGCCGGCTTCTGTCTCACATTTTCCAAAGGCTCGTGGTACAGATTACCCTTTCACGTGTTCACTGGCCTCCAAACATTTTCTGGCTAAGTTTTCTTTCATTATTGAACTGTAAGAATTGCTTATGTATTCTAGATATAAGTCCCTTACCAACTGTATGAACTGCATGCATTTTATTTAAAAAAAAAATTGAGTCAAGGGTTTCATTTGGCCTAGGCTGTCTTTGAACTTGCTATGTAGCCAACGCTACCCTTTAAACTCTCATCTTCTTGCCTGTACATCCCAAGTACTAGGATTACAGGCAAAGGCCAACATGGCTGGTATTTTTTCCCCTCTGAATGTCTTTTCCCTTTCATTTATAATATCCTTTGAAACAGGCATATCAAAGAGGGACATCTTAGCTGCATTAAGCTATATTTTTCTTTGGTTTCTGTGGTTCTAATAAGCCATGTCTGGTTTAGGAGTTGCCCCTATACCTTCTGTTTTTATACTTTAGGGTCTGTGACCCATTCGTAGGTAATTGTGGAAGTTCATTTTATTTCTTTCACATTGAAAGATTTAGCCTCATATCTGAAAGACAATTCTAAGGTGTCAGTTCATTTTCTTTTGGTGTTTAAAATGCTCTGCTGCTTTGTATTTTCCAGAAGTCTTATTTCTCTTACATTATTATTATTATTATTATTATTATTATTATTAGTTGTTGTTATTTGCCTTGTGGTAGGTTCTATGGTGCACTCCTAGGGACTTGCACGTTCAAGGCAAGTGCTCTACCACTGAGCAACATCTGTAGCCCTCAGGTTTGTTTTTGGTTTTGTCTTATAAGTCAGAATTTCACCGTGCAGCTGTGAGACTGGCCTTGAACTCATGATCATCCTGCCTCATCCTCCTGAATACTGAAATTATAGTTCTACATCACCAGGCCTGGCTAGAAACCTTTTTAATGCTGATGCATCAATGGTATTTGCTTTGTGATAATATATATGCCTCCCTGTTAACTCATTACACCTAGTTCTGTCATTTTAAATTTCAATTAATTAATTAGTTAATTTTTAGTTCTTTTGAGATAGGATTTATTTGTGTAGCCCTGGCTGTCCTGAAACTTGCTCTGTAGATCAGGCTAGCCTTAAACTGAAAAGATCTGCCTACCCCTGCTTCTTGAGTACTGGGATTAAAGGTGTGTGCCACTAGGATCCCAATTTCTGTCATTTCTTCATCCCTATGTACATATAATGCCTACTCTTAAGTACCTTGTAATTTTCTACCTTATCACTGGTTTTAAGCTTTTCGTTGCATGGTAATTGTTTTATTGTTGTCCATGAGCCTGGGGTATATTGAGCTTCCCAAGGTTGTAAGTGATCATCAGATTTGGAACATTTCCTCCATGATTCCTTCACCCTTACTTTCTGGTTCCTCATCTCTTTCAGGGACCTTAGTCACATCCATGCATATTGGGCTGGTCAAGTGGTGGGTGTTTTTCTGTTTCATGTTGGATAGTTTCTATCACATCTGTAGGCCACTAGGATTTTCTTCTGTGATGCCCACTCTGCTGTCGATCCCATTCAGTATAATTCACCCCAGGCATGGTTTTTAGCTTCTTTTTCTTGCATAGAAGCTGTGGTCCTCAATGAATGCGGCAACGCTCTGGACACTGAGTGGTTTCATTGTTCATACAAGACAACTAACTCCTCCAGGCAATTTTAGCAGTAGGTTTTCTGGATGCTTCCAGACAGGTGTCAGAGCAAGTTTGCAATAATGTGTACTGTTATGGCTGTCTTCTGCTTATTTCAGATATGTTTGTCTTGTCTTCTCATTCACACTTCAGATTCCCCAAGGTCAAGAACCTGCCGTATCTTGTATTTCTATGTCCATTCCACCAAGAGCAGTACATGTACTTTTAACTGTTATACAACCAGTGAAAATCTCCTTTGTGGGGTTAACAAATAATGCACCCAGGTTAGAGTTTGTGTTACAAGTCAGAGCCACACAGTCAAATGCCAGGAGCCACAGCAGTGCTTACTCACTACACATGTACTGGTGGGAACAAGCTACCACCATCACCCTGGTGGCTGCCTGAGAAGGTTTCTCTCATCACCCAATAGACTGGTTAATGTCTCTGTATAAAAATGCATCTGTCTATCTATCTATCTATCTATCTATCTATCTATCTATCTATCTATCTATCTTTGACTGTCCTGCACTCCCTTTGTAGACCAGGCTGGCCTTGAACTCACAGAGATCCACCTGCCTCTGCCTCCCAGAGTGCTGGGATCACAGGTGTGTGCCACTGCGCCTGGCCAGAAATGTATTTTTTTTTTAAAGGAACGTAGATAAATTAAACCTTCAGAAGCTCATAAGCAAATGAGTAAAGCTACACTCTGCCAAGCCTGAAGACACCAGTTTGATCCCTGGGACCATCTGGTGGACATTGAGGACACAGAGAACTATTGCTTCCAGTTATCCTCCAGCCTCTGCAATGCACCCCCACAAAAGATAAATACATTTGAAAAACAAAAACCTTCTTGAGCCAAATAGTCTATTCTTCAGTAATAGGAGCATTGATTACTCTTCTTTTTCTACCAATGAAATGTTATTTAATTCTATTCCACAGAAATAAGAAGACATCAAAATTACTCCGATCTGCTTTCATATCCTGGTGGTAGCACACAGAACATGAAAAAGCGCAGTGAGAGCGTAGCCACTCTGACAGATCTGTCCCTATCTAGCAAATTATCTGCAGATCTGTTCCTGGTGTTGAGGATGCCGCTAGGGGAAAACACTATCCCGTGTATGGGCCTTCGTTCAAATCAATGGCTTGATGCGAGGGAACCGTGGTTCATGCAGCCGAAGTTTCCCTAGGCACCGAGTAACAGGAGTGAACAAGACAAGTGAGGGCTTGGATGTACCCCAGTGGTAGCGATCTTGCTGAGCATGCCCAATCTCCAGCACCACGTAAACATTTCCCCCCCCCCCCCCGCTCCTATGGAGCTATCTGAGGTGGGGGTAGGGGACAGTTAACTAGATAAACAAACATAAGCTAAAGTGGTAAATGTGCTAAAGAAAATAAAGCAGGGGGATGTGCTTAACTGCCCTGGGCAGGGGCTTGTGTGTGTGTGTGTGTGTGTGTGTGTGTGTGTGAGAGAGAGAGAGAGAGAGAGAGAGAGAGATCAGGGGAGCCCTCTATTCGGAGTGGAGCTGTTAAGGAGGCAGGATGGAGTAAGGGTCTACTTCCCCCAGGGGACTATGTGAGGAATCATTGCAGGGAGGGAGGCCCTGGAAGCGGAAATGCAGTAAGGCAGGGGCGGGCAGGCTTGCTCTGTTTAGTGGGCTTCTCTGATGGAGGGAAGAACTCCAGGAAACAGGGCAAAAGGAAGGGGAGCCAGTGTAGTTTGGGGTTAAGACATTGTATGTTACTTGGAAATACGGAGTTGTAAGGTTTAAAGGAGAGGAGAGAGATGTGGCTGAATTTATCCGTACAGATGTCGCTATAGCTGTGGTTGAGACAGTAGTTATTGGTAAAATGAGGGCATTCGGGTGAACTATGATTATATGGCAAAGGAAATGGAAATGTTTTGGCAAAGGAGATGGAAGCTGAACACGTTGGTGCTAAACTAAGTGACTTTTTCCTTTATGGACAGAGCCGGGAACTCAAGATCTTGGGCAGAGGACCACTGTTCATCAACCCTCTCCTTAAAGGATGTCACTTTCTAATTTAGCATCTCACCCACTATTCGATTTAAATAAAAAGGATTATGTGATGGCGGTCCCAAAGAACCCCCATGGAGTCTGGTGTTTGTGTGTGTGTGTGCCGGGATCGGGGTGGGGGATGCGCCTGGATCAGTTGCTCACTGTGGCCAGTCCTGAGTGGGACTTGGCTGTTCAGAACTAAGAACGGTATTTGGAGGAGAATGATGAAGAGGGATGGCTGTTTAGCATGGACTGAAGCTGAAGGTGGAAGGCAGAACCTGTGGGGCTGGCGCAGAGATGCGGAGTGACGAACCCGGTGACGCAGAGGGTCGTTTGTGGGGGCACTGGAGCCGAGGCCGGCGATTGGGCGAGGAGAAGGGGCCTGCGGCCCGTTGTCAAGGTAGCAATTCTAGAAGGACGCCAGGGCCTCCTCCAAGTCACAGCGCTTCTAGTGCTGAGCTCGTGCGGACGTGTCGCTCGTAGCTGCTCGCTTTTCGGACGCCTCCCCCTGCCCCGCCCGCCCCTGCCCCGCCCCCGGCACCGCCTGCTCGTGGCCTCCGCGTCACCCGCGCCCGCGGTGGCCACAACATGGCTGCGGCGCCGGGGCTGCTCCTCTGGCTGCTCCTGCTCGGGCCGCTTTGGTGGGTCCCGGGCCAGAGCCACGCCAGCCCCGGCCGCCTCTTCTCGGACTTGAAATTGTGCGGCGACAAAGAGTGTAGCAGTGAGTGCGGGGTGGCCGGGAGGGCGGCGGGTTCCCGGGTGGCGGCGGGGGCCGCGCGGGTCGGAGTCCCACAGCCGGCACCTGGCCTAGGGGGGTCGCAGGCCCGCGGAGCGCGCGCCGGTCTGCTCTTCTCGGCACTCGCCGGGGTAGCCCTGCCTTAGAGGCCGTGCCTGCCACTTGTTGCCGGGTTTGCTCTCTGCTGTTCTGACCTGGCTTGGGAGCGCCGCAGACCCAGCCGGGTGCCCAGGGGTCAGCTCCCTCCTTCCTCATCCCCCGATCTCCGCCTGGGCTCTCCGAGTGATAGGGTGGCGCGCCCCCGCATCCCGGGCCCCCCATGCTGCAGCCAAGAGCGTCTCTACGCCGGGCGCGGGGACCTGGGTCCACCAAGATTGAGATCCACGCGCTTAGGGATCCAAAGAGCAATCCGAGTGGCTGATTGACGGCGGGGTTTCCTCCAGAAGGCACCCCATCTCTGCCTCTTTGCCCTCTCGGCTACACTGGGACCAGCTCGCGTCATCTTTGGAGCTGGAGGAACCGGAGTTTAGGTTTGGGATGAGACCAGGCACATTGTGTATTCTGAGGTCTCCCTGGTTCTCGATCCTGTCGTTCTTTTGCATAGACGCTTCTCGCCAGCTGCCAAGTAGGGCTGAGGGAAGGTCAAAATCTTTCGTTCTTAAAGAGGCCAAGTTGCTACACCTGTCACCACCTGAGAACCGCAGCCTTGTCCTCTGTGCGCAGTCGCGCCCTGGTCCTAGGTTGGAGGTGCCCGGGTTAAGGGGGGCCCTGTGGAAGGTTAGGATTTGAAGAGGGCTGTTACTGTAATGGTGATAATAAATACTCCAAAGGTCTCATTCCAGCCTTTTCCTTAGTCCCCTCTGTTGCTGGGACCCATTCCTGTCGAAAATAATTCATAAGGTTTCCAGGTTGGTCTCCAGCAACCGTGTACCTCACTGCTGATGTGTTTCATAAATCACAAGCTGTACATACAGAAAGTTATTCATTCTAAAAGACTAAAAAAGTATATAGGTGGTGCTAGAGAGATGGTTCAGAGGTTAAGAACACTGGTTGCTCTTCCTAAAGGTCCGAGTTCAATTCCCAGCAACCACATAGTGGCTCACAACCATCCAGAATGAAATCTGGTGTCCTCTTCTGGCATGTAGGTGTACATGCAGGCAGAACACTGTACACATAATAAATAAATCTTAAAAAAAAATTCCCTTAAAAAAAAAAAACTACGAAAAAAAAGTATATGTTAGCTATTTATATTTCAATTGGTGTTATCGGAAAAGAATGGCTTGTCCCAAAACCATTAAAGAAGAGAGAGAGAGAGAGAGAGAGAGAGAGAGAGAGAGAGCTGTAATTTGTATCACTGAGGCTCTAGGCCCTCGAGGTAACCCAGAGCTGATGTAAACAAACACTGCGAAGGTAGAGCCACCAATGTGAAGTTTCCCTTTCCTTTTCTATTGCTACTTGGCTGTTGAAATTTGCCAAGTGTTTCTGTCTTTTGCTGCTCAATTACTGTCTTACCTGAGTTTCTCAAAACCTGGTAGGACCATATCACTCATGCTACCTCAGAACTGAGACTCCAATACAACTTGAGAAGTGGCCCTGTCCAAACAAGTGTAACCAAACACAGCAGGCAATGATAGAGGAAGCAGGGCCCAGGTCTGTGTTGCCTGTAGGAAGTGCTTGTGGTGGGAAGCTGTCAGAAAAGGTGTCCCTTAGTGTGCATGTCACTCAGAGATAATAAGCAGTAATATGGACATAGGCTGTCCTTGCTATATTACTATATATCCTCAAGAATCTAAGGAGGGAACTAGAAACAGTGCTGTTTTCCAGTTTGCGTAGAATCCCCAGTCTCAGGTTCCTTTAGTCTGGCCTCTTGCTCAGTCTCATCTGAATTAGGATGCTGACATACCTGAAAAATAATCTTATTTTAGCTTTAAAAAACAAGTTACCTCCTCCAAACCTGTATGTATCTCTTGAATATGTATTTTAAAAACATGTGCTTGTGTACTATTGCTAATTGGCTGGTAGACACAGTGCAATTTCCATCACTTCCCTGTCTCTGGCCTTTTTTTGCACTGTTAATTTCATTTGGCAAACACTGCTTCTGTTGGTGTGATTGAAGTTCTGCATTTATATTCATTCATTCATTCATTTGGGATGGAGTCTCACTATGCAGTCCTAGCTGGCCTGGAATGCTCTTACAGATTAGGCTGGTCCAGAACTCACAGAGCTCTTGCCTGCCTCTTCCTCCCCATGCTGGGATTAAAAGCATGTGCCATAGTTATACATTTTAAGTGAGAAAATATCTTCTGATCTAGTTGCATAGTTTTGTTTGGTTCCTGACAAATGAGATATCCATCTTGAATTTTGTTTCTAGAAAAAAAAAGTTTTTAAAGTTTTTTTTTTTTTTTTTTTTAGGTTTGCTAGTTGTTTGTTTGTTTGTTTGTTTGTTTTTATACAATACTGGGGGACTGAACACCTTGGTCCTGTCTATACCATGCAAACATCAGGCATCCTACTATTAAGTTGTATCTTCAGTCCTCTTTATACTAAGTTACCTAGGCCAGCATTAAACTCCCTCTGTACTCCAATCAGGCCTTGAACTTATGATCCCCCATCTCAGCTTCCTGAATACTGGAATTACAGGTCTGCACCACCAGTTCTGACTAGAAACCTTCTTAATGCTGATACATCAATGTTATTTGCTTTTAGAAAACACTGCCTTGTGATTGATTGGATTCCTAAAAGGGTGTGATAATATACCTTCCTGTTAATTCATCCAGACACTGTGTAGAAACAACAACTTAGCCACAAATGGGACTGACAGTGTTTACTGCCACAGAGAAGCAGTTGCAACCACTTACAGGTGGTGCCTGTTAGTGGTTGGTTTGAGTTAATTGACCCCTTGGGGTTTCTGGGAGTTCTTTTTGGCTCCCTGGTATCTCCACAGTTAGCTGTGTTTAACCAGTCAGCACCTGCACTTGCATTTACACATCCACAAAACGAAATCTTTTATGATTATGAAACAGGAAAAAAAGGAGGGGGGTGCTAGAAGATTAGAGAGGAAAACAAAGGGTTGACCTGAGAGCAGCCAACTGTGGCAGCAGGCACATTGTTTTTGGTTTCTCAGACTTAGCCAGAGAGAAAAGTAGAAACTTTCTCTCATATGATTATAGGGATGACATGACTTACAGCAATGAGGCTCTGGGGATTTTAGACACTTACAGCATATGAATTGAAATCAATTCCAGAAGAGTACTGGGAAGGCTTTGGGATTGTTTGCAATGGAATTCTTATATTTCCTAAAAAAATCTCTAAGAACTGGTAATGCTCGCCTCACACGCACAGAACTATGACTTTGATCTCTATCATGCACCTATAGTCTCAGCACTTGAGAGATAAAGGCCAGAGGATGAGGAGTTGTGGGCCATCCTTGGCTACCAAAAAAGTTTAAGGCAAGCTTGGGATACTCACAACCATGTCTTAAACAACAACAATAACAAAAACAAACAAGCAAACAAACAAACAAAAATTAAGAATGTGGGAGAGGCTGTGAAAAGTCAAATCCTAACATTGTTTTGTTCTTTTCTTTCTGTATACAGTGTTAATGTACTATGGTGAAGCTCTTGAAGACTTCACAGGTCCTGACTGTCGGTTTGTGAATTTTAAAAAAGGTGACTATGTGTATGTCTACTACAAACTTGCAGGGGCATCCCCTGAAGTTTGGGCTGGAAGTGTAAGTAAAACCACAAAAAACTTAACTTTCTCATTTTTGTTGGATTTTTGCAGATTTAGATGACATTGGTGATATTGTTGATGGTGTCTTTCTTAGACTGTTAAACAGAAGGCAGCCCTGCAGTCCTAGCAGGCCTCAGGTCTGGCACACAGAAGGGGTGAGGCAGAGGTTTCTGAAAAAGAACTGAACTGGTACTGGCTATTGATCCATAGCTCTTCAGGAAACTGCACATACATACAATGTCAAAATGGCAAAGACCTGAAAACTTTCATTCCTTCAAGAAAGAAGTATTTGTGGCCATTAGACATAGAATTGTAAGCTGTATGCTAGACAGTGCTATAGGTGTGCAGAGTTGAAGTTCTGATGACCCCTGGGATATTTCCAGCTTAGAAACACCCGGATTCCCAACCGCTGGCATTTATCCTCAATAAAACACCAAATGATCAACCCAGAACACGGTTGTAGTAACCCCCTAGGGAGAAAAAGATTGTTTTGTCAGCATCTCAGCTTCCTCTGGAGGTTTGTTAAAGCACTGAGTGGTGGGCCACAGCCCTTTTATTTGGACAGAATCCCGGTGGCTGCTCACGGCTTTCCTCATGGGTCTATGCTGGTTTTTCATGTCTCCTAAGTGGGTGTCTTGATGGTCTTGACTCTGGAGCTGCTTCCCATGACCTATTCTCCAACTGTTCACACACTGGTTCCCGGCCTTTGGGCTTTTGGATAAATAAGCATTACGTTTTCCTCTGACCGCTTTTACACCTCTAGACATTTAGTTCCTTCTGGGTCACAGCTCTTACTTTACTTCTCTCTCTTTTTTTTTTCTCTCTCTCTCCCCCTTCCTTCCTTCTTTTTTTCTTCCACCTTCCTTCTTTCCTTCCATCCTTCCTTCCTTCGTTTCTCTTCTTCTTCCTCTTCTTTTCTTAATAGCAGGCTACCCTTCAGCTTCTAATTTTCCTTTCTCCATCTCCTCCATGCTGGGATTACAGGTATGCAACATTCATATGGTGCTTCAGATCAAGCCAAGGCTTTATACCCAGTAGACATTCTACACCCTCAGCCTTCACCTTGTCTCCTTAAGAACCCTGCTTTCAGTATCCCACTAGAAAGTGATCTTTGCCAGTGGAGACATGTTTGGGTGGGACTCTGTTTGCCCTGCTCCTGTGACAGTCATTTTACTGCTTTGCTTGTTAGCCAGCTGGTGTCTCAGCTCACTATCAAGTCAAAAGCCACGTCTTATCTGCCTTCTTTTTGAGTATTTCCTTACAGGGCAATATAGCACTTATTTACATTTGTTCTCATAGTATCTTAGGCAGAATTGGCCTCGTAAGGCAGATGCTGTCCTCCCCATCCCCAGATCAAATCAGCAATGCTTTGTCAGGGATGATACACAGAAGCAAAATTAGATATAAAAATTGCTTCTGTGAGGGCCTGTGATTCCATGAGGTTGCAGGAAGGAGTAGCACCCAGAGTGTGTTCTGGTGAGAGCTTTCTGTGAGCTATAGACTCAGTTGACAGGTTAAGAAGGAGCTCCTTTTCCTTTCTCCTTCTCTGGGTTCCTTCACTTTTCTAGGTCCAACCCCAACAGAATTTTCCTGAAGTAGGGAAATGTATCCCTTCTCAACCTCTCCTCTCATTTTATGAACTTCATTATTTGCAAAATTAACAATTCTCCTTAGTTTTCAGAATAACTTCTTTTAGTATCTAAATTCTCATTCTATACTTTTTTTGGTTTCCTAGAGTTTCAAGGTTTACCTACCAGAGTTGTAGCTTCTAATGCCCCATCTTATCTAATCTTTGGGGCTTTATTCTATTACTAACAATGCTACAGATGATTTCTAGATAGACCAAGAACTCAGCTTCCTCTGGAGGTTTGTTAAAGCACTGAGTGGTGGGCCACAGCCCTTTTATTTGGACAGAATCCCGGTGGTGAATGGGATATTTTAGAGTTAGTGATAAGGTGGCCTTTTTTCTTGTTGTGCCCTTCACTTGCCTATCAGTCCATCTATCGGTCTACGTCTTCATTGGTTTGGATTAGGTCCCTGCTTCCTTTCAGATGGTGGCTAGTAAAGGGCAGGTTCTCAAATGGAGCTCCTGTATATTGTATGACACTTTATGTATCTTAGTTATATGTGCAGGGTAAGACTCGGGTTATTTATGTAGACTTATTTTGCAAGGAACTAAGCCTAAGAGGTAGGTAAGTATGCATTACATCATAATTTTATTTAATCTCCCCAAATACTTCTAAATGCAGTTTTGGGAAAATCTACCATAGCATATGGTTATCAGTAGATACTGTTTTTTTTGTATCCGCACAAGTCTCGTTTGAATCCACTTATTTTCATGGCTGCAGTGAACTGGTTTAAGGGAGCCTTGTAAGGAGTGTTTTAGGATCAATGCTACCAAGGGCTCATGTAAATTCGAGGTCACTTGGAACTATGTTTCTAGTCGGCTTGGTTTGCCGGCTCTTAACCAGACAGTCTGCAGGAAGCTTCTCTTCTACAGATCTCTAATTACCTCTAACTCTAACATCATGTGCCGATACAGCAAAGAACATGTCCATGACTTAGAGAACTGTTGGTTTAACAAGATTAATTTTCATTGGCACAACCATTGCAGTTTAGTTAACAGCAAATATCTCTTTTGCTTATATCTTCCTACCTATGTATTTCCTCTCGCTGCTAAGTCTCTTCTTTGTATTTCTCATCAGAACTTGATTGGAATATGTCCTTTTTGCCCATTCTTCATTTAGGTTGGACACTTCTTTGGATATTTTCCAAAAGATTCTATCAAGGTACATCACAGATATATAGAAGAAGAACTAAAGATACCAGCAGATGTAAGTTGTCTTACTTACAAACTGGCTTTTAAGTTCATTGGTTGAAATGAATTAAAACTTGTGGTGTTGATGGTGTGGTCGCGGAAGTTGAAAATGGTTTTGGGCAAGAGAGCTCCTATAAAATACAATTATCTCTTCCGAATGTCTTCAGCCATGCTTAGATAGAAAAACAACCCAACATTTGTGCATCCAATTTTAATTTGGGATCAGACTAACTAAAAAAAAGAAAAAAGAAAAAAAAAACATTTAAAAAGCATTTGTGGGAGATTATGTATTCTGGTAATTGTCTAATATATTAAAGTTGATGTTCTAATAGAAGGCTGTAGATTGATAGGGTTTTTCTCTGTTTTTTTTTATGTAAAAGTTAAGATTTAATAATATCTTAGCCAAGTATGATGATATTCACTTAAAATCCCAGTATTTGGGTGGTGGAGGCAGCAGGATCAGGAGTTAAAGGCCAGCCTGAACTATTGAAGACCTTGTCTCAAAAACCAAAATAAGAAAAAAAAAGTCTTTGTACTTATTATCGAGGAGCTAAATAATCCTGTTTTACAAGCAAAAGGCGATGCCTTAATTTGAAAATTACTCATTGGGTACTGAACAGCTTAAATATATAGAAATTAAGTTCAGTTAATCAAACTCTAACTTGTGTTCCTACAAAGGTTTCTTGACTCTAATGATCTAATAGGTAGGTCACATGTTGTATTTATTTATTACTATTTACTATTGATATATAGTATAGCCTCGGTTAATCCTAAACAGTTGTTTAACCAAATAATCACACAGAGACTAGGATTTATTTAGTTAACCTAGAACACAATGCTGGGCAATAGTTACCCTATCCTAAACCTCCAAGCCAGCTTAGTTTCCTACCATTCAGATTCACCCATTATACTTGCTTTTAGTGATATCTTAGGTCTGGTTCATTTCTCCATGTAATTCCAAGACCTCTCCTCCAGCTACTGCTCTCCCAGCTTCCCCTCCTCCTCTCCTTCCTACTCCTTCCTCTCCTCCTGCTTCCTTCCTCTCCTCCCACTCTCAACCAGGGTGCCCCATCCTATCCTCTCCATTGCTCAGCATTGTGGCTGGTTGTTTTAATTGACAATTGAGAGAACAAATGGTGGCATGTTTACACAAACTTGAGACAGGTGATGCTTAGAATAAGTATCACAATGCAATGTCTATATTGAAACCAGACAGTGGGGGAGAGAAATCAGCATTTGAATGAACAACAGTAAGGTGCATATATTCCAAAAAACATTATACCAACATTTCCCCCTTTAAGTCCAATAAAAGGCTCCTTTTCTTTCAATACAATAATAATTATGAAATTATGAAAACTGTTAGGTAAAATCTACATGTGCATCCAGTCCCTGTGTATTTAGCAACTTAGGAGAAAGTATCTGATTATCCTATCTATCTTGACAAGTTTAAAGTTCTATACCTAAATTAACTTTTATCCTCATTGGTATATGAAAGCATTTCTTAACTTTTAAACAACTTAAGCTTAATTGTGGCACTATAACTATTTAGTCTTCAACCCCATCAGAGACTTGAGAAGGAATAAAATTAGTTATTAGAGTAAATAGAAGTACATGTCAGCAGCTTCCAAAAAAAATAAAAAAATAGACAGTTCAGGCAGCAAACTGTCACTGTTAATTTCTATAACGTTGGAGCATCATCTTAAGCCTTCTGGCTCAGAACATTTGGCAGATATATATGAAGCAGGAACTATTTAGGACATGCTTACCCTGTCTTGGCAGAGTTCAGCAGTCAACTTGTCCTGCATTTAAGCTTGCCCATTTTTGGCAGAATTTGTCTGTCGTGAAGCGAGGGTATTTTGTTTACCCAAGTGGCTCGTTTGCCACATTTGAAGCCATCTCCATATGGAGGTTCTTCGATGCTCATCATCTTCTTTGAGGTAGGAGGGGTGCTGCCAGGAGATGACCTGTCTCATTGTCAAAGAATCTTTAAAATAATAAAGACATTTTTAAATGCCATATTCTGTAGGTCTCTGAAGTTTTTGAAGACTACCTATCCTTATATAATTGGTCTGTCCACAAAATCATATCTATCTGTTAAACCTAGGATGTATCCTCTTGTGATAAATTAGACTAGTGTCTGACATGGCTATGAGTTGATTAACTAGCAATTAACTGCATTACCTAATACACTAACCAGTTTTTAATAGCAGTTTAAAAGTACTGGAAGTAACCTTGAATTTGTATCAGTATACTAAAGCTTATACCAATGTATCAAAAATAGACTTATTCTTGCAAACTCGTATACTAGAGTTAAAAATTAACCTTATTTGAGAATAATAAATAAAACCCTAAGTTGAGTAGATTCAATAATCTACCTCTTGCCTTATTGCTATAAGATATCTCTATACACTCCTTTCTTTCTTTTTAACTCCTTTTCTCCTTATCTAAGAAGAAAGATAGAAAAAAGAAAAAGGAAGAGAGAAATCCCTGAGTATAACCTTGTTTCACTCTGAATTAAGACCATTAATAATTTATAAACATCTCCCAATGACAATAAAAATTTGTAGCCATAGAAAGCAACCAAAAACATATCCAACCCCCTTTAAGGAAAATTGGATGTCGTTCTCATGGGTTTCTTCTGACATTTTGGACATGCAGAATGTTAGGGGGCCCAAAGAAAATTGGGAAAAATTGGTTAATTAAGCAAGCAATAACATTTGTGGTCTTTGAATGTTGAGAAATTTCAGGCTTAATAAAAGTCCTGTTTGGAACAGTCTAAAATGCTGGACCAATTAAGATTGGTAGCTTTCTTGGGAGCAGGCTTTGATGAGAAACAACAATTGAAGCAGTTGAGGCAGGAACAATCAGAATGTTGGAACATGCAAGATGCTGGAACAGCTATGTCAATGTCTCAGCATGCTGAAGAATGAATCCTGTCAGGTTTGATCCAGCATCTCCAGTGTCTGGTCTTTTTTTTTTTTTTTTTCCTGCAAACATATAATTTCTCACAAGCATTATACAGTTCTAAAATTATAAATATATGAGATGTTCAGGATGAAACTAAACTGTAAACCAATTTTATCTATGCCAATTAAAATAATGGCTCAGTCGGTAGAGCACGAGACTCTTAATCTCAGGGTCATGGGTTCGTGCCCCATGTTGGGCACTATTTGTTGTATTTATTCATTACTATTTACTATTGATATATCTTTTAGGTTAATCCTAAACAGCTGCATAACCAAATAACCACACAGAGACTAGGATTTATTTTGGTTGTGAGCCTAGCCTTTAATAGTTGAACCATCTCTCCAGCCCGAGACTAGGATTTATTTAGTTAACCTAGGACACAATGCTGGGCAATAGTTACCCCATCCTAAACCTCCAAGCCAGCTTAGTTTCCTACCATTCAGATTCACCCATTATACTTGCTTTTAGAGATATCTTAGGTTTGGTTCATTTCTCCATGTAGTTCCAAGACCTCTCCTCCAGCTTCTACTCTCCCAGCTTCTCCTCCTCTTCTCCTTCCTACTCCTTCCTCTCCTTTATCTCCTCCTCTCTCCCTCCTACTCCTTCCTCTCCTTCCACTCTGAACCAGGATGTCCCATCCTATCCTCTCCATTGCTTAACATTGTGGCTGGTTGTTTTAATTGACAATTGAGAGAACAAATGGTGGCATGTTTACACAAACTTGAGACAGGTGATGCTTAGAATAAGTATCACAAAGCAATGTCCAGATTGAAACCAGACAGTGGGGGAGAGAAATCAGTATTTGAGTGAATAAGGTAAGTTGTATACATTCCAAAAGAACATTATACCAACAGTCACAGATTTGGGGAAGTGATGCTAAGGGCTTTATGTGAGGTCCAGTCTCAGATCCGTAAGGTCCCAGCTCACCCTCTGCAGGGCATCATTCACCACACACAGACTTACAGTGCTCTTGTGTGTAAAGTGATTTTTCCTTCTGGAATCCCTCATTCCCACTGATTTTTCTGAGGCTTTGGAACATGACAATTAATACACCTCCTTCAAGTGGCTGCAGAGCATGAGGTTGCTGACCTACGGTAGTTCATGGATGGGGTGAGAAAAGGGGTCAGCTTGCAGAGCTGCCACTGTTCTTTACAATCCTCAGTATTCTCAGGGATCATAATATCCTTTTACCTGGTAGGATTCTCTGTTGACAAAGCGACTGTGCAGGATGGGAGAATAGACCCACCTGTTCTGGATTTTGTCTTCTCATACTTCCCATGACACCCTTCTCTTGACATTAAGAAAATGGCTCAGAAATACATGTGATGAGAGAAGGAAGTTGTCAGCTCCTCTGTACCAGGCAGCTCTCCCAGAATATCATAAAGGTTTGGTTGGGGACAACAATTCTCTTAGTTGCTCTTTTAACTTTCTACTAAGTATGTGAGTCCTTTGGTACCAAATTGCTTACTTGTGGGAAAAAGGGAGAATGCAGATTTATAGTCTTAAAAACAGGTATCACTGCCAAGAACTCTGTGGTGACCCCCAACCATAAAATTCTCATTGCTACTTTATAACTGTAATTTTGCTACTGTTATGAATTGTAATGCAAATATCTGATGTGCAGGATATCTGACATGCAATCTCGATAAAAAGGTCATTTGACCCCCAAAAGTATTTGAGACCCACTGCTTTAAATTATCACACTATGCACCTATCTATCAATAAGATACCTTTAAAGCTGATACATATTGCCAAGTCCAAGGAAAATGTTTCAAATATCCGTGTAGACTTAGAACATGACAGCCAGGTACTTCTGCCTGATTCTGGATGTGTGGGCAGAGACGGATGGGATAGATGACTCTGAGGTAGAGAGCTGTGTGGTCCAGCAGGTCCTCAGAGAGATCATTATGAGTTGAGCATCCCGGTCATCAGGGCATAGCTATTAGAAACAGGAGTCTGAGTACAGAACAGTGCCCCACCCCATGATATGTTAGTTACTGTTCTTATTGCCGTGGGGGGGTACTTGGCAAATGCATCTTAAGGAAAGAAGCACTTGTTTTGGCTCACAGCTTGAGGGACGGTTCATTGGGGTGGGAAAGTCTTGTTTGCAGAAGACTTGATGTACCTGCTCTTGGTACATCTGTAGTTAGGAAGCTGGGAGAGACACATTCTGGTATTAAGGTTGCTGTCTCCTTCTTAAATCTCCAGGACCTCAGGCCATGAAATGCTGATGCCCACATTTAAGGTGGGCCTTCCCTTGTCAGTTAACCTGGTCTAGAATCTCTAACAGCTGTGCTGAGACTTGTCTCCTAGGCAGTTATAAATGCTGTGAAGCTGACAGTAAAACTCATCACCACCAAGTGTTCAGAACAAACTGAGAAATGCAAGAAGTCATGCAGAGGGTGAAAAACATGTCTCCATTTGTTTACTGACCCAGATTTTTTGTTTTGTTTTGTTTTAAATGTATAACTAATTGCAGTGTAGAATAAGACAGATTTACCTAACCAGACCTGGCCAACTGGGGGCCTCCAACTGTCCTTATAAAACTGACAGCATGGGGAAACAGATTATTTTCCAAGTAGAAACCAGGGATGGGGGCCAAACAAACTCAGCAGCCACATGAGTCATTCTTCTGGAGAACAAAAGTTGGTTCCAAACTGATATAGCAGTACTGGCCCAACAGTGGCTCAAAGCTTTCCTAGAACCAGGCATGAACTCAGCGTTATCTCCATCACTGGTAGGAATAGGAATTGCTCTTGGGACCCTTGGTTGCTGAGATACTAACATTTTTGTTTTCCCCATACAGGAAACAGACTTTGTCTGTTTTGATGGAGGAAGGGATGATTTTGATAGCTATAACGTGGAAGAACTTTTAGGGTTTTTGAAACGGGATGAGACTGCCCCAGGTAGAGCTCTGGGAGTGAGGCCAGCAGATAGCGCTTCGGGAGTGCAGCCAACAGCTGGCCATATAGACCATGAGGATGAAAGAAAAGATCTTTTGGTAGAACACCCCACAACAAAGGGTGAAAAGCACTCAGAAAAAGACCCAGAACTGGTCATTTCTGGGGAAGAGAAGGAAACAGAGGAATCTGGGAGCGGCCTAGCACATCTCGAGTCAGAACCAGAGGGTGGCAAGGCACAAACAGTGACGGCTGATCTTACTTCAACTAGCAAGCTCAGCCCCCTGCCAGCTTCTGAAAAGGGCAAAGAATTTACGGAAGCACTCCACAGAGAGATCCGGAGAGACAGCTTACAGAGTGAACCAGGACACACAACTATGGGGAGTCCTGTGGTGGAAATTAACAGTAAACACGAACTACCTCACCCCGGAGCCATACAAGAGACGCAGGCTGCTGAGAGGCCGGAAGTGCCGAGTGTTCCACCTGGACAGCCAGAAGCAGAGGACGACCATCCCCCCGAAGAGCTGCTAGAGGATGAGAACGCTGTGAGCGCACAGCAGTCTAAAGAAAACCACCCCAGCGTTCATGACAGATCAGATACGAATCCTCAAGTACGCTTGGGGATTCTTAATCTTGGCACTAAAGAAAACGAAACAACCATTACAATTCTGGATGTTGGGGAAAAGGGTGAAACTACACCCCAAGAGGGAGGTGGGATGGGCAAGGAGTCAAGTAGTATGGCGGCGGATGGAGGAGAAAGCCACATGGCAGAGGTGAGTATCCAGGGGCCACCTCAAGCCGACGGCCTCCACGAGAAGACAGCAGCACAGACTCCAGGCTTCAAAGCCATGCAGAGCACAGATCCTGATGCCCTACAAAAAGACAACCCCGAGGAGCTAGTCGACACCTTGGGACTTGAGAACCCTAGGGGAGAGGAAATCTCAGAAGGGGGGCCTGAGACTACTGAGAACCTTGGAGGCTCTGAAAGCCAGGGGCCTGAGACCGGAGACCTCCTGGATGGCAGGCCCTGGCAACCAACACCGGAAATTCCCGAAATAGTGCTCAATGCTGTAAGGGAGGACCTGCCTATCATAAACAACTACTTCCAGGAGGACCAGCAGTCCCTGTATCGTTTTCTTAAGTACTTTGATGTACACGAGCTGGAGGGGATGCTGCAAGACATGGCAGTAAGACTGAAATCAGCTCATCGGGACAGCCTGCCCTACAATGTGGAAAAAGTGCTAGATAAAGTCTTCCGTGACTATGAATCACGAATTCTGAGTGCGGCAGAGAGAATGTTTGATACGCAAATGACCATAAATCCGGGCTTGAAAGAGAATAGCGTGCTGGAAGAAGCTGCAGTGCTGGAAGACATACAAGACCTGATCTATTTTGTCAGGTACCTGTACTCTGGAGAGAAGACTGCCCCACCGGCCACGCTTCCACCTATGGAGGATGTCTGGGCCGAACCAGGAGAAGGTAAAGTATCTGCCTATGACCTTGTGGGGCTAGGCTGGAGGGTGTCCTGCTGTTTCCTGCTTCATAAGACAACAGCTTATTTCGGTTGTGCCTCATTTGGCTCTAGGGTTCTTGTGTTAGGCTAATCTAGGATGGAACCGGATAGAGGAGCTTTCTAGCAGCACTGGGCGAAAACAAGTATATATTTGTTGAACTGACTCCAGGATACCATGACAAATGCTCCTGACTCCTAGTTACATGTTTTAGTATGTGTATCCATGCTTTGCAAGTGGAAGTAACTACACTGAAGGTGAATGATAGTGAGCATAGAATTTAGGAACATCTGTCTCCCTGGAGTGCTAATTTTCCTGAGAATTGGGAGGGTTTTTTTTTTTTATTTTGTTTTTTTTTATATTAAAGCTTTTGTTTAAAAATGGTCAATTCAAGCTGGAAAGATGGTGCCGTGGTTAAAAGCACTGGCTGCCCTTGTAGGGGACCTGGGTTCAGTTTTCAGCACTGACATGACAGCTCACAACCATTAAACCTCCACTTCTCTGGGAGTTGATGCCCTCTTTCTGGCCTCTGTGGGTACTGCATATACATGGTACATACATGCAGACAAAATACCCATACACATAAAATACGTCTGTTAACAAAATGATTAAAAACTCTAATTTTGGGGGACAAAATATAAGGCTGCAAAGAAAAAATCTTTCTATTGGATCATAGTATGCGATGTACTCAGGCCAATAGGGAAGGAGATGGGCCCACTCCTTGCCACTTGGAAGGATTTTGAAAGTATTCAGGTCATTCTAGCAAGGTGCCCATGGCAGAATGCCCTTCTCTATATGGGCCCTGTGAGCCCAGTTGCCTGTGCATGGAGGAGGTTCTCTTCTTTTATGTTATTCCTGGAATCTGTGCTGGACTGGAATTCTCTTCTGCATGTCTGTGTGGGTATATGCTGGATTGCCATGGCAAGTCAGTGAAGTCTCTTTTGTGAATGCATTTACGAAATGTTTTGAAGTGAAGGCTTCTTTGTAAAGCTGTACTGCTGTCATTGTTAATTTGGATGAAAGAAGTTGAAACTCTCGTTTCTCTTTTTACTTGTGCACATAGGATCTAGGACACTGGGCTGTGTGATGAGGGAGTGCTGGTCAGTTGGATGAGCCAAAATGGATCTTTGATCAAGCTCTCTCTGTGTGTTCTTGTCTAGAGATGCAGCCACCCCAGCAGAACAACTTACCCCAAGAAAACACAGATGATCTCAGTGTGCAGCTTCCGGAAGAGTCTGGTTTCTTGGATCAACCTGTGACTGGGTACACAAGTGCCTCAGAGGCGTCACAGAAGCAAAATACCGAGAAAGACACAGATCTAGGTAAATTTTATAATTTTTCTCTACAAAGCAGAATCATGTTGTAAAGAGGGCCTGCTAGAATATTGATTCTCAGGGGTAGGAAAGACAGAACAATCCAGGTGTGGGTAAGTTTTAAAAATGTCCCACAAGGAACAGGGAAAAGCAGGAGTTCAGATGCATGAAGATCAAAAGCAGGAAAGATGCCAGGAGTGCACACTAAATTACAAACCAGTGTTTGGCTGTGCCTAGCTGCCATCAGTCATTTCAGCAGGAAACTGAGCCCTTGTTCTTCAAAGGCCACAGAGATTTTTGTTAGATAACAGCACATGAAGTGCTGGGCCGGGGACAGCAATCTATATGAAATAAGCCCCCAGAAGGATACCAGTTAAGAGTCTGGAGTTACAGGTCCTGGTTTTTCTTCTTTACTCCTCTGAGTGGCTGCAGTGTAATTCAATTGCTTTTATGATGTGTTGCCTCAATGGGACAAATGCAGCTTTTAAGAGATGCTATGAGGAATCCAGGTGTCTTTCTATTGTATGCTTTTAGGAAACTATCTAGGAATGACAGTCCAGACAAGACTGTTATTTGTAATTGCAAATACTTGATTATAACACACAGGAAATATTGGTGGGAGATAAAAAGGTTTTCTTGTTTTTAAACAGCTCAATAATGGTATTGAGTGGTTTTCTAATTGTTGTGTAGCTCACTTTCATTTTACTAGTAAATGCTCTGGTTGTGTTATTTTGCCATCCAATATGGTACCATGATGGTGTCATTACTGGGATTTCTTTTGCAGGGAGGGTAGGTGGGCGTTGTTTTTTCAATGTTGGGAATCACACTCGGCCCCTGCATAGCAGGCTACTGTTACCACTGACTGCTAGATCCAGCGCTCGTGTGTGTGTGTGTGTGTGTGTGTGTGTGTGTGTGTTCATGAGGCAAAGCTGTAGCATTAATCTTTAGAAATGAAAGGTAACTAGGAGGTCACTAGGGTAATGTCCCATGCTCTCCAGGCAATACACAAAGTGTAGGAAACATCACAGTGGAGAGAAGTTTAGCTGAGCCAAGAAGAAATGATGAACCAGGGTCTCCCATGTTCCAGGGGATGTTGTAGAATGTGTAATGTTTTCTGAACTTTTCCTAATTCAGAAATGTCCTGTTTACTGAAAACAAGTCAGCTCCCATTAAGATTCATTGCTCTTCTGCTTAAAACCTTTAGGGTTGGGAAAGTTGTGCTTACAGAACTAGGGACAGAACCTTTGCTTTAGATGCTCCCACTCAGGGCCCAGTGTTTGGCTGTGCCAGTTACCTTTCCAGGCTGACACAACTGGGAATTGTCACCCATTGTCAATCACAGGTCAATTGTAAGCTGGGTTTTATGTTTGGAGAGACCCCTAAAGGATCCAGTCAAGCCTTTTACTAACTACTGTTGTTAACATGTGCCAGACTCATGAAACTCCAGCTGAAATCTAACCCTCCACACACACCTCTTTGTGTGGAATCCTCTTGGTAGAACTGGGTCTCCCTTCTTTCATAAAGCCTCTATGCCAGTTCCTACTATGTGAGTAATTCATTTTCCTGGCATATTTTATGTAGCTGTCACCTGTCCACACAGTAAATATTAAGTACCTGCTACCTGCCAGCCACGCTAAGCTTCGGTGTATTCTATCTGCAAGACTTTTCTTTATTTAGTGAGTGTGTACACTACGGTGCAGATATGGAGAGGACATATTCTTTCAGAGTCATATTCTTCCTCCCACCAAGTAGGTTGCAGAGATCACACCTGGGTTATTAAGCTTGGCAGCAAAACTATTCTTACTCTTGAGCCATCTTGTTGGGCCCCACAACTTATTCTGCAACTCTCTTGAAGTTGCTAATGTAGTGTCCTGCCATCACCAAGAGTTTGCTGACTGCGACTGTGTTTATATGGTTTTGTTTGATAGTGCTGGTTGCTGTAAAGCAGGCTGGTCTCTTGAACTCATAAAAATCCTCCTGCCTCTGCTTCCTGAGTATACAGGGATTGAAAGCATGCACTACCTTGCTTGGCAATTCTGTGTATATGGAGAAAGCATAAAATTTTGGGTTTTGTTTTTAATTTCCACAAATGGACAAGAGACATAATGGGAATACCTGGAGATGATTTTACTTTTATATTCAAAGGGTGTGATGGATCTGGTTAAGATCCTAGAGGCATTGCTTTTCTGTGTAAATTTCCTTAGAAGACTGGAATGTTCTATGCTTAGTGACTATTACATAGAAAGCAGTCGGAGAGCATTTAAATGAAGAGAAACAGTTCTTATTCTAAAGCATTAAGGAAAATATGGTGTCTCTTGCCCCCTTTTAGGTCTCCTTGTAAATGACGGGTCTCCTGCCGGGGCTGGTGATGCCCTAGAGCAACTGGAGACAAGTGTGGAGGAGCCAGCGAATGACCCACCCCTGGAAAATACCCTTGGTTACATATATTCCTTCATTTTCTATGTAAGTAAGATGGTGAGTATGATAGTTTCTTCAGCTAGAACACTAATCAGTAGTTTTGCAAGGAGCAGGGATGAGTGAGGGTTCACACTAGGTCTTACGTAGGCCAGGTTGGCCTAAAACTCACTTATGCAGCCAAGGCTGATCTTGAACTCCCGATTCTCTGGGTAAACACCTCCAAAGTGTTGATGCTAAAGACGTGGGCCACCACCTCAGATGACTTGTAGCAAGTGTTTAAGTTGGATCTGAGCCTGGAATGAAGAATTTAAAATATCTTTATGAACTCTGCTTCTGATCCTCTGACAGTGGCTCCCCAGGTGAGGCGCAGGTGCATGGCTTTAATTAGAGGCTCTCAGTTTAGCACACCACAGTTTACTTGGCAGGGTTGGGCATGTACACGCCTATAAAGCATGGTTCATTCCCTGGGGACTTTTCAGTACCTTAGGGAGCTGGAGACATTCACTAGAAACAGAGAAGACAGGGATTTTTTTTTTTTTCATGGTTGGTAGAGGAGCAATAAGGTTATGAGTTAGCTGAGATGTGATTTAAGAATCATAGGGAATACAAAGTATAGTTTGTTGTTGAATAGAATGGATGGGGGAAGGGTGGCGGGGGCAACAGGGATAGAAGAGACAGTACGTTATAGAAAGGGAAGCATGAAGAAAAGAGGATGTTGGGAGACTAGTGAAGCCGAGGTGTCTGGAGGGAGGTGGGCAAATCATAAAGGAAGTAAGTGTGCAGTGGGTTCTGTTAAGCTGTCATTGTTGGGTACCCTTGGAAAGTTTGAAATAGGGAAGCAGTTGGTCATCTCTATTTCCTAGAAAAAGCTGTGGTGGCAAAATATTTATTCAGGCTAATCTTTCTGAAGAGAATAGGGATCCAAGAAAGACATTTAACATCTCTAGAAGCTTAGCCAAGTTTGTAGGATTTAGCTCCCTCTTGTGGTGTGTGTGGATACAGGACATTTTTCTAGGTGAATTGCAGGAGGCTGGAGGTCAAAGTGATGCTGGGACAGCAAGTGTCATCTTGGTCACAGTGTTATCCTGTAGGGCCTGTAATTTTGAGGTTTGTGTAATACAATTTTGCTGCTGTTGTTTTCTGTAAAAAGGTTTTGAATCAGGGAGATCTGGTTTCAAATTCCAATTTAAAAGTTTGTGCAAATTACTAAACCTTGCTTAATTGAAGCATAATTACTGTACATCTTTATGGTGTGGGTTATGGTAATTTGATAGATGTGTACATTATGTAATGATAATCATTTCTATGGTTTTTCTTATTTTTAAAAATGTTCTCCCATTTATTTATTTATTATTTATTGTTCATCCATGAGTGTGTGTGTATGTATGTGGGAGGCAGTCAGAGGACAGCCTGCAGGAGTCAGTTCTCTCCTTCTAGTATGTGGGTTCCAGGAACCAAACACAGGCCATTAGCATTGCAGCAAGCACCTCCACCTGCTGAGCCATCTCTCCAGCCTACTTTTACTCATTTAAAAACACATGACAGGCTGTGATAATCCATAAACTGTGATACAGAGAATGCAGAACTGGTTCTGTGTTTTTCTGCCCTTCATTTCCAACCACTGTTCCTTTTTCAATAAGATGGCGAATAGCAAACAACTAAACTTTGAATCCCAGCATCCTTATCTGAAAAGTACAAATAAAGTCTTCCTGCTGCAATAACCAAGTGAGCTGACGGCACAATGCTGGGTGCCGTCTAGCACTTCGTGGGATTTCCTCCCACTCCTGATTTTTATGTACTGTCGAGGGCATTCGATAAAGATGTTGAATGTGCAGCAGATTCAGAGGAGAGGCTGCCTGGGTGAGAAAGATGGACAGAGCAATCCATCTTCAGTTTTCTCCATGGTTGTTCATGCTGGTGGCAGTTGCCTGGCAAAGGTGTGATGGCTCTGAGCTGTTACAGTTAGGATGCTTCCAATGGCTGAACCAGGCTTGGGTGTCACCATTGAGCATCACGAGGAGTCAGTGGTAGGATGTGGAAGGAAGCCTGCCTGTCTTCCTTACATTTTTAGGTATGTACAGGCCTCTTCTTGGTTAAGTTAGAGAGACAGATATGATACAGGATATGGTGTCCACTTGTAGGGTGACAGAGGAAGCTACGGCAATAAAGGCAAGAAGAGACACAATGCTACAAGATTCTAGCTCAAAAGGCATGTTCCAAAGAAGGGTTTTAATGGCTCAGTATGCACAAGGTGTCTGCTAGGAATCAAAGATTCTAATATAGGGGCTAGCAAAGCAGCTCAGCAGGCAAAGGCGCTTACTGCCACATCTGACTCTGAATTCAATCCCACATCACACAATGAAGAAGGAGAGAACCAGTTCCTGGAAGTTATCCTCTGGCCCCCACACATGTGCCATGTCATGCCATGCATACACACCAACATAAAGATAAACAAATGTATGCTAACTGTGGTGGCTCAGAGGTTAAGAGCACTGGCTGCTCTTCCAAGAGGTCCTGAGTTCAATTCCCAGCAACCACAGGGTGGCTCACAACCATCTATAAGGAGATCTTGGTGAGCAAGTATATATGCAGGCAGAACATTGTATACATAATTTAAAAATCTTTAAAAGAAAAAGATAAACAAATATAAAAAATGATTCTAATATGCATAGCCCTGACCTTTGAAAGGCTTGGGAGGAAAGGGTTTCTGTGAAAATAAGGCTCTATGAATGAGGCGATATGAGGTTTCAAGCCAGGAGCATGGCTGCCTGGAAGGTGATGAGTTCTGCTTTGATTAGGGGAACTACATTACCACAGGTCAGCTTCATGGCCAACTGTTGGCTGATACGTGGACTCTCCCAATTAGAAAGGACTTTGAAAGATGACATGCCCCAGTGTCTCACTAATTACAGTGACTTCCTGATGTGTCATTATGAGAGCTGTTGTAATTAGTAATTCTTAGTAATTAATTGGTAATTGGCATTAGTAATTCTTCTTTTAAATGTTTATTTTTTTAAAAGTTTCATACAAATATTGTGTGCTCCAAATCTCCCCTCTACCCCATGCTCACCCTTTCTTATCCCTCTAGTTAGTCCCCTTTAGTCTCCTGGAAAGTCTTAATTCTATTTGCATGTCATATATACATGCATGCTTTTATGTATGTATTTAAAATTTAGGAACTGTAAATGATAAAAAACATAATTGTCTTTCTGAGGCTGGCTGAATTAATTTAATATGATCATTTCCAGTTGGAGCTATTTCCTGCATGCATCTCTTTTTGTTTTGTTTTGTTTTGTTTTTCAAGACAGGGTTTCTCTGTGTAGCCTTGGCTGTCCTGGACTTGCTTTGTAGACCAGGCTGGTCTCCAACACACAGTGGTCCGCCTGCCTCTGCCTCCCTGAGTGCTGGGATGAAAGGTGTGCACCACCACACCTGGCTGCACCATTGATTTAGTGTGAGCTACCTGCCTTTCAGGACCACCCGTTCTTCTGTGGCTAAATCATTTTTATGTTGACTCAAAGTTTCCTTCTCTATGAAACCCTCTGTAGGATGTAATTCCTTTTCTACACAGAAATTCTTTGAATATGAAGTTGTACCCTGTTTTAAATTTTCAGGATTTGTTTTGCTGCTGTTGGTTCTTTGAGACAGGGTCTCTCTACAAAGCCCTGGTTGTCCTGGAACTTATTATATAGACCTGGCTAGTCTCAAAGTCACAAAGATCTGCCTGCTTCTTAATGCTGGGATTAAAGGTGTGAGCCACCATGCCCAGCTTTTGAATATTTTGTCATGGAAAAATTTCAAACAAAAACAGAGAGAGTAACTAGGTGATCATTACATGGCAACAATGTAACATTCATTTTCAAACTCAAAGGAGTTCTAGAAGCTTTTGCCATATAGAAATGAAAAGCTCTTGAAATAGGCCCAGGTGTGTAGACTCTGAAAGCACAAGTCTTGGGCCAGCTAGTCTGCGGATCAGCTATTCTGCAGATTTTTTTTTAAATATATCTAAGAGTTATGATGTCTGAATCTTAAACATATTTAGTTCTTAATCTTATTCCCAGTGGTAGTATTCTTATTTTACCATCTTGTCTGTTTAATGTATTTTGGAAAACATATCCTAGCACCAAAATAAAATTACTTTTGATTGCTTCCTCTGTAGCTTAGCTGGCCTGGAAGTCACTTTTGTAGCCTAGACTACCCTTAAAGCTGTACCATCATTCTGCCTTGGCCTCCCAAGTGCCAGGTCTACAAGCGTGAGCCACCACTCCTATCTTATTTTCTTTTTATTTCTTTTTAATTTTATGTATATGGGTGGTTTTTTTTCTGCACAGGTGTCTGCATACCACATGTATGCCTGTGCACTGTGTGCATGACTGGTACCCGTGGAGGCTAGAAGAGGGCATCAGATCCCATGGGGCTGAAGTTAACAGACAGTTGTAAGCTACCACCTGCATGTTGGGGGCTGAATCCCAGGTCATCTGGAAGAGCAGCCAGTGCTCTTAACTGAGCATCTCTGAACCATCTCTCTAGCCCCTATTTTTATTTTTATGTGTTCTGTGTATGTGTGTAGGGATATGTGCACATCCTTGCAGTTCTGTTTGGAGGTCAGAAGTGGGACTTGTATCCCCTGGAGCTGGAGTTAGAGAAGTATGAGCCACCTCACCCAGGGTGTTGGGAATCTAACTCCAGTCCTCTCTGCAAGAGCGGTGTGAGTTCTTCGCAGCTGAGACACTCATCTAGCCTCTATTTTTTTTTTCATTGTCTATGCTAGGATCTTACTTTTTTTTCTTTATTATTATTATTATTATTATTATTATTAATTATAGGGTCTTACTTTTTAACCCCATAAATCCATTATGCAGCCCACTTTGGTCACACACTCACAGCAATCTTCCTGTGTGGGGAGAGTTCTTGATTTTCTTTTCTGTCCTATGGTCTGTCATCCTGGGCTAGAACTGAGCCTGCCTTCTCTCACTATATTCTTTCAAGGTCTTTTCTTGTCAACTTTAAGAACATTATTTCCGGGCTATTTCTTACCCTGGCTCATTTCCACCAAGCACACAACTCAAAGAAAAGCCCCCAAAAGGCGGATGTTGGGGCAGTATTGGTAATGACAGATTCCTCCATAAAGCTGTTTTAAGGCAAGCCTACGTCAGGAGGGAAACCCTAAGAGGAGGACTGGAGTAGGCAGGTAGGAAGGCCTTACCCAGAAGTCAGTCTGATCCACGACCCTTCAGAAGGTATCGGAGATGTCTGGCCTTGTCCGGGCTTCCAGAACCCGTCCCTTCTGTGTCTTAGCACCTCATGACAGGTTCAGTTCTGTCCGGGCCTGGCTTTCTCTTTTCCCAGTATCCACCCATAATCACCATCTTGATAGCTCTTTGGCCATGCTGACACCCAGTCCTGTGGCAGGTGCGCTTCCTTCATCCGAATTGTGCTTCCCTAGATCTCGTCTGCTCAGTTTGCGCTCGCGTTCCCCTTCCTTCCTCAATGGACTCTTCCGCCCAGCCCTGTGTTACTCTCCCCTTTTCCTTTACTTTTTTTAGCGTGAGCTCTCTGTGCTCCTCTCCCCTCCCCCAGCCGCCTTACTCTTTGGCTCTTCTAGTCAACTCCGCACCCTTCCTCTTCACTTGGCCTCTCCAGCCCAATCTCGCACTAGCCCCGCCCCCGCAACTGCCGCGCCGGCTTCCGGGGTGTTTTGCCTTCGGCTCCCGGGCAGCGTCTGATGACGTGTTTTACTGGAGGCCTAGTGCGGAAGGTGCCGCGGGCCCGGGAAGGCAAAGTTCATTCCCAGTGTCCGCGCCCCTGAGCCCGTCTCTCCTGAGGCGGAAGCGGCGAAAGTTGGTTCGGGGCAGTCCGCAGGAAGCGTCGCCTCCGCACAGCTGCTCCCACAGGATGGACTCGGTGCCTGCCACTGTGCCTGCTGTCACCGCCTCCCCGGGGGACCCCGAGCTGCTGGGCCCCCTGTCGGTGCTCTACGCAGCCCTCATAGCCAAGCTCCTGGAGGTGACAGTCCCCACTCCCAGGGATGGGCCGCGGCTGTGGCAGGCGGGTGGACCAGTGCTGGGCAGAGGTGTGGGACGCTTCTTCCCTCGCTTGCTGCGTTTTCACGGAGCATGGCCAAAGTGACAGGCACTGTGAAGTCCCTTGCTTGCGGCATTGTCTGGGGTGGGGCCCGTATTATAATTATCAGGCAATGAAAGTGTGGAGTGGGCAGCTTTGTAACATTTAGAACGCAGGCAACATTTAGAACTACGGCACTGAGTCTCCTAGATGACGTTTGTGAGACTGACCTCTAAACCGGTTATCAAGATCTGTCTGAACTTACTCAACACCTGTCTTTGTTTATGTAAGAATGGAGCCAATAACTTAAAATATTAGAATAATTCATTATGTTATCACACTGGATTTATTTGTAACCACAAAAGTTGATTAAGTAATCAACTTTTAATATTTAACGCTTTCATGTTATGTGCTTTTTAAAGTAATAAAACTCGGTTTATCTAAAAGTGTGATCCAGGGAATTTCTAGCTATATATTAGATAGCACAATATGGCAGAGCGTATTAGAAACGGGAAATATATGCCCAACTTAAAGATATTTAGACTCTCTGCTTGAGACCACTATTACAAGTCAAACAAATAGGAGAGTGACAATATCCTGTGCTTCTCGAGGTGGGCGTTCTTTAAGATATCCAGGACTACTTACCTGATGGAGATTTCTATGAGAATTCTTTGGCATGTGTGCAGGTGTACACGTGCAGAAAATACACACACACATGCATGTACACTACTAATAACTAACTAAAAACTAGGACTGTCTGAGTATTCTTGCATAAGATTTTTAATAGATGATTAGTTATTTCTTTTATTGTATGTTTTGTTGTAAATTTTTCCAGATTTTCCAATTTATTTCTAATATGTCTTGTTTCAGCTAATCGCCACATTTCCTGATAATGTTCAGCCTGTTGCTGACTTTTACGGAATACCATGGCAGCCAGTGATTATTACTGCAGTATTGGGAATTCTTTCATTTGCAGTTTTCTCTTGGAGAACTATTCTTGTTGTAAGTAAATTACGTTATCATCACATGACTTGAAAGTACACGGAGTATTTTATAATAATTGGCCCTTTCACTTATTTATTTTTAATTACTACCTTGCATGTAAATTAATAGTTTTAATTCCAGCTAATTTTATCAAAACTTTAGTGTAATCTTTGTATTGATACTTAGAAGAACAAGATAACATTTATAATTTTGACAGAAAAACTTTGATTTAAAAAAACTCCTATACAATTAGATAGATGTATGTACACTGTAAGCAATACTGTGAATTCTTAAAGCCATCCTAAAAAGTAGTTTAATAATATGTATCAGAAACTTTAAAAATGGGGTTGGATGGATAATAGTTATCCTCTTAAATAATAATGATATCTTGTCTAGTTAACTGAAAGAAGTAACTGATCAATTATACATTAAAGATCTTATACAAGAATGTTCAATGAGACAGTCTTTATTTTTAGTTAGTTGTTAGTAGTGTGTGTGTGCATGTGCGTGCGTGTGTCTTCTGCATGTGCACCTGCGCACATGCCATGGACAATGTGTGGAGGTCACAGTACAGTTTTGTGGAACTGGTTCTCATCCTCTCCCTTTTGTGGGTTCCAGGGCTTGAACTCATCCTCACACTGATGTCATTGGGCAGCAGGCACCTGACCTGCTAAGCTATCTTGCCAGTCCTGGAAGAGTGTATATTAGAGTGGGAGCTTGCAGCAACCTAATACATATTCATATGAGGGTTATTTGATGATTACAGACACTGGGGTGCACAAATGCTTGTGATTTAGTGTGAACTGGAATGAATCACATACTGGGACATGAAAGTGATATTAAACTGCACATATTCTAAACACATGCATACACACTGCAAAATAGTCCTGCACAGTGACACACAGCCAACAGATGGTCATTTCAGTCTTTATATATAGCTGTTGTATGTATATGCATGTGTGCATATGTGCATATGAATGTGGATGGCTGAGGAATCCGGAAGAGTCTGTCAGGTCCATTGGAGCTAGAGTTCTAGGTGGTTGTGGGCCACCCAGCATGAGTGCTGGAACCAAACTCCTGTCCTTTTCAAGAGAAGCAGGTGCTCTTAATCCTAGAGCCATCTCTCAAGCCTTAGTCTTTTTCTTTATGTGTGTCCCAACTTTTCTGGTTTGATCATGTGGTGCTCCAAAATTTTCTTTCTATTTGGAGTTACAGATTATATAGTGTCCATTATTACAGTTCATTCTTTTTCTTTTTCTTTTTTTTTTTTTTTTTTTTTTGTCTTGAGCAGAATTTGTGTTCAGATATACACATTCACCTTTGGAACCTTGGTATTTTTCCTAAGACGCCTGGGTTTTGCTTCTTCCTAATTACCTGTTCTTGTTAGTTTGAATGAAATGAGACAAGTGAAGCTTATTCTTTGATTGGCAAGGATATGATATTGGAGATAGTCATTCATCTCCCTGTGTTAGAAGTTTTTTTGTTTTGTTTCAACTCCTGGAACTAGAGTTACTGTTCTGATCTGCCATGTTGGTGCTGGGAATTGAACCCAGGTCCTCTGGAAGAGCAGCCACTGTTCTTAACTGCTGAGCCATCTCTCCAGCCCCTGAATACATTTTCTTATAATAAGATAATTATACATGTTTCATGTTAATAAAGATTGAAATTCTGTGGATAGCTTGTGGATGAGTTTTGAGTATCACCACCACATAAAAAATAGTATCATTTGAGGGTCTGGAGAGATGACGGCTTGATGATTTAGTATTTGTTGCTCTTACAGAGGACCCAGGTTTGATTCCTAGCACTCACAAGGTGGCTCATAAGCATCTATAACTCAGGTTTCAGAGGATCCAGTGGCCACTTCTGGCTTCCAGAGCCACAAGGCATGCATGGGGTACACATACAATATGTGCATGCAAAACACTGAAAACATGTACAATAAATAAGTATTTTTTTAAATAGTAGCACTTGAAAGGAGAAATATATTTTGAGTCACAGAGTAATTTAGTGGGTTAGCAAGATGGCTCAGTGGGTAAAGGAACCTGTGGCCAAGACTAACAACCTCAGTTTGATCCTTGGACCCCACATGTTTGAGGGCAAGCACCAACTCCTACAAGTTGTCCTCAGACCTCCACATGTATATATGTGTGCTCTGGCATGTGCACACCCAGACACATGAGCACACAAACAAATGCAATTTAAAAAAAAGAAATTTGGTCTAGCTGTTGCACCATACACTTGTAACCTTGGTACTCAGAAGGCAGAGGCAGGTGACTACAGGGCTAGCCTGGTTTACACAGAGAGCTCCAGACAAGCCTGGGCTACAGAGCGAGAGCATGTCTCACAGGAAAAAGTAAGTTGAACAAATCCTTCTGTACCAGTTACTGCCTCAGCTGTAAAGCTCTAGAGGTCATTGTTCTCCCAGTGGGAATAATGGTCTGAGCTGTCAGCTTTCTTTTACGTCTCTTCTGGAAACACATCCTTTTCAGGCCTAGCACCACTGTTAGAAGTCTTGGAAGTCAGATGATATGCTCCCTTACATTCCTAATTTGTTTTTAGTTCGTGTGTGTGTCCATGGTGTTTGTATGCATGAATGTGTGTGAGTGAGTATGCACATGCAGAGGTCAAAGGCCAACGCCAGGTGTCAGTCCTAGCCTTTCTCTGTTTTAATTGTTCATCGCTATATATGGCTTGCTGCTGGCCTGAAGGATTCTGGAAGACAACACTGCCACCTCCCATGTCACTGTAGGAGCACTGGGATTACAAATATATACCACCATTCCCATGGGTACTGGGTGATCCTCACACTTGAGAGGCAAGTGCTTTATCTACTGCTCCACTCCTATCAGATTATTTCTAAATTCAGCAGGCAGACAACTTTGAATAGGATTTTTAGGATATTTTCTGGTGAGTGAAAGATGCTACCTAAAGAACGATTTTTCCCTTTAGTTTTGTTTCTTTGAGGTCTTTCCGAACACTTCTTTCTAGAGTTTAGCAATTCAGAGCTGTCAGATGATATCAAGTAAATAAAACACTGATATGTTCGTTACTAAGCCAGTAGCTGCTTGTATTATTAAGCATCAGTGCACATGTCTTGGGACTGGTTCTCTTTCAATAGCTGTACAACAAGATACATGACATCTTATTTTTTTTATCCTTTGAGCTATTCATTGATTGTCAGTACCAGTTACATTTGAAAGGCCTTTTAGCTTTACCTTTTAAATTTTTTTAAGATTACATTTATTATTTATTTGCATGCATTTGATCCATGGTGCACGTGTGCAGATCAGGGCACAGCTTGCAGGTTCTCTCTTTGCACCATGTGGGTCCTGGGATGAAACTCAAAATGCAGGGTAAGCAATAAGTACCTTTGCCTGCTGAGCCATCATGCCAGCTCAACCTTTCCTTTTTTTTTTTTTTTTTTAATACTATGGATTTATTTTCCTGAACCAACTTGTTACTAAATTCTCACTTGTTTATGGTTCTCACTCCTGTATTAGGAACAATATGCTAATTAGGTGTTTGACAACAAACTTAATTTTTTTTTCTTTTCTTCTAGGTAAAGAGTACAGTATATGAAGGTAAATCTTTAGGTTCATTTTTCCCTTTTATCAACCCTCTGCATTGGTGTTTGTGAGTTTTCTGTAAGCTAGACATAGATCCCATGACTTCCGGTGTCTGATTTCTTTATTAGCTCCTGGAAGGTTGACTGTCTCTAGGCCACTTGCTTGGATGATTTAACGGTGATGTTACCAACTGAGATAGGTAGCAGAGAGCAGCAGACTGAGGGAACTAGGGGAACACGGGTAGATAACTTTGAATGTTGATGCAGTGCAGATTTCTTACATGTGACAAATACACATTAAGTACACACTAAATCTGCGTTTCAGTAGATGACATGCAGGATGGTGGAGTCAGCTGGTATTTTCTATTTTTCAGTTTCCCTTTTCAGATAATTTTTTAAACAACCCCATTTTCTGAGATGGGATCAAGTTAAAGCATTTCCTTAAATTCTGTGTCTAAAATAAATGTAAGGTCTGCATACTATACTTTTTAATGTTTAATATTCTTATACCCGTCTTACCGACTGCCTTTAAAGGTCGAATAGTCAGCCCTCCCTCTCATACTGCCAGGCACATGCCTTTGCTGTGAATACCCTGGGGCATTTGGCTTCATCTTGGGCTCACAAACTTACAGATTTTCCTTCTTTGTAGTTACTGAGAAGCAAATTTCTAAAAAGTTGGAGACTATCAAGAAAGAAAATAAAGAACTTATAAAAAAATTGTCAAATTGTGAAAAAAAGGTATAATTATTCTTTTAACTTCCTCTCCCTTCTAGCTTAAATATTTGTTTTAACATTCCATTTATGATTGTTTTTAAGATTCATATTTTATTTTATAATCTCCTATGAGCCATCCAGGATTTAAGCAGTTGCTGTCCGTAGGAGGTTGTCCACTTTGAAATGACTCTGGTAGCACTATAAATCGTAGTCGATTCCAAATTATAACTTAATCCTAAATACCTTGTTTTACATAGATCAATGAGTCAAAGAAATACATTCAAGAAACGGAAAAAAAAAACATGATTCTGTCTGACGAAGCTATTAAATATAAGGTAAAATCTCGAAGGGGAAAATTGCATTCTAAAAGTAAAAGTAAATAGGATGAGTCATTCTTACTAATCTTAGTATCTTTCTTTGATTTGATCAAGGATACAATCAAGTTACTTGAAGAAACTAATGCCACTCTGATTAAAAAAGCCAAAAGTCTTCATTGTCAGTTAGAGTCTCAAAGAGAAAACAACGCCAAGAACCAGGACTTGGTAAGACTAGCTGCTCGCTGGTGATGTGATATGGCTTTTGAGCGATACCACGTGAGGGCAGCTTTCCCTGTGCTGTTGACTAAAGTGAAAGTAGGAGTCAGGGAAGGTGAACCTACCATGGCCTGTCTTGTAGAGTAACCCAGCGGGTTACTTTTGTGGGCACAGGAAGAGTATTTTTGTTGTAAATACTGGATCACTGTCAGATGGTTTGGCCCTGCCCTCCAGAACAGGTGGAACAGCTATAAAATCTATACTGAATGAGCTTTAGATCTTGCTGTGTTTTTTAAAGTTCTCTTTTCACTAAACTTATTTCAGTTTTGTGTAACAGTTGCCTTATATCCTACTCCAGCTGCGCTAATCCCCCAGCTAAGGGAGTTCTTGCCACATTTCTCTGATGTTACATTATTCTTTTCAATTCTTATTTTTTGGAAATCATTATGCATGGCTCACAGTTAGAGGGAAGAATTACATTTTCACCTACTGGAGGAACTGGTGTCTTCATAAATTTTTGGAATACTTCTGTATGAGATTTGTCTATTTTCTTCCAAATTCTACTGTTTTCAATTTAGGCAATGGAATTTTTTCCTTCTTGTACTCTTGGATTTTGACCCTAGTGTCTCACACAGGGTAAGTGGGTATTCTAACACTGAGCTACAGCACTGTCCCTTTTCTATTTTTTAATTTTGAGACAGTTTCCACTAAATTACCTATGCTGGATTTGAACTCTGTCTTTAGCCAAGACAGGTTTTAAACTCATGATCCTTTCACCTCAGCCTCCTAAATTAGTCTACACTAGCAGGTGTGGCTAGACAGAGAATTCTTTTTTTTTTTTTTTAATTTTTTTAATTTTTCTCTACCACTAGGAAGAGCTAGGGATAGAGCACAACCACAACATTAATTTCTTACTTTAAAGATTTTTTTTATTTCCTTTCACCTTGTTATATGGTCATTTGCTGCATTATCTTATAATTAAGATTGGATTATTATTATGTTGATTTTTCCCCCTTAGGCCAAAACTAGATCCCTTACTTTTACCAAAACCTTCGACTGTTATGGGATATGTCTATTAGTATTTCTTCCTTTAAATGTGTTAGTTTTATCTCAACTTAACACAGGGGGAAGTTCAGTTGAAAAGAGTACCCTCATGAGATTGGCCTATTGGAAAGCAGGTGGTTCATTTTTATTAATTGATGAATGATACAGGAGGGCTCAGCTCCCTGTGGCCAGTGCTGCCTCTGGGCCGGTGGTCCTAGGAACTATAAGAAAGCAGGCTGAGTAAGCCATGAGAAGCAAGCTAGTAAGCAGCATTCCTCTATGGCCTCTGCATCAGCTCCTGTCTCCAGATGCCTGCCCTGACTTCCTTAGATGATGGACTGTGAGCTGTAAGCTGAAATAAATCCTGTCCTCCCCAAGTTGCTTTTGGGTACAATTTATCGCAGCGAACATGTCAGTATATGTGTTCATTAGTGATGCTGCTGAGACCTGAGGCTTTGTGTTCTGCTTTCATGGGTCAGATTCTGGAAAACAAGAAGTCTATCAAGAAGTTGAAGGATGTCATTTTGATGAAGGAGTCAGAACTTTCAGAGGTGAGTCTGTCTGCCTGTCTGTCCTACACAAGAGCGATAGCATTGTCCTAGTTGGGTTGAGCAAAAGTTTGAGGTGTGCTAGAACATGTAAAAGATGAAACCTACATGATGTTTAGTTGAGAAAAGACAATTTTTTTCCTTTGGATTACCTTACTAACCAGGAGCATTTTACATCAGGTTCAAATTGCCTTTAACAAAGCTAAGCTCAGTGAAGAGAAAATAAAATGTGAGTGCCATCGGGTTCAAGAAGAAAATGTCAGGCTTAAGAAGAAGAAAGAGGAGGTAAGGCAAGTTCACCTGAGAGGTGATGGCATTTCCTCTGGGCAGTCTTTCCTCAGACCTGTTTTAGGGAAGGGAAGTGCTCAGGCTGGGTGTTGGGAAGTGTACACTGTGTTTCCCAGATTGATCAGATGTCTATGTCAGAAGTTCTCTGTACAACTTACTGGAGCTCTTGGGGTGTATCTTATTAAGTGCCTATCAGTTGTTAACTCGAGCACTTTCAGAACAGCAAACAGGATTTTTATGTCCAAGAATTAAATATTTTAAAAAATATTTATTTATTCTATGTATATGAGTGCTCTTCCTGCATGAATGCCTGCGTGCCAGAAGAGGGCACTGGATCCCAATGTAGATAGATGTGCATTGTGGTTGCTGGAAATTGAACTCAGGACCTCTGGAAGAGCAGACAATGCTCCTCACCACTGTGCCATCTCTCCAGCACAAGAATTAAATATTTTATAACCATTTTAAAATAACTATTTCTTTTTTTAAAAGATTTATTTTTTTATACAGTATTCTGTCTGCATGTACACCTGCACACCAGAAGAGGGCACCAGATTTCATTACAAATGGTTGTGAGCTACCATGTGGTTGCTGGGTATTGAATTCAGGACCTCTGAAAGAGCAGCCTGTGCTCTTAACCTCTGAGCCATCTCTCCATCCCCAAATAACTATTTCTTTACTGACTAAGAGAAGGTTATATGACCAGAATCTGGATTTAGGAGTCTGTGAGATGTGCCTACCCATTCATACTAAAATTAAGTTAACTTGAATTAGCAATAGTTTTCTGAAGGCTGAGACAAGTAGGGTCAACCTCCATGGCCACATTGCTGCTCTTACCTCAGCTTTGAGGGCTACGATAATTCTGCCCATTTCTTTAGCTGAGATCTGGCTCCTCATGACAAGCCAAGGAGAGGCATGGCTTCCTAACCCCTACCTCATATAGATCAGATGTCTCCTATTACCCCTGCACCATAGGAATTTATCCATTTTGACTTTTCAGTTGCAGCACCAGATTGAGGAGTGGAGTAAATCATACACCAAGCTCACTGAACAGGTCAAGCAGTTTGAACAGTCCCAGAGAGACTTAGAAGCAGCTCTTACCCACAAAGACAACAATATTAGTGTAAGTTTATTCTCAGAGTGCACACTAATCCCATGAGTTCTTCTGACTTGCAATCAAGAGACTTCTACACCCATTTGCTTCTTTTCTAGGCTTTGACTAATTGCATAACACAGTTGAATCGATTAGAATGTGAACTTGAAACTGAGGATCCAAATAAGGGGGAAAATGAGTCAGATGAACTGGCCAATGGAGAAGTGGGAGGTGAGCTCTATCTCGGGGAGGCTGGGCCTATTTTTTCCCTCTTGACTTCAGATTCCATCCACTGAGGCCACTTTTTAGCTGTAGTAAGCTTTAGGGCTATGGGTTCACACTGATGGACTTGTAGCTATGTATGTCTGTTGAGCCTGGTGGCTTACTCAGGTGTAGGGTGGGCATGAAAAGAGCCTGACATTTTTTTATCCATCCCATTGAGAATATGTGGTGTACAGTGGAGCTCCTTCAGTTATCTCTTGTCTCTAAGTATTAAAAACTGTACAACAGGGGAAACTGTCTCATCTTTATGAGTGTGGACTCTGTAGCTCTGGTCTTGAGGCCTGCAGCTTGTTTTTCAGGAGGCCTGAGGTGATTGGAATCACAGCTAAGGCTAGAGTTGCAGAACTGGATGCTGAAGGGTAGACGCTAACTGATAAAGAATTGTCTCTGGATGTTCCCCAAGTTGAATGTTAACTACCCGTCACCACTGTGGGTGCTTTAAGTCATACCTGGCAGCAGATTCAAGGGAGAACAAAGGCCTGAATGTCTTTAGGTGGTAGACGTTTGTCCAGGTGGAGGAGATCTGAGAGGAGAAAGCACTCCTATCTTTGGACAAGGATAACATTTTTTTTATTGTCTAAATTGGTAATCCACTTTATACATCTAAACTTCAGTGCTTAATCAGTTCTAGTTTTTTATTTTTATTCCACTGTTTGAAATACGGTCATTGTTTGAGCGAAGTCATGAAAATGTCATTAAAAAGCAAGGAAGAAAAAAACAACTGAAGCCTTTTCTCTTGTAGGTGACCGAAGTGAGAAGATAAAAAATAGAATTAGACAGCTGATGGACGTCTCTCGGGTACTGTCCTATTTGTAGTCCCACAAGCACCTGGGAGTCCTTCCTGTGGCTTGCTTTTAAGACTAGGTCTTTCTTCTTTAATTTTTAGACACAGACTGCATTCTCAATAGTTCAAGAGGACCTAAAACTTTTACAAGTTAAGCTAAGAACATCGATGTCCGTGAAATGTGACCTGGAAGGTAGGTTCTTCTAGAGTTGAAATAGTTTAAAATTTGATTGGAAAGATAAAACAGTTCCAGTGTTAATGCTTCTCACTTTGCAGAACTGACCCTCAGCCCTCAAGCTTCTGCATACACACAGAAAAAAAATCTTTATCCCTTACAGACCAAGTAAAGAAACTGGAAGGTGACCACAACTTGCTGCAGACTACTAAAGCTAGGCTGGAAGATGAGTGCAAATCTCTGAAGCAGAAAGTGGAGATTCTAAATGAGCTCTACCAGGAGAAGGAGATGGCTCTGCAGAAGTAGGTTTCTGCTGCTCCCCCAGCTGTGCACTCTCCAGCTTTGCTAAAGTTTATGTATATTTTTTCCATTTGTAATTATCAGAGTTGGATTTTTCTTTGTGCTTTATTTCTAACTGGCCTTTTAAAAAAATTTTTTTAGTATGTATGCTTGTGGGTTAGGTGATGGTATTGTGTGTGCACATACTTTATGCATTTGATGCAGGTATGTATATGTGTGCACATAGGTGTGGAGGTCAGAGGTTAAAGTTGGGTGTCTTTTCCTTTTTTGATGTCCACCGTCCACCTTTATTGAGACATATCTTTTTTTTTTTTTTTTTTTTTGACCAGAAGAGCATCCATTCCATTAGGCTGGCCAGCCAATGAGCTTCAGGGATCTGCCTGCCTCTGCCTCTGTCTCCCGCTACTGGGGTTACAGGAGTGCACCTCCACACCTGGCTTTTTATACATCGTTCTTCCAGGACAACATAAAAAGTAATTAGTACTTTTTCTAGGGCAGAAAGTAGTATTTTTCCTCGCTTTAGTTGCATTAGATTGCTGTCTCCACAGACAGGTAGGAGCTTTCATTACCTATAGTACAAGTTATCACAGAGCACAGTGTCTTTTATGGTTGTTTATTTAGACAGTCAGGGAGGCCTGGTGCTGGTGGAGCACACCTTTAATCTCATCACGGAGGTAGAGGCCAGCAGGTCTCTGAGTTTAAGTTCTGCCTGGTCTACAGAGTGAGTTCCAGGACAGCCAGGGCTATGCAGAGAAACCCTGTCTCAAAAAAACAAACAATAAATAACAGAGAACACTAGGAAACGACAGCTGAAAAGAGAGTAAGAAAAGACATTTACTTGATAACTGGTTTTGATTTTATCCCAGGAAATTGCATCAAGAAGAATATGAGAGGCAAACCAGAGAACAGAGACTATCGGCTGCAGATGAAAAAGTGGGCTCGGCTGCAGAAGAGATAAAATCTTACAAGTAAGTTCAGGCTCTGCACACGGCTGAGCCTTCTTTCTAAAAGTGTGAGAGAGAAGAAAATAGCACAGAAATGTAAGTGAGGAAGGCACATAAGTTCATTCCCTCACAGGGGGGGAAATTTAACAAATGAACAATACTAACACAAATTAATTTAGCCTGCATGCTGATGGGACTGTAAGGCCTTTGTGTCAGATGACTCTAGGGCAGCAGGGTGGGGAGGAACTTCATATATTAAAGCAGTGGTTTTCAACCTTCCTAATGCTACAGCCCTTTAATACAGTTCCTCATGTTGTAGTGACCCCAACCATAAAATTATTTTCGTTGCTTCTTTGTAACTATAATTTTGCTAATGTTATGAATCGTAATGTAAATATTTTTGGAGACAGAGGGTTGCCAAAGGGTTGAGACCCACAGGTTGACAACTACTGTATCAGAGTCAGTCTTCAAAGAAAGCAGTTTGCTGTGTGACTTCAGAAATCACTGCTGTGTTTATGCCATTTGATAGGTCATTAGCCTGTTTAATTTCCTATTGATAGAAAAGAAAAGTTTATGTCATTGTGTAGATACAAATATTCATAGCAGGCTATTATGAGAATACTGAAGACCATTAAGGAAACAATCTAATAGCCATGAGATGACAGGAAAATTTGTTTTCCTTATACTGTACTTTGAGTAAATCTATATAAAGCATGTTTTTGTATGTCTGGCGACATCTTTAATACTGTAGCTGTTCAGAGTCAAGGGAACATTGTTGGATAGTTGCAAATCTTCCCTAGTTGTATTTTAACTGATAATGTCAAGTGTAATTTTTAGGCGGCGAATTGAAGAAATGGAAAAAGAACTTCAGAAAACAGAACGCTCATTTAAAGACCAGGTAAGAACTTTATTGGTTTACATTAGCTGCAGCTTTTTTTTCTTTCTTTCTTTCTTTTTCTGTCTTTCTTTTGGATAGCTAATAGATGTTAAAATGGGCATTATAAAGAACCTTGAATGTGTACTTGATGTGTTGTCTTTTCAGATTGCTACTCAAGAAAAGAAAGCTCATGATAACTGGGTAAGGATTCTTTCTGTTTTTTAAATCTTGTGCACAGCCTATGACATCTGAATCACAATACCTTTTTCTTCAATAGCTCAAAGCTCGTGCTGCAGAGAGAGCTATGGCAGAGGAGAAGATAGAAGCTGCTAACTTAAGGCACAAGTATGGAATTTTGCTACCTGTTTTTTTCAGTGTTTGATGCTTGGTGGTATTTAATAAGGAATTGGTTGCTATTTCATTTTACGTCCATTCTTTCTCAATATTCAAGATTATTGGAAATGGCCCATAAGATGGCAATGATACAAGATGAACATGTGATCGTGAAACCAATGCCAGGAAGACCAAATACACAAAACCCTTCCCGGCAAGGTAGGAGCACTTTGTATATATAGCAGGATTTTCGAGTGGAATGTGTGTAAATTAAATTTTACTTTTGTAATAGGTATGATGCCCTAGAAAGACTCATGAGCTTACTGGAGGGAAAGGGGCTGTCATAGAGTATAACGAGGCATTGCTGTCTTCAGGTCCACTGAGCCACAATGGCTCTTATGGCCCATCCCCTGTGAGTGGAGAATGCTCCCCTCCCCTACCAGCAGAGGCACCTGGGAGACCTCTCTCTGCTACACTCAGTCGAAGAGACATGCCTAGAAGTGAACTTGGTGAGCACTGACGCACTCCTGCCCTACAGTATATGATGTCAGAACTCAGGTCTGTCCAACAGAGCATGTGTCTTCATCTGTCCTTGCAGAGAAATGGCTCACTATAAGCTCCGCTGCATTGCTCTTTAAGAATAATATATACTTCAAGGTTTAGCTGTGAATATGAAGGTCATCTTACTCTAATTCTGTCTGTGATGCTTAGGAAGATTAGAAGTCAGACAGGAAAATGCCAGCCAGCTCAGTGCTATTAAGTCTCTAGCTTGAAGCACCAATAGTCTTAATATAAAGTTCATTGCTTGTCTTTAAAACTAAGGCTATTCCTAGAGCTGAAGAGGCAGCTTAATGATTAGCAGCACTTGCTCTTCCAGAGGACCTGAGTTCAATTCTCAGTACCACATGGCAGCTCACAACCACCTGTAAACTCCAGTCTCAGGGGACCTGACACTGGCCTCCATGGGCACTGCACACATGTAGTACATACATATACATGTGGGCAAAATAACCATACATATAAAATAAAAATAAAGGAAAATAATTTTAAAACATTTACAAAAACTGAGGCTATTCTCCTTTTAAGTCTTGAAGTCTGCCTAAATTGTGTCTTGTATATTGGGATTCTTCTTGGGCTTGCAGGCATGTGCTACCTTACCTAGGAGATCTATTTGTAATGCTGCTTTCTAGTTAAGAGCTGAGCCCTGACCACAGCAGTCGTATTCCCTCTGAAAACTAAATGTCAATCAATGGCTTTGTTGTTTCTTTCTCAAGTGCCATTGGACAGACATTCATCTCGCCCTCGACCGTCATCAGAGGCATCTGGGAAACACTCTGCTCCTGGTAAGGGACTAAGCAATTTCCGAGTCTCATGTATGTGGGGCTTTTGATTCTTCTCAGAGTGGCTAGGTCAGGGTGTGTCTAAGTCAGTTCTCTGACTTCTCACAGACCCAGGTCCAGCTCCTGTGGTGAACACCAGCTCCACGCACTCTTCTCCTGCTAAGGCCATGGATGAGGGCAAGGTAAGCTCTCGGCCATACAGGCGCATGACATTTTCCACTGGTCTCTGCCTCACCTCTTGTTCATACATCTGTTTGTTTCTTTAAAAGCAAACTGTTCGCCAAGAGCCTGAAGGCCCCTCAGTTTCCAGCACGACCCCATTAGCTGAGCATCCAGTAGCAGTAAGTGTTTAGAGATTGAGGGCTGGAGCAGCCTTTTATTTTGCTTGATTTGTCCTTAGAAAGTTTATAAAAGCATGACACTCATCTTGCTCACCATCGTTGAGTGGCAGCACTGCTCCATGCTCCTTGGCTTTGAGGTGTCACTGAGTTAGAGTGGCTGGTTGTTGGTGTCCTTTTTCCTGTGATAATTAAGTTACTAACTAGTTTAGAGCATTTGCTGTAGTTATTACTACATAGTGAAAAAGCATCAGTACAACTTATGCTGCGTGCTTTGCTGGGCTGAAAGCTCTGAGTAAAATAAACTAAAAATCACATGATTCGTTGTCATTATCTTTTTGGAACTGTGCTACTGGAAAACCCCTGAATTTGTGTACTTGTCAGACTGTTTTGACTGATATGAAATTAGACTGTTTACAAACAGAAATGTGTGTAACATCCTGTTGAGTGGGTCCTGAGCAGTGGCCATACTTGTTCAGTTATAGAAGTGTGTGCTCTCATAACACGTGTGGCTATTGCAGGTGCTGAGCCTTCTGCACTACGTTCCTGCAGTAAGGATATTCCTGTCATGTCGTGTGTACTGTAGACAGCCAGTGACAGTCATTACTGGAGGGAGCTGGGTCTCCCGAATTCTGACCTAACATTGTGCTCAGAAATACCATGACGTTCCACTGCAGGATTCCAGGGATGTACATCTCTTGAGAAGTCTTTTCTAGCCAAGGCCGGTCTGGATGGGCCCCAGATGCCTTTGCAGAAGACTTCGGAGACTGCAGACTTAAGTTACAGAAGGTTGGGCTGGGGCGCAGGCATAGCCTTGGCGTAGAGCCTGGTATTTGAGTTCCAGCTTACCCTCTTCCAGTATGATCTCCAGAAAGTCACCTGAACTCCTCTTGCCTTTGCTTGCTCATGTGTAAGACAAGATACTCACACTCACAATGAAAGATCTGAAAATGTAGATAATGTAGCGAAGGCCTACTGAACCCTGAGTGGGTGCTATGACTGCTGGTGTGGAGAAGGTATTTTTACTCTGTTCTCTGTAGCCTTTAAAAAAAAATTAGTTTTAGCTGCTATCTTTTTAAAATTTTTTACATGCATTACATCCTGATATTGCCTGTATTCTTAATATGTACATGTGGAGGAGTTACAGTGATGAGATTTGAGAGTACTCCTTTTGATACAGAGTGCAATGTATATGGCTTGACCAATGTCACGGTCACTTCTACAAAGCTGACAGTCCTCTCACTTTTCCCTTTCCTGTGCAGATAACAAGCAGTAACCTGAGTCACTGCTCGCAGCATCCTTCTAACCTCTCTGAGTTGTCATTGGCAACATGGGGTGAGGTGGTGTGTTATACTGACTGTTCTTTGGACAGGTGTCAGTTTACCAGACTTGGCACTTTGTCATATGAAAGCATTTCCAAACTTTTAATTGCTTCTTTTCTGCAGGTTTACATGGCTCCAAAAGCGACCCCTCCGTTTCCAGGGGTGCCGCTCTTAGGAGGCCCTGTGCCACGACCCATTCGCTATGGACCACCTCCTCAGCTCTATGGGCCTTTTGGGCCTCGGCCAATTCCTCCACCTTATGGTATGATGATCTGAACGGTATTAACTTACTTGTAAAACATATTCATCTTTTCTGTTCCTTGCTAAAGTAGTTGCTATCATAAGCTTTCCAGTTGAGGCTGAAGCTGAGAGTACATTGTAGCCTATCCTCAACTTTCTGAGCACATGCGGGGTACTATCTAATCTCCCTCAACTGAGTTGGCCATGGCCAAGGAAAGGAGTCATTTAAGAAGCCAGTAATATTCCCTCTGAAGGTGCACTTGAACACCAGTGGCTACATATTATGTATGGAAAAGAGGGATGACTCATGCCATGACAGTTTGTAGGTCACAGATACTTATGATATACTAGAAAGCTTGTCATCATCTGTAACAGAAGCATAAGCCACTGGCACAGAATACAGATGGGAAAGCTAAGCACTCCCTTCTCACTGGGACTAGATAAAAGAGAGGCATTACAACAGCAACCTAGTGGATGCAGATCAATTGGAGTCCGGCTCTTTGATGTAGTTAGGCACATGAACTTTCAGTTGACAACTGATATGCACTAACATTTCCTTTACCAACTTTGTTGCAATGCCACTAGTTTCACAACTACCCTCTTGGTTATGACTGTTACTTTGAATGGAGCTGTTCTGAGTTGCAGAACTGCAGAGTGAAAAGAAAACTTGGAATTAATCAGAACCATGTTTGAACCTGTCCTTGGCTCAGTGGCCACAAGCTGTAATTTAAATTTGCTAAGCCTCATTTGCCTTATCTTAAGTAAAGTCAGTGTCACACTTGACTTTCTGTGGGCTGAGAAATTAATATATATGTTACTCTACCTGAAATGATTGCTGGTTTAAATATATTGCTTGGCATTTACATGACTTGTTTTTCAGTTCCAGGCTTGCGTCCACCATTAGGCCTAAGAGAATATGCACCAGGTGTTCTGCCTGGGAAACGGGACCTGCCTGTTGACCCTCGGGAATTTTTACCAGGACATCCACCATTTAGGCCTCCAGGGCCACTTGGTCCAAGAGAATTCTTCATTCCTGGTACCCAATTACCACCTCCAGCCCATGGTCCTCAGAACTATACTCCACCACCACCTGCTGCAAGAGACTCACTGCCTTCAGGTCTGCGAGAGGAAGCCCCACCTGCCTCTCCAAGCAGAGTCCAGGGCCACTCACAGGCTTCAAAAGCCAGCCCCTAAGCAGTGGACAGTGCATTTTTCAGTACAGCAAAGGATTTTATTGGCTTCAAAACCTAAAAGTTTGTTTTTAGTACTAAGCTGCCTTGGCAGTGTGCATTTTTGAGCCAAACAAAAACATACTATTTTCCCTTTTAAGTAAAAATCAGCTCTTAAGCTACAGAGCACCTCTCGACTTTGAAATGTGCAATAAAGAATACCTATGTTTAGTTATTGTGGCATATGTAATGATTGCAAAATGATTCAGAATATCATCAGTATGAACATTTCCTGTGGAAATGCTTTAAGAACACGTGTTTCCATGGCCTTGGTTTAGTGTGTGCCAGCTGATACAGAGCAAGGTGTTTACATCTCTATCTGTGTCTCAAAGACTGTTACACTAAAAAAGTTTACTCAAGGATCATAAACTGTCCCGTTGCTAAAGTTCTTTGTGGTAATAGTTCATAAACTTTGTTTATTAATATTTCCCAGTGTCTGTTGGTTCTTTGGGTTGCTGTAAAGACACATCATTTGGGAAACCTGGCAACTGGGCTTCTGAACTGCAGTGGTGGGCTGTGTGCATTCCATGTGACATTGCTAAGTTCTCCCTCAAAGTCATCAGTGAGCTCTGTAAGGAATTTCTTCCTCTCATTTCAAATAAGCCAGAGACCCTACTCATTTTACATTTCTGCTCTTTCTTGGTGCTCACTGCCTGAGAATGATTCTCTGAGTAGGAGTTTGTATTAGTATCAAGAATTATTTGGGGCTGTGAGTGGTGCCACACACCTTTAATCCCAGCACCTAGGAGGCAGAGGCAGACAGATCTCTGATTTCGTGACTGCCAGGGCTACACAGAGCCTGCCTCAGAAAAAAAACTACTTGAGCTAGTGAAATAGCTCAGCAGATAAAGACATTTACTGCCAAGCCTGACAGCTTGAGTTTGAGCTTCTGGATCCAATAGTGAAAAGAACCAACTACCACAAGCTGTCCTCTGACTTCCATACATACACATGCCTTGTTACATGTGGGGAAAATTTTATAAAATTATTTGACCTGATATTTTGTTGCTTTTAAAGCCATTCTTAGACTTAGGGTGGACAACAAGATAAGAAAAACACTTGCCATGACTGTAAGATGATTTCTTTTTAGAAATGTATATTCTATTCTCCCATCCCCTTGCAGCTGATTTCCAAGGAGCATGACAAAGAATCAGGAAGGACACTTGAGGAAGAATAATTGCAAACTAGGAAACTAATGTATGCTTTCAGTCCACACTGTGGGCTCAGCTCGATTCAGTTACATAGTGGTTTTGGGACTCAGTGATCCTCCTGTCTCAGCTTCCTTAGAGGCTAGAATTCAGGTCTAAGTTATTATGTGTAGCTCAGTTCTTTAACAGATACTTTTCAGAAATTAGTATTCAACATTGGTGCTTTGATTTACAAATCAGGTAAGTCTAGGAAACTGGTATGTCATACTTAGTCTTGCACCCCTTCTACACTGTCTTTAAAACAACTAGTCCAGACAATTTATTTTCAATAACTAGCAGCACATGTAAGAGCTACAGTATTTAAAGCATTTTTAGCCATAAAAAGGTGAAAGCTACTGTGACACTTTGCTCTATAAAAGCCCTGTGAAGTAATGACTGAAATCTAGGGCATATCATGTCATTGGTGGGATGTTATATCCAGTGAGAATTTTGAAAAAAAAAAAAAAAAAAAAAAAAAAACGAGTAAAAGCTTTACTATGAAATAAAATCTTCACTGACTGAAGATATACAAAGACAGGTTCTCTTAATTCAGGAGTTCCAGGCGAGCCTGCAAGTGCTCCAGTGAGAGTTCACTCTGCCTGTCCCCAATCCAGAACAGAATTACAGATTTGATATCTGTAAGAAAACGTCACAGGATAGTGCATGTGATTACAAAATTTATTTTTTTGTTCTATGCGTGTGTTCTGCCTGCATGTACGATTTGGGCAACACGTGCATGTCTGGTGCGCGTGGGGCCAGAAGAGAGCGCTGGATCCCCCAAAACTGGGGTTAACAGGCAGTTGAGAGACACCGTGTAGGTGCTGGGAACTGAACCCTGGTTCTCGCCAAGAACAGGAAGTGCTCTTAAACCCTGAACCTTAGCACATGCCATTTTTAACCATATAAAAAAGATTAAATGACAAACAACTTACTGTATCTGACAATCTCAAGACACAAAATAGTGAAAATATAACTTCTAATTTTTGCCTTTCTTTTTAAAGACAGGATCTTACCAATGTCTAGACTTGCTCAAACTTGCCATCCTCCTGTCTTAGCTATTTTGGCTACGTAAGTTTAGATGGCCCTAAGTTTAGATGCTCTATAAAATTAAGATTATACCAGCTAAGGAGGTAAAGAGTAAAGATAAATTAAACTTTTTTTTTTGTCTTATTTCAAAATTAGGACATTACCCTGTCGTGTATCATAAAAATCATCAGGCAGTTGCAGAGAGACCCCGTGTAGTGTATCTGGGCCCTTCTGAGCCTTTCTCACTGCCTTCCTAAGCCCCATCTGATCAATCCTGTGCTACAGAAGCCCAAGCTGTCAGTCTATAGATGGCACAGACGACACCACACTTGGGTAGAGCAGACTTTTCCATTTCAAAAGTTCTTGCTTCAGAAGTCCTCTCCAGCTAACTATGTTTCTGAGCTGAGTGACTAAAGCTCACTAGGAAGCAGCAGTGCCTCGGCCTAAAAATATCCCTGCTAGAGAGAAGGCTATTGCACAGCGCAACGAAGACGTTACTTGTGAAATGGGGAGTGCTCTGCTAACTGCTTTAAGACAGTCTTGTCATTCAGGTCTGAATTAAAGTTGAGGCTGTCCCATAATGTCCTGTGTCTGTAGTGCATATAAACCATGATCATGTGAAGGATTGGTGCTGCAGCACAGAAAATTACTACCTTCTTGCTATTTGTCTTACAATCTGTGAGGAAAGAGAAATGACAATGTCCACTCTTTGCTACATTTTAATAATAGTAGGTATTAAGGAATTATTTTTTAGGTCTAGTCAGCAACATCAAACAAAAGGTACTGAGTACTCCCATGTACAGAGAAAGCCAAGCACCTTTGAACCCTACATGACAGAGATGAGGCTCTTGCCCTTGAGCTTACAGTCTGGGGATCCACACGCAAAGCTTGAATTGGACAATGAGCTAATTTAAGGCAATTTTTTTCATCCCCGAGAGCTACTATAGATGGACTTATTTTAGCATTTGGAATTAACCTAATCAAGATTAATTTGGTTGTGGATTTTTTTTTCAGGTTGAACCTGAAATACAGTTTTTATTAACATATATCTAGCAAACAGTGACTTAGCATGTGCTGAAAGTCAAGACTAGAACTCTTGAAGGGCAACGTTAAAACATCATCATTGTGGTTATTTACTTGAAGTAAATATATTGAATGGTGTGATGAGGTTATACTACTTAAAACAGGCCCACTACTGACAGTGCAGTCCCCTCATATACTGTTCAGTGAAAAGTGGATATTAAAATATGTGGGTTCTATATCTAGCCCACAGACAGCCCCTCACAAATCTTAACGTTCTGTGTAACAACTATCCATCGTGTGCTTCGAAAGTTTTATTTATGCCTTGTTACATCAAAAGTAAATAGTCAATTCAAAATAATGACCTGCATATTTTCATATGGATGAATGGCTGTATATCTAAGTAGGAAATAAATGGCAATCCTATCTACTTATATTAAAAAAAATAGACTATCTTTCCAGATTTTGCATTCTAAGGAGAGGTATGCCATCTTAAGGTCTCGAATCGGGTTGTCAGGAAAGCAGCAGTTACCCCACAGCATCTTAACATGACTCAACTGTTTCCTAAATGATACAATTTAAAAGATATTGTAAACACATTTAAAAATCTGTGGTCATTCTGAGATGGTTCCAGCATTAACCCTAGAATTTACCAGAAAGAATTAGCGGTATGACAGAGAAGAACAGATAGATAACCCACCTGATTATACATGTGCTCACTGGAGGAAATCAATTTGGTCATCTGGGGACTCTCCATGTGGGATTCTCCTCTGGCCAGGGCACACTTTCTATGCAGGAGACCCATGGTGTCAGGCTAGGCCACTTCTACGTTAGGAGACTTTGACAGCAATGTAACTCAGAGAAATTCTACCCACCTTAACCCAGAGCGTGACATTCAAACCAGAAGAGCATACTGGAGCAGAAGTGAGCAGAGATGTAAACTCTAGCACATTGTTATTGCTGCATTGTCTGAGGTTCAGCACATCTACCACAACAGTACTATCTGGAAACAGGGTAGTAGTGGTAATGAGAAAATAGACTATTAATTGTAAAATTAATAGAAAAGTAAAAATGTTTCAAGATCTGTATCCAAAGGAGTGATAGGTCAGTGACGAGCTGAATTCTGGGGTCCACCTTTGCAAAAGACTTGTTGGCCCGGGTAGGATTAATATCCTGCTTGTTGAAGGATGATACGCTACACAGAGCTATGATGGTTTCTGAGTGGTAAAATTCACGCAAGTTCTCGGTTATTTGCATCAGGATCATTCCTTGTGTAAAGTTTGATGTAGATGAAGATAAAGTGGTTTCTTGGTCAATAATTGCAATTTCTTTCTTTTAAAGTCAGTGGGTTTCTTGTATCTGTAACCACAACAGAAAGATTATTGTTTAAAATACTCTGCTTGATTGATCCCCAAGTTCCATGTGCCACACTGAAAACTTACAGTTCTATTATGATTGGCCCAGGTTTAATTTCATCCATCTCCATGAAGGCAAAACACTTGGTGCTGGTAAACCTCTTTTTAGGCTTGTAATGTTTGAATTCAAAGAAGATGGCCGCACCTAAGAAATTGAAAGAGACATAAATCACAGGCAGTACCTTCTATGATAATTAGCTTTCTTTACTCACAAGAAACATGAACAAGCAATGGTTTGGAGAATCTACAAATAACTTGTTAAATACAGTCTGATAAGGTATGACTATTGGTTGACAAGAACATCACCCCAAATTGTGCTGTGTCTAACATTTCTCCATATCAACTAATTTTACAAAGTCTAGCAAAACTTCCTGAGCTAGACTGACTCAAGCCTATAAATCATTAAACAACACTGAGTAGCAAGAAGATGGCTCAGTGGTTAAGCACTTATCATACAAGTGTACAGACTGGAATCCAGATTCCCCAGAACCCACATACATGACAGGTGGCCATGGTGGCCTGCCTGCCTGCCATTCCAGAGATTTAAAGGAGGAGACAAAACTACTGGAACAAGATGGTTAGCCAGACTAGCTGTATCAGTGAGCTCCGAGTTCAATTGAGAAATGTGTCTCAATGAATAACAATAATTGAAGGATACTCCCACTGTTAGCCTTGGGCCTCCATATACATGTGCACACATATGTAGGTGCACTGCATATACATGTGAACACATACAAACTCATGTGCACACTGTGCTAGATAGTTTTATGTCAACTGACATAAGCTAAAGTCATTTGAGAGGAGGGAGGAGCCTCAATTGAGAAAAATGCCTCCAGAATATTCAGCTGTAAGGCATTTTCTTAATTAGTGATCGATGGGGGAAGGCTCAGCCCATTGTGGGTGAAGCCATCCTGGGGCTGGTGGTCCTGGGTGCTATAAGCAAGCAGGTTGAGCAAGCCATGAGAAGTCATAGCTACACCCTTCCATGGCCTCTGCTGTTGCCTCCGGGCTCCTCCTGCTCCTTGAGGTTTTGCCTGGATTTCCCTCATTGGTGAGAAGTGATATGGTAGTGTAAGCCAGACAAAGCCCTTTGTTCTCAGCTTGCTTTGTGGTCGTGGTGTTTCACTGCAGCAACAGAGATCCAAGCTAACACAGCCACACATAGGAAAAATTTCAAAACAAGACCCATGCTGTTAAATGTGACCTACTGCCTGCTTTAGGGTCCTAAACTGTGTATTTTATCCCCTGCACTGCTGACATCTACAGTAAGAGTGTTGTGGAAGGAAGAGTGTAAAGGTAACAATAACCAAGCATGAAGAAGTTACATAGTTACACATCTCCAAAGAGGTAACACTAGTGTAGCCAAAAACTGATTTCTAAAACAACCATGGAAAATAATGGAAGTTTCTCTTTCACTCAACTAGTTGCTCCTTAATTCTGCTTTAACCAGGGTGGTGCTCGATCCTGTCTTTAGAGACTGCAACAGACATCTACTTTAGTGACAGTACTGATGAAGTCAACAATATTCTGAAATGTGTGAACAGCCCTGACACCTGAGTACAAACAGAACATCTCACAAATCAAGCAAGAAAGGCCAGTCCCTCAAGACACACAAGGACAGAGAGGGAGAAATGGGCATACTCAGCCATGCATTTCCCCTCACAGGAAAGGATTATGGTAGTTGGGTTACCAGGGACCAATTTCCTAAGCACAGGACCCTACCAGATCCACAAAGGTGTAGTATCTCGTCTCATTCCTACACCAATACCAGAAACATCTAATCATCAAAAAGAGATTCTGGACCTATCAGATCACATTTCTTAGTTTGTATACCAGGGAACACATTTTCTCATCATGACTGTTCAAGAAGGCCAAAAATATTCACAAAGTTATGCTTGAAAACCAAAGTTCAAACATGTCACCCTCTTTCTTACTCATTTGCATTATCAGAAAACAAGATGTTTACTGCAGTTTTGCTATGTAGAGCTCTATTGAACACAATTGTTAAGAAAAATGTAAAATTAGGATAGCTGAAGATGATTAAAAGGTTTACAAACATGAAAGTTAATTAGCCTCAGTTAGAACTACAGTGACTAAATATTACATTAAAAACTGGAGAAAAAAAATACTGAAGTCCTGAATATAGTTCAATTCATCAGTCAGCAGGAAAGAACAGAGCAGCAAGGAAGGTTAGTCCAAGGACCACCGTCTTCTGTTCACATCAGAAATAGGTCTCAAAGTAACGGGGAGAACACAAGCGTAAGGCACACTTGGGGCTGCAATCTCTTCCTTAATTACAGCACCCTCTGAAATACACACTCTTTCACCCAGTGAGTTTCAAGTTCTGGAGTCTAGCAGAATGAATGGCCTTGAGGACTTTAAAAACCACTGCCATGCTGCACCATGGCTCATGTATCAGAGTTCAGGGGTTGCCTCTGCCACCGCTCTGGCTTTGAGGAGTGAAACAGCAATACTACAGAGGCTGCAGGAACTGTTTCTAAAGGCATCACTTGACACACACTTCCTACAGAGCTTGCCATCTCAGAATCTGCAGCTGAACCTTGGGTTTTCTGTAGAGGACATTGACATGTCTCTGGGCAAACAGCGACTGCAAGTATTTACTGCTAAGATTTGTGCTACGTGGGCAATACGGCTCCATTGTGCTAAACAGTTCCTCCATCGTTCCTCCAATGAAATGCATGTTCTGCATTTTTCTACTCAGTGCAAGTGGAAGAAAGGATTAGAGAGCATCATCAGGAGTTCGTTTCCCCCACTCATTAGAATGGGAAAAACTGCCATGCGTGCTATGTGTACGTGCACATGCAGAAGCAAGGGGTGAATGTCAGCATCTTCCTCAGTCAGTTTTCCATGTTACTTTTTGAGACAGGCTTTCTCAGTGAACCTGGAGCTAACCTGGCTGATTAGCCAGCCTCAGGAATTCACTCATCTGTCATCTCTCAGCACTGGCAAGTTGGGTGCAGTGGATCTAGCTCAGGTGCTCCCATTGAGCCATCTCCCAGACCTAAACTTTCACTATTAAGAATATTACATTCTAGTGTCACACAACCAGGTAACGCCACCCCATCTCAACATTTAAAAACATTACTACTTGGATTTCTTCAAGTCAACTAACTAAGTGCCACTGACATCGGCCAGATGTGGACAATGACGGGACCACTGCATAACTCCCAAATGAATGAAGGCCATAGGAGAAAACAGTGTGGTCACAAACCTTTGGTTAACTTTTCAACATGTTTCTGGAGTTCAACGTCCACATTAAAATGAACATATGTATCTTCTTTTCTTGAAGCCACAGGAGTATCTTGCACAGGAGTTAAATCTATGCCATTCAAATCTAGAGAGAAACAAGTTTCCACTTAGGGGAAATAAAATTTACAGACCACCAAAGGCCACATTTCCTGAAGAGGTGGGATGGGAGAGGGATTCTGTGGCTCACAGGGATGACTCAGAGCAGGGGCCTGGGGCCTGGGTATTGCTGCTGTCCACGGGTGTGCAGAGGAAGCCGAACTCAAAGGATGGGAGACTGCATGGAGGGGAAAATAAGTTTGCCGGAGATCAACTTTGATCTTTAAGAGAGGAAAGAACTTGTTTCCTGAGGGCACAGGCTACACTAATATGTACAGTACATATACATATATACATGTGTATATATATATATATATATATATATATACACACACATACATATACACACACATATATACTTTGCTACAATGTGGTTCTCAGCCCCTATTTTGCAATTCTGATCAAGGGCATGGCTGGAAAGACCTTAATGTAGAATTAAGTCAAAATTCCTCCACTGTCAGATGAGCATGAGAGCTGCCAAAACAAAAACCCAACAAACACACACACATACAAAAACCCTTTTCATCAGTGAAGAAATTTATACATAGCACTTACATTCTAGATATGTTTCCTAAAACATGCCCTGATTTAACACAATCAAACAGTATACTAAGTTACTGGGTATGGCTTTAATTTCCAGGATCTAGGAACCCCAGTTAGTCAAATTCTGCATTAGCTTAACAAATAAATGTTTATATATTTATTATTCAACAAAGATGTTAATTTGGTAGATACATCTGATTATTTCAGTTCTTAAAGATATTTACACAAAATCACGTTTCACTTCAACATGCATGCAAAGGTAACTTAACACTCACTACATACCATTAATATTTTAAGTTTTACAGAGTATCTTCCTGAATAAGTTATATTCTGTACATGTTCTATCAAACAATGTAAATATTACAAATACTTTTCACACTTGAAAACTGGCCATCTTAAAGCAGTAGTTCTTAACCTGTGGGTCGTGACCTCTTGGGGGATAAGATCAGATATTTATATTGTGAATCATAACAGTAGCAAAATTACAGTTATGAAGTAGCAAAAAAAGTACTTTTTTGGTTGGGGGTCACTACAACAAGTGAAACTACATGAAAGAGTTGTAGCATTAGGAAGATTGCAACCACTGACTTAAAAAGTATTACCATCATTGGTATTGTCAATCATGGCATCTACTTATTAAAAATTTTTTGTAGGTACATTCCTTTTAATTGTTTCTAATGAACACATGTATCTGAGTTTATTTCTCTAAGTGATGCAATTTGCCTCCATTTAATTTCAGTGCACATTTGGTTCCTTAGTTAGCTTCAAAAAGCTTCATGTTAACCACTTGTATTAACTGTGAATTTATTTCTTGATAATTATGACTTGACCCTTACTAATTCAATAATAACTACTCTTATTATTAATTTTTTTTTGAAGCACAGTATCATTTTGTGTTCTCCAAAGTTGGGCTCAAGTAATTCTCCTGCATCAGCTGCCTAGAAACTGTGATCACAGGTATGCTCCACTATACCTGACACCTACTAATTGTTTAATAAAATTAAGTGCTTTGAAAATAAAATACTAAGTGAGGATTGAGCAAGTTCCGTAGGGTCCTCCTTTTATAGCTTCTTTAGGAGTATGGATTTTAGTATGACTATCCTACATTATATGTCTAATATCCACTTATAAGTGAATATATTCCATGTGTGTCTCTGTTTTTTGGATACCTCACTCAGGATGATCTTTTCTAGTTCCCACCATCTGCCTGCAAATTTCATGATTTCCTTGTTTTTAATTGCTGAGTAGTATTCCATTGTGTAAAAGTACCATAATTTCTGTATCCATTCCTCAGATGAGGGACATCTGGGTTGTTTACAAATTCTGGCTATTATGAATAAAGCTGTAATGAACATGGTTGAGCAAATGTCCTTGCTGTATACTTGAACATCTTTTGGATATATGCCTAGGAGTGGTATAGCTGGATCGTGAGGTAGCACTATTCCTAATTTTCTGAGAAAGAGCCAGATTGATTTTCAAAATGGTTGTACAAGTTTATATTCTCACCAATAATGGAGAAGGGTTCCCCTTTCTCCATATCCTCTCCAGCATGTGTTGTCACTTGAGTTTTTGATCTTAGCCATTCTCCTCACTCAGAAAGCAAATGGGATAGACATCAGAAGTGGGAGAAAACAGGAACAGGACAGGACCCTACAGGATAGAGGGCCACTGAAAGACTCTATCCAGCAGGGTATCAAAGCAGATGCTGAGACTCATAGCCAAACTTTGGGCACAGTGCAGGGAATCTTATGAAAAAAGGGAGAAATACAAAGACCTGGAGGGCCCAGGAACCACAAGGAGAACAACAGAATCAAAAAATTCTGGGCCCAGGGTTCTTTGCGAAGACCAATACTCTAACCAAGGACCATGCATGGAAATAACCTAGAACCCCTGCACAGGTGTAGCCCATGGCAGCTCAGTCTCCAAGTGGGTTCTGGTTCCCTAGTAAGGGGAACAGGGGCTGTCTCTGATATGAACTCAGTGGCTGTCTCTTTGATCACCGCCCTTGGGAGGAGTGCAGTTGTACGAGGCCAGAGAGGAAGACAATACAGCCAGTCCTGATGAGACCTGATAGGCTAGGGCCAGATGGAAAGGGAGGAGGACCTCCCTTATCAGTGGACTGGGGGAGGGGAATGGGAGGAGGAGACAGAGGGAGGATGGGATTGGGAAAGAATGAGAGAGGGGCTACAGCTGGAATACAAAGTGAATAAATTGTAATAATAAAAAAAAAATGAAAAAAGAAAATCAAGTACTGCATAATATGTATAGCAACAAAAGAATTCAACCATGTGGTTTCCCTGTTAATGATGGGGGAAAATGACTATACAATCACACTTTTTAACTCTGACAACATACTTTCCTGTCCTGTAATGGATCTCAGGATCTGGACGTTATGGACAGACCCTCTTCCTGGACTCTATTTTCACCCTCCACCACAACATTCACCCTACAGAAACCTGCTATAGGAATCAGAGGGCTAAAGTACATACCTGTGGAACAGGAAGAATAGTTTCTAATTTTGTGTTTTGGAAGCTCTCTCTGTTGCTAAGGGGAGTGTGCGTGGCCAGCCAGCTCCCTAGCTGCTAAGGGCACTGTGCATGGCTAGCCTGTTCTCTAGATGGGTCTGGAGTATGAAGTATAAGAAGAAACAAAAACAAGCTCAAAAGCAAAAGTTATAAGCTATACACTTTAAAATATGTTTATGAAATCTATCAGAAGCATTCACTGAAGGACTAAAGATCATTACAGATGGATTAAAATGAGTTGCAGACACAGAAGCCACTGTTCTAAAAACAAGGGTTCCAAGTGGAAAGCAACATGGCATCTGCTAGAAAGAACACCACACACAGAGCTCCTCACCTTTCACGCTGACTGTAATGTAGGGATCGATGCACTGGCCCGCATCTTTCAGACCAATTTTCTCAATCCTGATAGTGAGTAACGTCATCCCTGGTTCTGACGGCAACCGTGGCAATAAAGTACCTGGCAACAGAGGAATCACAACACAAATCCGGCCATCAGCCACTCCAGGGTAAACATTTCTGCAAGCAGGCAAGGAGAGACACAGGCTTCCTTGTAATGTAGCAAGCGGCAGGCATTAGCCCTTTGCTCTCTAACAGGCTCCAACACCACATTACTCCTTCTTGGTTTGTACGATGCTCTTGGTGTGCTGAGTGTGGAGATTACAGGCACGCGCCACTACACCTGGCTTGGTGTTATTCTCTACGAACAAATAATTACTCCACAAACACCATAAAAGCAGAATTATTATAGCAAGCTCATTAAATATTTATGTCACTCAAGGAAGCCCAAATCTTAGCCACCACAAAAATCAATAGGATAGTATGTCCCCATAATACATACATTCAGTACACTCGTAAAGATATAAATCTCAATATGAACTTGTAAAAAACAAAAAGACAGAAAGAAAACTTGTTATTCTGAAGCTTGAGAAGTTTGTGGGGCTGAAGAGATGACTCAGCAGTTAAGAGAACTAGAGGCTCTTGCAGAGGACCTAGGCTTAAGTTCTAGCACCTATATGGTAGCTCAAAGCCGTTAACTGCAGTGCAAAGATATCCAATGCCTTCCTTCTGGCCTGTGAGGGTACTGCATGAACACGGTACATATACATGAAGGCAAAAAAACCAAAACTAATACACTAAAAATAAAATAAATAAAAAAATTTAAAAAGCCAGAAGTGACACAACTTTAATCTTCGCACTCTGGAGGCAGAAACAGGTAGATCTCTAAGTTCAAGGCCAGTCTGGTCTACAGATCTAGGACAGAAGGGCTACACAACAAACCCTGTCTCAAAAAAAACTAAAGAGAGGGAGAGGAGAAAAGAGAGGGAGAGAGAAAGAGAAAGAGAGAGATAGAGACTGGGCTGGGAGCAGAGCTGGGTGTGTAAGTGTGCTTTCTCTGTGAGCTAAATTTGAACACCCAGCCCCTGCACAGAACGCTGCACATGGCTGTACTTGCCCGTGACCATAGCATTAGGAACATATGCGGAGGAGGGCAGAAGAGTCCCAAGGGCATGCAGCCTACTGGAAGCTGAGGCTGCAGCTCAGGCCCTGATGGAGTACAGGGCTGAAGCTGGGCCCACATTCTCCTCTGTCCAAATCTGCGTGCACGGGTGCATGTTCCCGCAATCTTAGGGACACAAACCAGACACACACACTGCACACAACCCCGCCAGCAAAGTACCAAAAACAAAACACCAAAAATAACGCCTCAAAAGTCCACCTAAGAGGAGAGCATCCCAAACCTCAAGAAAACAGTTGGTTTAATCCAGTATGTGTATGGTAAGTTAAACCACATACAAAACATGACACTTACATAGGATTTTGGTTAGTATCTTTCAAGTTTCTCTTCAACAATGTCTATCTTACTTTTAATAATGAAGAATCCAGAGGACATGATTCAGTACCTTCTAAAAAGAACTTCTGCTTGATAGGGGCCAGGTGTGAGGAACCTGGGGGCGAGGGTCAAAGGAAATGCTATAAAACTGGATGGTGGTCACAGATGTCACCACTATAAATCTCAAAATTATTAATTCTAGATAGTTAGATAAGTTTTTTTATAAATCAAAATGCCAAATTGCATACTTATAATAGATAAATTATATAATATGAATACTATAATAATGCTATTAAAAATAAGTATTTAAATGTTATTAAAATAATGCTATTAAAAACATGGTTTTTTTGTAGGTTTGGTGTTTATTTTTTGTGACAGTGTCTCATTTTATAGCCCAGGCTGGCCTCAATCTCAAGGTAACCACCCAAGCTCAGTCCCATGTGTTACTTTACAAGAACAAATACCATATCCGGTTCCTATTCTTACTTCCTAGTTTACATACAAAGACAACACAGAAAGTTAACAGTGGGAAAAATGGCCTTCCTTGCAGTTTCATTAATAAAACTTAATGAGATAGGAATAATTCTGAACATACACACAGCATTGCACCGTCTTCAGAAGCAAAAGACTAGAAACAGTATCCTGTACCTGAGAAGGCCTGACGGTAGTAACAGCGACTGTGTAATTTCCCTGAAGTTATTTATATTCACAAAGAAAGAAGATCCTCATCCAAGCTTGCCCACAAATAAAAAAGGCTCACTGAATATGCTTTATTCCTTAGATAAAGCTAATGTTCCAGAGACCTGGGAGCCCAACTGGGCCCAGTTACATCAACCACAATTCGGTTGAAGACTGTGTAACAGACACAGGCTGACACTGCAGGCCTAATAAAAAGGCTACTTGCAAGGCTGGCCTGTGGCTGGCATTTGGGGTCTTGGATCTGATGAAGACTTCCTTCAACATCTGAACTGTGTAAGTGAGCAGCATGGCTTGTGCTGAACACTCTTTCCTTCTGAAACTGCAGCTTTGGTCTATAGTAGGTAGAAAGTGACCCTGTGATCAATTCCCAGAAGCAGCACTGTGTGCTGACTCTCTATGTGGACATTTCACCTTTCATAATGTTGCCACAACTTGTCACAGTGGGAATAAAATACTGCCTACACGGCTGGCTGCACAGGGAAAGGGGCTTTCGAATGTGCACCTGTTTTCCTTGGATTTGGTCCATATGCCTTTTCCTTTGGCTAATTTTGTTTCTATGTTCTCTTGTAGTACCTTTTAGCTGTGAATACTGGTGACTCTCTGAACATGTGTTCTGAGAACCACTAATGCAGATGATTCTTTCACACTGTATGCCTAAATAAGCACTAACAGTGGCCTACCCACGAAACTTCGCTTATAGTTGGCAAGGGCTCTGGAGAGGTCTTACTTTCCACTAGCAAATACCAACACAGGTTCCAAACATCCTGCTGGATAAAGCAGTGCATATGCCATATAAGGATGCCCACCAGGAACTCGAGCAGAGAAAGAATCAGGAGGTCCTGCCCCTGCACCACCTTCTTCATCTTCTTCAAACTCCAAATTCTCTTCTTCACCAGGTGCTAAAATTCGTCTACATGGAAAAGAGAGAAAAAAAAAAAAAACTAAACAATGAGCTCTAACACTCATTACACCAACCAAGCCTCGGCTGTCCCACAGGCAGCTGAGTATTCTAAGAGACTGACATGTTGTTACCAATGTTGTAGCAATCGTATCAATGTATATAAGTATATACATTGTGTCAAAGTATACAAGTATATCAAATCATATAAAAGCATATAAGGCAACAACAGAGTAAAAGCAGGTATAAAGCAGGTACAGAGAAAACAGTATGGGAAGAAGATAAATATGAATACCTTAATGGGATAGGCTGAACATCAAATGGGAATTCTTTATTATATGTAAGAATATTCTTCAGGACTACAATAAAAAGACAAAGAAACATGAATTCTTCTATAAAAATCAAACGCTATAGCTCAAAGAGCTAGTATTTAGTCAGTTTTGCCATGTACATTTAAATATATTTTTAAACTTCCAGACTATCATTCCAGAACCACCGTATACTTCTTTAGAGAAGGTCTGAGAAAATCAGGACTCCTCCCTCAAACTCTGTACAAGGTCCTGAGTGAAAAATGGGGTACCTCCTCCCTGTACTGCTGTAATTAAAGGACTGACATTAAGGATGACAGTTAGAGAGACACACACATATCCTATTATGTCTTGAGTTTTCTCCTTAGTATCACCAAACTAATATGGTTTGTGTTAGCATGGTTATACTTCTCATATTTGTTTTATGATACAATTTACTGTATATGTCTATATATTACAGATATAAATAAGTAGAGTTTATCTTCAAGAGAAGTCTCCAGACAACATGGTACTGTGTCCTGGCTGTGGCTGCTCTCTGCCCACAGCTCCCTTTGGGCATGTACGATAGTGCTCTAAGTATATAATTCAGTGTTTTACTTCCAGCCTTGCAGGTCCCTGTTAACTAGCTGCAAATTACATGAAGGTAAATCCACAGCATGAAATGGGCAACACAAAAGGCTCCTGTGTCTTAGTGCTCAACACACTCAGCCTTTAACTTAGAAGTCCTATAGTTTAGAGCCAAAAGAGGCAGGGCAGATTGGCATACAGCCTCTACCGGGGGCTACCCAACGGGCAACAGTTGCAATGGCATGGTGTACCCCAATGACTGTCAGTTGTCAGCCAACTTCTTGTATGTGTGCTCACAGGATAGAGTGAAGAAAGTCAGAAACTACCCCCCCTCTTTAGCTCCTACCATTCCACCATCTTTCTTTTCTCAATAACTCTGCATTTACTGCCCACAATGTTTTAGACTACCCTAAGATACATGGTGATCAAGAAGTCTTAAATGGATCTTAAACCAAACTCAAGAAAGACAGACAACAAACATGTTACTAGACCAGATATCATACAAATGTGAGACGCTGAAAGACTGGCCTCCCAGAGAACAGCAGAAGAGCAACACACCATGTTTTGTTCTGTCTTGAGTAGAAATCCCCTCAACAGCATAAAACTAGAAAGGTTTATAGCAGAAAAATTATTCTTCTGATATCCCTCTTGTGATAACATTTTATTATATACATATTAACATATTATAGATCTAGACACAGTAGAGCTTATCCTCAAAGGAGGTCTTCAAACATGAATACAGGCTGCGGGAAGGTTTTAGATTGAGATATACACTCATCAAAAACTACCATTTGGACCTTAGACCAAACTCAAGAAAAGCAGACAATGGATGCCAACAAGTAGACAGGCTAATATACAAAAGTGGTTACTGTTAGGATGGACATATGGGAAGCTGTGTAAATGGACAGCGGAGCAGCCATAGTCCACAGGGTCCAGTGTTTCAAAACTAAGCTGTGAGAAGGCACTAGAGCTGTGACCCAGGGTAGAGGCACTGTCATAGCCACTCTGGTGTCGAAGCTGTCCAGTATTTCAGAAGAAGCAAGGGCAAAAGAGGCTCAGAGAAGGAAGTAGAGCTTTGTGTGTGGGGTTGGGGAAAAGGCAGTGAGGAGACAGTTTTGCTCTGGATTCCAACCTGGCCTAGAATTTACTATGTAACACAGGCTGGCCCTGAACTCATGACAATTGACCATCTTCCCACATCAGCCCCTTGAACAGCCATATCCCACCACATCCAGCTTGAAACTGGCTTCTTCAAATATTAAAAAGTTTACAGGCAAGCAGAAAGTATCAGAAGATCAAAGTCGGTTTAAATAGAATCCTAGCCCTACAAGACTCAGGGTGAACTCTTAGTGTAACTATGCTGAAGTACAGTACATTACTCAGCTCTCCCAACCCTAAAATGGGAACTAGAATTAAAGAATATGCAGGAGAATTTTTAAAGTGTTGAACACAACCACACTCAGCTTCAAGTATCTGCACTTTGTGTCTTTTTCTTTTTTGTTTTCTTTTTCTTTTCTTTTATTTTTTTTTTTTCAGGTATCGGTGCTTAAAAAGAGAGTAAGTAGAAACCTGCACTGTTATGCGGGATTAATACCACAGTTTTCCACTGTGACTGACTAGAATCCTAGTGTTTCCTGCCTCACAGGAGAGTTCTGTCTTTTCCAAACATAACAACATCCCTTCTGAATGTTATGGGACAATGAATGTTAACTTAGTACCCAGCAACTAATCATTCACACCGTACTGTGGTAAACACTAAAAATGGGAGAAAAGACGACAACATTTGTCATTCATATGAGATAGTACACAGAAATTGTATTTTATAATAATGAGAAAAAGCCAACCCTTAACATATGTAAAAGAAGTTGAAATCTACATTAGTTATAAAGAGTATTTTCCCTTAGGTGGAAGAGAGGCAACAGGTCTCATGTAGGCCAAGCTGGCCTCAAACTCACTACATAGTTTAGGCTAGACTTGAATTCCTAATCCTCTTGCCTCCACCTTCGTAGTGGAATGATTCCAGGCATGTGTTACCACAGCTGCAAGCATGTTGCATTTTGTAAACTTGTTTCAGATATCAGTGCTTTGCAAAGAAAATATTTGGGGCTCGAGAGAACGCTCAGCGTTAAGAGCATGTGCTATCCTTTGAGAGAGCCACAGTTCAGTTCCAGGCACCCACTCAGGGTAGCTCACAACCACCTTTAACTTGACCTCCAGGGGATCTGAGGTGCTGCTGTGGCCTTTGAAGGCACATGCACTCCTGTGTACAACCAACCCCAGGAACTTCCCCTATGGCCTGCTTCCATCAGCCAGGCTTCACTGATTTTTTTCTTGTTGCATTTTATGTACTTTGTGTGCATGCACTTTGGAAGTCAGAGGACAACTTCTGGGAATAGGTTCTTCCCTTCAACTACGTGGGTTCTGGGGATTGAACTCAGGTGGTCAGGCTTGCTGGCAAGTGTCTTTACACTCAGATCCACCTTGCTAGCCCCAGGCCTCACTTTTTAAAAGTGTTTTACAATTTCCCAACAAAACACCACTACCTGAGGACCATTCATATAGGGCCTTCAGTTTCATGTCCTTACACACCACTCTGACACTTGTGGTGTCCTCTCCTACTGAGAACTCAGTGCTCCCAGCCTTTCTTAATTATGAGGAATGGACCTGCCCTTACCTTGCAGTTCACGCTCTAAGAAATGACACACATGGAATATCAACATGTGTTCTTGTAGCAACCTATCACTTTATGGTAGGCAAAAGTGGAAAACCACTTTCATCCTCAATTTTTTCCTTCCTTCCTTCCTTCCTTCCTTCCTTCCTTCCTTCCTTCCTTTCTTCCTTCTGACACAGTTTCTCTGTGTAGCCTCGGCTGTCCTAGACTCGCTTTGTAGACCAGGCTGGCCTCAAACTCACATCAATCTACCTGCCTCTACCTCTCCAAGTGCTGGGATTACAGGCATGCATCACCACACCCAGATTCAATAGTTTTTGTTTTTTTTTTAACTACTTAAGAAGACTCCCTCTCAAGACATTCATATCTATTGAATACAGCACAAATTTGCAAAGTTTAAACTATAAACAAAGCACTTCATAATTATGCATTTTAGCCAGATAGGACAGACATATAATTCATAGACCCAAAGAAGTGACAAGGAGGATCCAAAGGAGGATGCTTAAATCTCACTCAGAAGGAGAAAAAGAATAAATAGCAGAAGTGGCTGAAGAGAGAGAACAAGACAGGAGTGTCCTCTGAGAGGCTCCACCCAGCAGCATATCAAAACATGCTGAGACTCACAGCCAAACATTGGGTGATGTATAGGGAGTCTTACGGAAAAATGGGAGGAAGAATAGAAGGACCTGGAGGTGACAGGAGCTCCACAAGAAAACCAACAGAGCCAACTAACCAGGGCCCAGAGGGGCTTTTGGAGACTGAAGCACCAACTAAGGACCATGCATAGACTGGGCCTAAGTCCCCTACAAAGATGTAGCAGATGGACAGCTCAGGCTTCATGTGGATTCCCTAGTAAGGCGAGCAGTGGCTGTCTATGACACAGACTCTGTTGCTTGCTTTCTGATCACTCCCCACTGGTGGGGCTGCCTCATCAGGCCACGGAGGAAGAGGACTTGCTAAGTCCTGATTCAACTTAATGAGCTGGGAGTTGTGGGGGGAGGCTCCCCTTATCTGAGGAATAGGAGAGAGGAGATGGGGGAAGAGGGAGGGGCTGGAAGAAGAGGAGGGAGGGGGCTATGATCTGGATGTAAAGTGGATAAATAAACTGATTAAAAAAATTTTAATGTAGTTAAACGCTAAATTGCAGGAAGTGTTTTGAATAGGAATAACACATAACTGTCCAACTTTGATAAACTAAAAAATTACTGCCCTACTGAGATACAGTATACACTGCTATGCTCCTTCCAGAATCAACAGGTTAAAATCACCTAAAAGTATTAAGAGGGGCCAGCAGACAGCTCAGCAGGTAAAGGTGCTTGCTACCAGCCCCCTGAGACCCATAGGGTAGAAGGACAGAACCAATTCCTACAAGCTGTCCTACAGGCTATCCTCTGATGTCTACCCAGGAGCTAAGCATTCTACTCCCAGATAGACAGAGAGACAGACAAACAGACAGATAGATATTAGATAAACAGACAGATGAAAAACAACTTTTTAAAACATCAAGAAGAAGTTCAAAAGGCATTATATAAATTCAAAAAAATTATAAAATGAAGGTGAAGCCAGAGATAAATTATTGTAATTCCTGTACTTGGGAAGGTAAGGCAGGAGAAGAATTGAGTTTCAGACAAGACTGGGCTACATAACAAGGCCTTGTCATCTTACCAAAATGAAGCAAATAAAATAAATCTAATACAAATCTTTATCATACAGTTGATAACTCTTAAAAACAAACAAACAAACAAAAGCAACCAATGAAATCTTTGAGGTACAGAGAGAAATTACATAGGATGGTTACAGAGAGATAATAAGTACCTCCTGAGAAAAAGCTTAGTCTCTATAGTAATCCCATCTAGAATAAAGTTCCCCCTTCCCTTTGCCTGCTCCACAATTCTGGAGAACTGAATCAGGGCCTTGTTCCTGCAGGCCACATCCCCAGGCCTCTGCAAGATTCTTAAACTGTGTTTGAAACAAACAAACAAAAAATCCTAACTGAAAATTGTAAGAAGCCAGAATCCTACTTTTTTTATGAAAAATAAAGAAAGAAAGAGAGAGAGAGAGAGAAGGAAGGAAGGAAGGAAGGAAGGAAGGAAGGAAGGAAGAAAGAAAGAAAGAAAGAAAGAAAGAAAGAAAGAAAGAAAGAAAGAAGAGAGAAGAAACAAAGGAGTTTCCTTAGACCCAGACACCCACATCCCGACTTCGGCTGTGACCTTGCTACATTTGTTTGCTTCTTTGTGGTTCTGAGGATGCCTCCCACATCCTGGGTATGTGCTCTGCCACAGGGAGCACCAGCCTCAGAGCTACGATGCTTTAATTAAAGATATCAACGTGCTTTTCTCCAAAATATCTTATATATAGCCAATCACGGGAGACCATATATAATTCCATTTGTATAAAATGTTCAGAATAGGCAAATTCATAGACAAATTAAATTTGTGGTTGCCTAGACTAGTAATTGGAGAGGGTCAGGGTTGGACAGGGAAAAATGAGTGATGCTAGTGGATATGGAATTTCTTTTTAGGGTGATGAAAATATCCTAAAATTGACTGTGGTGATGGTTGTAATGTCACGACAATAAAACGCAGGAATTATATGTTTTAAATTAGTGAATTTATGGTATCTAAATAAGATCCCAATAAAGCTACTAATAACTTATATAAAGTATTTGTGTTAATGCCTTTTAAAGAAATCATAAAAGCTCTACACATGAGAAAATGTGCTCAGAAAAAGTTTAAAATTTTATATTATTTGATTGGCATTCCTGTAAACACTGAGTACAGGTAAAAACTATTTAGGAATATAAAATTATAGTTCTTATAACAAAAAGGTTATGGTCTGCATTACATAAAGTAACCGAAACTATTAAAATGACACAGTTCATCATAATTTTTGTCATATGTAGAAGGACCTTGCTCTAGAGATGAAATACGATCATCTAACAACTGTGGAGAAGCCACCAGTGTCACAGCAGATCTTTGTTTCTGTGGTTTTGTTGCTTTTCTGTAACAACCCAAACAAAACAACAGAAACCTGATCCCTTTTAGTATAGACCTTGCAACCCTGGCCCTTCCTTTACAAGCCCATTTTAACTTCTTCAGTAACTTAGGCCTTCAGCCTTGCTGTGAGTTGAGAACTGGCAGCTTGGGAAGGTGATATGAACAATCTCTTCGATTCTTTTACCTTTCACCCAAGGTGTGACAACACCAAAAGGATTACACAAATATCAACTCTGCTCACCTGATTCAGGCCCTGTCCAGCTATTAAGGGCTGCAGAAAGAATGTGACCACACAGCCGAGATTCCCTTCTGTTCTAAAATGCTTTGATTTTATGATTCCCTACTTAAGAAATCTGCCCTTTTTTCTAGATCCCACCATTTGCCTGCAAAATTCATGATTTCTTTGTTTTTAATTGCTGAGTAGTATTCCATTGTGTAAAAGTACCACAATTTCTGTATCCATTCCTCTGTTGATGGACATCTGGGTTGTTTCCAGGTTCTGGCTATTACCAATAAGGCTGCTACAAACATGGCTGAGCAAATGTCCTTGTTGTGCAGGCAAATGGTGGGATCTAGAAAAAAATCATCCTGAGTGAGGTATCCCAAAAGCAGAAAGACACACATGGTATATACTCACTTATATAGACCTATAAGATAGGATAATCATACTAAAATATGTACACCTAAAGAAGATAAACAAGAAAGAGGTTCAGGGTTAAGATGATCAACCCTCATCTAGGAGACAAAGGGGATGGACATTGGAAATAGGAGAAAACAAATAACAGGACAGTAGCCTACCACAGAAGGCACCTGAAAGACTCTACCTAGCAGTGTATCAAAGCAGATGCTGAGACCCATAACCAAGCCTTCGGCAGAGTGTAGAGAATCATATGAAGGAGGGAGGAATTAGTATATCCTAGAGGGGACAGGGAGCCCCACAAAGTCCAAATATATCTGTGCACAGGGGTCTTCTATGAGACTGTCTATCCAACCAAGGACCATGCATGGATATAACCCACAACCCCTGCTCAGACATAGCCCATGATAGCTCAGTAACCAAGTGGGTTCCCTAGTAAGGGGGACAGGAATTGTTTCTGACATGAACTCATGAGCTTCCCCTCCCCCCTGAGGGAGGAGCAGCCGTGCTAGGCCACAGATAAGGACATTGCAACCATCCTGAAGATACCTGATAAGCTAGGACCAGAAGGAAGGAGAGGAGGACACCCCCTCTCAGTGGACTCGGAAGGGGGCAGGGAGGAGATGAGGAAGGGAGGATTGGGAGAGGGAAAGAGGGAGTGGGCTACAGCTAGGATACAAGTGAATGTATAAAATTATTTAAAAATAAAAATATTAATATAAAAAAAGAAATCTGCCTTAACAAATGGATCTGAAAGCTGTTCTAGGTTTACAAAAACATTATTAAGCCATGCAAACCCGTCTCACTGGTATTAGCAAAAGTTTACTCATGTTCACCTCTGCCCATACTGCAGATATTTCAAGAAAGAGAACATTCATCTGAACCAGCAAAAAAGAAAAAGGAAAATAAAAAAAGTGTCAGGAGCCTTTTGGACAACATTGTAACCATAGGAATATCTGAAAAAAATCATTTACTTTAGAAAGTTTTAGAGGAAGAGGAAAAGTAAATAGATTCAACAAGGAAGTATTTTAAAACATCACTCAGAGCAGGCTGCAGCTTTCATGCCATGTAAGTTGAATGGCATCACTGACCATTGCTTATATTCTTCCTTAGACTCTGCTGTGAATGTTTTTCAAGGAATGTAGTCTTATGAAAGCCACCAAAACAAAATAAAGGCTAATATACATTTACATCAAATTATAACTACTACAAATATTGCAGGAATTTAGAAAGAACTAAAAAGATGCTACATAGGTAGCTATTAAGAGAAAACGAACTATTTCCCTAAAAGAGAGCACAAAAGTACCAGAAGATAAAACTTACTTGGTTCTAGCTTCTTCAGGTCCTCCAGTTTAAATTCTTCTTGGGACTGTGTGGACTAAATTTAAAATATGCACATTACATCTTTTTACTACAAATATTTCCCTGTGCCCTATGTCTCTTAAGGGGTAAAAACCAAATATTCAAAATGATCCAAAACCAATTTCTTGCTTTCAAAGTAGAAAATAAAAAGTCCCAAATTGGGTTTTGTTTGTTTTGCAGTCTTAGAATAGTCAGGTTAAATGTAATAGAAAAAAAATTAAAATTCTATCTTTGATTTTTATAGTTTACAAAATATGAACTAACTCATGAAAGTACACGTGCTACTGACAAACTCCCATATTTGTAAAACTCTTCTGGAATGAAATAGATTTTAGCATGAATGCCTAATATTTCAGCAAAAATATTAGTTAAAAAATATATTCTACTTACCTGTAGTGCTGCACTTCGCAATTCTAAACATGCTGCAATTTTGCCTATGGTTTTCTGTAGGAAGAAAAAATACTATAATATAAAATGAAATCAAGTAAATTTTATTTATCTGTAGCATCTGGCAGCCTGGTGCACATAGCAAGTTCTAGCACAGCCAGGGCTACATAGTGAAAACCTGTCTTAATAAATAAAGAAACAAATAAACAAATAAATAAATAAATCTGATTGCTCATTGATATGTATAATTTTAACATTTTTCTGTGTCCATTAAATTTAAATAGGTCGGCATGGTTGCACATGCCTTTAAGCCTGCACTCAAAGAATCAGAGGCAGGTGGATCTCTGTGAGTTCAAGGCCAGCCTGGTCTACATAGAGTTCCAGGACAACCAGGACTACATAGAGAGACCTGTTACAAAATAAATATATTAATTCATTAAGAATAAATACGAATGTTCCAAAAAAAAGGATGCCAATGAAAAATGTTCCATGCCATGGTTTCTTCCAAGCTTCTGATTTCTTTTCCATTAAGCCTAAAATTCACCAAAATTTTTAAAATTTCTGAAGTTATTAGTAGTACAGGAACATAATGCAATTCTGACTGAAGCAAGCCTAACTTACATAACACTGAGCAAAGTCAGGGTCTGTAATAAATAGTGGGGAATTTTAATGTGTTATAAAAGGATATAAAATGGGCAGTAATGACTAGGCATACTTTCAATAAGCTCATGTCCTATATGACATAAGACACAGGATCATGTACTACAAAGCACAGCCATGAGAGTCTACAAACTCCAACAAAGGGAACTATCCAAACCTTACCAAAATACAGTGAGACCTGCTGAGGAATCAATCCCTAATGAGTACTTTTGAAACTAAAGAGTTTAGGAAGGTGACAAAGTTTACCTGCCTTGAGTCCTGAGAGCAAAAGGAAAGTTATGCATTGAGATTAGGCTTCTTACATATTAAGAAAAAAAATCCAAGGGATGGCAGTTAAAGAATACTGTTTGCTCTTGCAGAGGACCTGGGTTCAACTCATAACCAGCTGTAACTTCAGATGCAGAGATTCAACAGCCTCTTCTGACGTCTGTGGGCACCAGGCATGCAAGCAGTAGACAGACAGACATACAGGCAAAACGCCCAAACACACAAAATTACTTTGAAAGATTTTAAAAGGAATTCTCTTTGCACAGAGACATACCAATGCATCTATATTTTAAACCTCTTGGCTTCTGCAAGCAGCAGGCATGCAAGTGGTACATAGACACACACAGGTAAAACACACACAGAATTAAATCTTTAAAATTTTTAAAAAACAATTCTATTTGTATAAAGATATATCAATATGCTAAGTATTTAAAAATGATAGCATCCACTTCTTTTTACCCCCCCTCCCTGCCCACTGCCTTGCAGACCCAGGCCTACTGTTTGATTAGTTACACAAACTACTGGGTTTTTTTTTGTTTGTTTGTTTACAAATAGATGACAAAATCTATTTAATTTTCTATACTTCACATGTAAGATAAAAATATAGTTTAAAAACTGGTAGTTCACAAATAAACTCTTAAATGTAAATTTTTCTCCTTGTAGAACTGCCAAGAGCTTTTATACAGAAATGCACTGCACTATAGCAAAACACCAATAGGCATTATTTACAATTATTTTAAGGAATGACACCCAACCTCAATATTAAAAAAGTAGGATGCTATCACTTCAGCTGTGGCAATAATCTAAAAACACTGTATGTGCTCTTGATGTCAAAATGATGTATTGCTACTGAAAGATTGCACAAAAAACATTTAAGAAACGCAAGTCTAGACATATCAAAGTCCAAGGACTGCAAAGTAAGACTAAGCTCTGAGGGGCCAGGTGGCTAGGGAACAAGCCTGCCAACCTGAGAGGTGTGGGCAGAAACCCTGTATTAAACTCTCCCACCCCTTCAAAAATACTAAGCAATAATTATTAATAAATTATTAGCACTCACTCAAACTAATTGCTCATACTTAATGCAGTATAGAAAATCTAAGTAAATGCTATTTTACTTTGTCATTACCTAGGAAAATTGATAGCTCAGAAGAACAATTAGGGAAAAATATAAAAACAGTCAATTAAAAAATAAAGTAATTGTGCTATAATGTATTCAATTTCTATAAGGGAAAATCAGTTAAATATATATAAAGAATATAGTCTCACCTAATCCAGGCTTAATTTTTCAATATTTAAATAACTACTCATCTTCTGTCTAGCCAGAGTGTGTGTGTGTGTGTGTGTGTGTGTGTGAGAGAGAGAGAGAGAGAGAGAGAGAGAAAGAAGAGATGGGGGTAGAGATGAAGACAGATAAAAAGGAAGACCCTAAAAATATACAACAAGCATATAGTACGGAATCCTCATCACCACAAAATTTGACTCAAAACAGGAAAAAGCTTTCTAAGCAGCATGAGACAGCATGTTTTATTCTACATAGACACTTAATGATTAATACCAACTAGGGAATTCAATGGAATAAAGCTTTTGGCAGCTTTGGCTATGACACTTAAGCTGTCATAATAACAAAACTACTGAGAACTGAAATGAAAGCTAAGTAAACTAACCATGAAAAGGCTCAAATAAGAATCATAAGCTTTCCAGATACAGTGGTGCAAGCCATTAATCTCAGCACTCAGGAGGCAGAGGTAGGCAGCTCTCTGAGAGTTCAAGACCATTGTAGTCAAGGATTGTGAGTTCATGGGAAAGCCCATGAGGTCCCAACCCTACACAAAGAGCTAAGGCATTTAAGCAATGCTGAGAGCATGGCAGTCCTCCCCAGGGAGGAGCACACCAATTGGTTATCCAATACCAAATGGTCAGCCCTGAAAACATACATCTAAGTAACATGAGAGAGTGAACATATTATATTTAGAAACATATATGTATACAAATATACACATATGTATGCAATAAGAATGAAAAAAGGAGGTCATGAATTTGAGAGGGAGAAAGAAGTATATGGGTTGGTTTGGAGGGAGAGGGAAGAAGGAAATGTTATTGTATTATAATCTTCAAACTAAAAGAAATGTTTAAAAAACAAGCTTACTTTAAATCAGAAATCAATAAGCATGTCAAGAATAAGTACATATGGAATTTTCATACTATCTTTTACCATGTAGTTTTAGAGATTACCATTTCTGTTCTAGGATTTTTTTTTTTTAATGTATGAAAAGGTCTCATTTTCACTGATCACTTTCCTATGTATTCCTACCAATTTTAAAGCTGTATGAAATTAATGTTTTCATTATTACATTTCCATTGATGTTTTGTGTTTCTTAGATTTAAAGTTAATATTGTGAAAATGCAAGTTACTGTCTTGAAACATAGGATCTATCTTAAAGTAGTAATCCTTTGAGTAAATACCAGCAATCTTAGAACCAACAAAGCTTCTACTCATAAAATACTTCCACAAGTTTGCTCTGAGCTAGAAAACACTGCTGTGAGGGGAGGCTCCCACTATACGCCCAGCATTAGGGAGGCTGAGGCTTGAGGACTGTCAGGAATACTGATTTTTAAAATTTTTCTTTCAATTGTCAGTGGTGGCACATGCCTTTAATCCCAGGGAAACCCTACCCCAATTTAAAATAGAAACCACACATTAATTTTGCCAAGAATAAAGTAAGAAACATCAAACATTCTTCTTTTTCTTGAAAAAAAAAAAAATACAGTTGGGTTTTCCCCCTCTGGCTTATGGGCCATACACAGCATTTAACTGATTCTATAGATCCAACAGTAACTCCTATCACTAGACCCCAACGGGGGGGGGGGAGCTTTCCAAACTCAAATAAAAATTTAAAAGACTAATGCACTTACACGCTTTAAAATATTCAACATCACATTAGCATGCTGAAGCCCTGAGAAGTCACACTTTCTGTTCAAAATATTAATTTTTCAGAACAAATGTACCCCAGACCACATCTGGAAGCTCATTATTTCAAGCCATTCATTATTAATAACTCAAGGTCTCTGATAACTACTTCTCCACGTGACAATCAAATAAGGCCTACCATGGATGGTTGTATGTGTTTTACTTGAATTTTTAAGAAAATTAAACGTTTAGAAATGTGTAGATTGACTTACATTCATGATGTAGAACATGCTGATAAGGGATGTAAGGCCAGATACAGGCAGGCCCAAGCTCTGTCTGGTCACAGGTGCAGCCACCATGCCTCACTGGCAAATACTCTAAGTAACAAACGTTTCAAAAATCCAGTGGCCAAGAAACAAAGTGACACCTCCTCGATAAAGTTATTAGACTTGTAGAGAAAAAGATATCTTCCATTGTCCTGCAGGACTCTCTAATCCCTCATCTCATAAGGACATTTGGGCCTAGAAAGAGAGCTCTGTATACTACTCTCGCTACTCTCGGTCAGCCTGCCTTCAGGTCTTTCGGACCGCAAGATCTGGGAGTGTCTGTAAGCAGTAAGTAAGGGCAGTTAGATGTCTGACTGTGGGAAAAGCTGTGAATTAAAGGATGAACAGCATTATCAGAGACTCAAAGGCCTTAGTCTCAGGTTAAAGAAAATTATGAAAAAGTTACAATCACTTCCCTTACCACAATCATGACTATACCCATCACTTATTATTTTCTTTTTTATAATCTTAGCACATTTTTAGCAAATCAAACACTTTATATTTGAGGTCTATGGACATGTTCTTTATAAACAGATATTGGGAGACAAAACATAACTCAAAATGAAGACATCATTGAGGACACTATGAGGTCACTAAAATGTTTTAATGTCCTAGGTTTTTATTTTTCCTTTCATGTTTATAACTTTATTAACTATTAATTCATATACCTAGGTACTAAAATTCTGTTGATCAGAACTTAGACATCCTAAGTTTCAACTCTGTAATGCCAACTGGTTATTCAAGGCAGATTTCACAAACCCTAGAGAAAGGGGAGAATACAGCTCTCGTCCTCTTCCTCAAGCAAATCACTCATGTCTGCTCCGGTACTTTCCAGGCTAAAATCTAATCTCTGGTGGACATCAGCAATTATGAAGGAGGAAAAGAAAAATGTTCTTTAAAGTTGTAGCAACATGAAAATTTAAAATACCAAAACCAAAACCAAATATTAGCTAAGCAATCTTACATATTTTAAGATGTACATATACTATCTTGGGCAAGAATGTTGCTAACCTTGGTGGTCTGTTCTCTCAAAAACACCTATAACTCCGAGTTAACAAACAGAAGCCCGTGAACTAAAGTAAATCTCCTTAGGCTTAACAAATTTTGCTCCCCAAACTACTTACTACCCTTGTGAAAAAACAATGACTATGAATGAATGGAGTCACTAGAGTTTTCACACAATGTTGTCTTATGAGATCTGGGGTGGGTGGGGTGCTAACACTTTCCTTACTACGTACAGGATTAAAAGTTAGCTACCCCGAGCCAGGAAAAGCAGAATTTATTTCCTCTCTTTTCCCACCTTCAGGAATGAGTGTCCCTGTGTTTTTATTTTTATTATCTCTAATGGGGAATCAAATTGATACACACACAAAATCTAACTCAAGGAGAAAGGACACTCCTGAAACTTTTTGCAACATTATCTGTTTACTGACAGATTTGCAGGCCAAATATTTTTCCCTCCCCAGAGACAGGGCTTCTCTGTGTAGCCCTTGTTGTACTAGAACTCGCTCTGTAGACCAAGCAGGCCTCAAACTCAGAGGCCCAGCTGCCTCTGCCTCCCGGGGGCTGGGATTAAGGTGTGCACCACCATTAACAGGCTAAATTCTTAACTTCCACTATTTTATTTTTAGTCTTACACTTTGGGCTGTTATCTTGGTTTGGTTTGGGGGTTTCAGGTGCTTACTGGCTTATTTTGAAAGAAAGAATAAGTGTGAGGTGGGGTGTACATACTGTGTCCCCAGGTGGCTGTAGTGCAGTGCCTCGGTTTTCCGCCTCAATCAAAGAGAGAATGGCTGAGTAAACACATGGTAGGTCATCTCCAAATGACCACTTAGCTGAGGCAAACATAAGCAGGGTTTTTTAAAATTTAAGCACAACACATACACACACAGAGAATTTTGCTTAATGGACCAAAAGATAGAGAACTTTCCTTATCACCTGAAATCAGATGTACCTACAGATTGTTTTAAAGTACCTTTTGCTCTTCTGTGAATTCAGAATTATTGTGTTGAGCTTGGGCCTCCTTCTGTAGGTGTCGTGCTAATCTGTAAGAGAAGAACATTTTTAGAATTGAAAGCAAGCAAACTATCTCAACAGCAGCAAGATGATACAGCTCAATCTTTTAAAAACAGCGAAGCACAATGCTTTGTGGTGGTGATGTCAGTCTCTCTTACCCTTGGACACATACCCTAAATATGCTACAGTACTTTTCACACCGTTTCAGTCGGCAGATTCTGCATAAGCTAAGACAATAAAGTAGAATGCTAGGGTGGAGGAGGGTCTCAAAGAACATCGAATCCAACTCTCTGGAATGAATGGTTTCTTCTGCAACTAGCCAGAAGGCACTTATCAGCTTAGAGTCGGAGCACCAACAGCTATACTGACTAGAGATGCTTTTCAATCTACTATTAATTTGCTGCATAGTCTAAATCCAAATCACATCCATAACAAAGTGCAAATACTCTATCAAAATCTACTTCTGAAAGTACTTGTTTTTGGAGAAAAATTATTCTAACATTCATAAGCAGAAATCACTGATTCCCTATTATCAGCATACTTTAAAAACAGCAGCTGTGGGCCAGTGAAAGGACTCAGTGTCTGCCTTCAAGTGCGATGACCCAAATTTGATTCGCAAGGCCCACAGGTAGGAGGGAACCAACTTCCCCAAGTTGTTCTCTGACCTCCACACATATGGTACACACATGCATGCAAACAGAAGGTAGGGCTTCGCGTTTTCAAGGGTGGATCAATGTGACTACTCCAAGCTCAACAGAAAGGATTGAATCAATTTGTTAAGAGTAATAAAGAGAGGCCCCAGTTTGGGGAAAATATTCAAATAAGGATTTTTCTTGAGAGATGTAAAAATGGCCAATAAGAACATGAAAAGATCCATATCATTGGTCATACGAAAAGACATACCTAATAACAAGCTACCCCTTCACAACCAGAGATCTATCAATATAATTTAAAAAATAAATGGAGAAAATAAAAGGTGTTGTTGAGTGTGGGAAAAAAAGCAGGACCCTTAAACATCACTGATAAAAATCAGAAAATGGGAGGCTGGAGAGGTGGCTCAGAGGTTAAGAGCACTGGCTGCTCTTCCACAGATTCTGAGTTCAATTCCCAGCAACCACATAGTGGCTCACAACCATCTGTAATGATAGCTGATGCCGTGTTCTGGCATGCAGATGCACATGCAGAGAGAACATTGGATAGATAATAAATAAATAAATCTTTTTAAAAAAAAACAGAAAATGATATCAATCATATGGAAAAGTTTAGCAGTTTGCTAAATAGTTAACTATATATTTATTATATGACCCTGCAATTTTAAACTACTAGGTATACATCCAAAAGAACTTAAAATATACCTTCACATGAAATATTTGTACATACACATGAATTATTTATAACAACTGAAAAGTGGAAACAAAATGCTCAATAACAAGTGAATAAATAAAATGTGGTATACTCATTCAGTGAACTCTTTGTCACTGGGGCTGGAAAAATAGCTCAGCAATTAAGAGCACAGGCTACTCTTACAGAGGAGCCAGGTTCAATTCCCAGGACCTACAAGGCAATTCACAACTATCTGTAACGCTAGTCTCAGGAGATCTGACATGTCTGTGGACACCAGGCACACATGTGGTATATATACACAGAGAGACAAACAAAACACCTACACACATGAACTTAAAAAAAAAAAGTATTCAGTCAAAAGGAAGAATGAAATTAAGAGAATATACTATAATAGAAACTTTAAAAATGTTGTGCTAAATGAAAAAAACCACATTAAAAGAGTATGATTCTATTTACATGAAAAGTCCAGAATAACAAACCCATTAAGGCAAAAAAACCAAACAATTAGAAGTAGCCTCTACACATTTATTTTCTCCCCAAACTGGAAACATACTTTCCCCCAAAGAGTTATTCATAAACTTTCACATAGAGAGAAACTAATATAGTCATTTCCCTTGTTCAGGGAACACTTAGAAGTTTATACCTACAAGATAATTCAATTTTTAAAAACAGGCAAAAGATCTAGATGGTACACAAAGACTTAGAGGGGGAAAATAAATATGAAAAATTACTAAAAAGTATTAGTTATTAGTGAAATGTAAATTAAAACCACAGTGAGGTAAGCTACATACCCTCTAGAACGGCTGTAACTAGACAGATGGTAACAAATGTTGGCTATGTGGGAAAAAGAAGCTTTCCACTGCTAGCAGAAATACGAAATGATATCCCTACTTTGGACAATAACTGGGCAGGTTTCTTTTTAAAGTCATAGAATATGATCCAGCAATTCCACTTACTGGTATCTATTTTCTCAAAAGGAATGAAAATGCATGTTCACATAAGGAATTACACAGGCAGGACAGATGGCTCGGTGGTTAAGAGTGCATACTGCTCTCATGGAGGATCTAAGCCTTGTTCTTAATACCTATGTCAGCTCACAACTGACTCCAACTCCAACTCCAACTCCAGGAGATCCAAACTCTGGTCTCCAAACTTCAGGCACCTGTATATATGTGTGCACACACTCCACATTTAAAAATAAAATTTAATTTTAATAAATAATTGCATGTAAGTGTTTAGAGCAGCATTACTGATAATAATCAAAACTTGAATGTCCACTAGCAAATGAGCACATAAAACATGGTACACCTATACAGCATAACATTTTTGTCCACTAACAAAAAAATGAGACATACTAAATTAATCTTGAAAATTATGCTAAATAAGCCATTACAAAATTGTATTAGGCGATTATTATATGAAATGTTCAGAAAGGACAAAATTATGAAGACAGAATATAGAAGAGCAGTTGTCTGGGGCTCAAGTACGTAGTGTGAATGCAAATGAGCACAAGGGACCTTTCAGAGGAAACGGAAATATTCTAAATGCAGTGTGGCAACGGCTGCACAAGCTGGTAAATTTAACTTAAAAATCATTAATTTACACATGTAAAACATGTCAGTTTTGTGGTGTATAAATTATGAGTCAATAGTTTGTTGTTGTTGGTGGTGGTGTTTTGTATTTTAAGACGGACTCTCATTATGTAGCCCTCCCTGGCTGGCTTGGAACTGGCTGTGGAGAAAATGCTGGCCTCTAACTTCCCTGCCTCTGCCTCCCAAGTGCTGGGATTTAAAACAACAAATAAACAAACAAAACCAAAAATAGCTGGGTGCAGCAGCAGGTGCCTCCCAGCACTGTAACCCCAGCACTCGGGGAGGCAGAATCAGTTCCAGGCCGGCCTAGTCTACAAAGCAAGCCCAGGACAGTCAAGGTTACACAGAAAAATCATGTCTCATGGAAAACAAAAACAAAAACAAAAAACTCTTTAAAAGCCTAGGCAAACATAAATATATGTACACACACACCTACAATTTTCATGTCAATGGAATCCCAAGAAAAAGTGAGAGCTGATTCTGTGCACTGAAGAAAAATCTACTCTGCTCTGGATAATCATATGAACAAATCAAAGAGCTGCTTATTAGTAACAGTAAGAGCAAGCCCTCTAGGGCTGAGAGATGGTTCCACAGTTAAGGAGCACTTGCTGGCCAATCCTGACAACCACGGTTTGGACCCCAGCAGCCATATGACTAGCCAAGTATCCCTAGCACACCTACAAACCCAGCACCGAAGAAGCTGAGATAGGAGAACCCCTTGCTAGCTTCAAGCCTAGCAGGGAATGTTCAGGGAGAGACTCTGCCTCAAAAGGAAGGTGGAGTGATACAGGGTGTCCACTGCACACACAGTGGAATGATACAGGGTATGTGCTGCACACACAGGTACACATAACTCACGAAAAGGCAACTTCTCCTACACAGCTGCCTACAAGTAAAATGGGGCTGCTCTCAGGAAATGTCTTAAATAGACTTTAAGCCCATAAGTGACTGACAGGAACTTTATAATCTCTAAAGACAGAAATTAGTGTGTTATCAATGATCGGGAGCAAAGAACCAGGTTTTCTCTCTGCCAATTCCAGGTTGATACTCTGAAAATATTAGCAAACTACTGAACATAGTCACAGGATGGCTCAGTAGATACAGCTTCTGAGTCTGATGGCCTGAGTCAATCCCTGGGTAGACATGGTGGAGGGGAGCACTGACTCCTGCTCCTTTTCTTTGACCTCCACATACAGGTACCAGGCACACACATGATGTGCCAAAAAATTCATCCAAGCAAACCACTCATGTGCATAAACTAAGCTTGAAAACAAAATACAGTACTCTTAAATGAGAGTACATAAACTATCCCTCCATCATTTCCCCCATAAACCAGCCTCCATATGTTGTGTGACTATGAAGACAGTATGGCCACCCAATTAAAAAGCCCAATTACCCTAAACCTCTCCCTTTATTCTTGGTATCTGGCCACTGACTTAATTGTTTGCATCATTATCACAGTCCCCAACTAGCCTCTTTGGCTTTAGTCTTTCCTCTCAAAGAGTGTGTTCAAAGAAAAATTAAAAAAGGCAACTTGTTTCTGTTTCTGATAAATTAGAAAGATGTAAATTCTTAGCTTCATTTATGTGTAGCCTGGAAGCCTGGATTTTACCAAGCTTAGCTGATCCCTCTATTTCTATTGAAACCTGACAGTGTGGTTTTGTAGTACTCTTCAGCTCTCCAGTACAGTGGTCAGTATAGAGTGTCAACAAAGGACTTGCATGTGCCTATTACTCTCATTCCCACTAAGCAGCCTGCATATTCAATTTTCCTTTGTAATTTCAATTAGACGTGGTATTATTCCCTTTCCATGGGGAGGTCTGCCGCCCAGCACCAGCAGCTGCCAGGTCCCACTACAGCACAGTGAGAGGCAGCTTTGCATTTCAGGGTATGCCACTTTCATTACTGCGGAGGGTGATACCCACACATGCTCACCCGCTAACTCATCAGTGCACAGAGGGCTCGCTCTCCAACAATTGAGAGAATCTTGAAATCTGTTCAGTGTATTTACAGAAGTGTCCTATCAATGTTTTATCAAACAAAACTTTGTCAATTCATGTTAGCAGAAAGGTTACAAAAAAAAAAAAAATCACCCTCCCCCCAGATTTCAAAAGTATCACATTGTGACCCAGCTTTCTAATTTTGTAAAAAGAAAAAGAATCTTATCCCTACTGGGCAGCTACAAAAACAAATGAAATCACGTGAGAATCCAAAATACATGTTAATATTGTCTGGCATAGAAAGCACTGGGTTTCTGAATCCATAGACCATTCTATCAGTTAAGCTAGGCAGAGAACATCTACATATCCACATTATCTCATGGAGTGGACAAAAACAAGTAGCTACTGTAGGGACTGGACTGGAGCTTTGATTTTTTTTTTCCAAGTACCAATCCTGTATTCTTTCCAGGAAGGGAGGTAAGAATGGTTTCACAGTTTGAGAAACCTCAAACAATAACTTATTTGAAAACCTAGAATCAATGGTAACAGTTTGCCAACATCATTTAATGGGGAGTTTCTTTTAGTAACGAGTCCAATAAACTAAGCAAGATGTTTATACATGGTTTGTTTTTTGCTTTTTAAATTTTAAAAGCATCCCTTTATAAAGCTTTAGTAGGAGGCACCAGAAAGAGAAAATGAGACTTGGGTGGATGAAGGAAACCAGTCCTCACATATACCCAGAGGCTATACATTGTACACAGGAAAAGGGGGAGGGACCCAAGGAGGGAGTGGCGGCTCCTGTGCGTAAGTCTATTAATTCACATTTTGCTCCCCTCTATTCACATCCTGCGCGGACTCCACCCAAAGCAGCTAAGCGAGAAGGTGGGTGGGACTCACAGCCTAGCAAATAACAGTCCCAGAAATCGAAAACGAAATCGAGTTGGAATTGTGAAAACACCGCACACTAGAAAGAGGGGTGGAGAGGGAGCGCGAGCAGGGACCCTTCTTTTGGCAGGAGATGCACCCCTGGCCCTTCCCGGGGTCAGCATCGACTCCCGCGCTAGCACATCCCTCCTCTTCTACACGTGGAGAGTGGGAGACACACACGCAGTATAAGGCCACTCATCCCCGGAACGTGGGCGGAGAGCACACAACTATTCCCCAGGGATTCTCAAAGACAGATTTTTCCCGGAGGGGTGGCAACCTGGGAGAGGCGACGGAAAGGAAAGAAGGCTGCCTGCAGAGCCCAGGACCCGTGAGAAGCTCGGTGGGGATTAAGGCAAGAGCCAGTTAGGGCCCCAGCTACCTGTTGAATGGGCCCTGTCCAGTGAAGAAGGAAGATACGAGAGCTTCCCTGGAGGTCCCCGAGCATCCAGACCAGGGCCCGTGGGATCTAAACCCTGGTGCTCGCGGGGGCCCCACCCCAAGAAGGAGCTCGCGCTGCAGGACTCAGTGATGCGAGACCCGGGCAGAAACAAGGGGAGGCGACCCGCCTGGACCGCTCCCGCGGTTAGTCACTCACATCTGATACTCGTCTATCGCCTCCACCAGCTGGCCCCAGGAGTCGAAGTCGGCGCCTCTCCTCAGACTGGCGCCCCAGCGCTGCAGCAGACTCCGGGTCACCTCCGACATGGCCGTTCCCCGCCCCGGCCCCCTCCCGCCCCTACCCCAGCAAGGCCGGGCTCTAGGGCGCCATCCTCCCCCGGCTCGGCCCTGACATTAACAGGGCCGGGAGGAACCGCTGAGGCCACCGCAGCCACCCGCCGAGGAGCCGCCCAAACCCATTTGCCGCCACAGCCAAACTTAGCAGCTCCGAGGCGCCCGCCCCGCCGAGGCCACGCCCCCAGGCCACGCCCCAGTTAGGTTGAAGCCGCCCCGATCGGCCCGGGCCGCCATCGCTACGGTGGCATCCGGCCTGGGCGTGGGGGGCCTTACGCCACATCCCTCCCTCGTTAGGGCCCGGGCAGACGCTCGAGAGGTAAGAGCAGACGAAGTTTAGAAAATACAGACGGGCGGAGCGAGCCGAGGGGACCGCGACATCCGCCCTTCAGAGACACGCTCGGCCGCCTCCAACGCCGTCGCGGCCCCCAGTCACGTGACCCCCGCTCTCGGCGAGCCCAGCTTCCGGCCGCTCTAGCCCGGGTGCCTCGGTGCTACCGGCGCCTTCCTCGTCTCTCTGGCGGACTGCGTCCTCCTTTCCCCGGCAGGACAGGGGCGTCGCGGTCTCTGAGATCCCCGGTGAGCTTGTGAGGAAGCGGTGAGCCTGGGATAACCCCTCCCTCTGGTTCTGGACCTCAAGGGTAGTGTCACCCTGCTCCACTCCCACCACCCCTGGACAGCCCGATCGGCCCCTCGCCCGGCGTCTCTACTGGCTGTTAGTTAGATGGTTTACTGGACGCGGAACGGTGGCTTGGCAGTCCTCGCCCTGCCCGTCCGCGGTTGACGGGATCGGTGGGCACCCTAAGGCCTGACCGCGATCCAGAAGGCGGGTCGTGGGGTCGCGGTCGGCTGACTGTAGGACACCGGGAGGAAGAGGCCGGGCGGTAAACAGGAAGTGGGCGCGGACTGTGTCAGACTGCAGGTAGGCTCCGCGGTCCCGGGGAGCTCCCGGGTCGGGAGGCCTGTGTCAGCCGCCTCAGTGGTCATGTGGAAGTCTGCAGGTGACGTCCCGGATTACGGGTTGTACTTGGGGCTCTGCCCTCTGCTGAGGATGGGTGTGTCGTTCGTGGACCCTACACTCTGAGGTATTGAATGCCGGGTCCCCGGGTTGTTTCAAGGATGGTGCTGAGAACGGTCATTAAAAGAAATTAGTAACAGACAAATTCCCCTAGAGTATGGTAGGCTCACCCAGTGCTGGATTTGCGTTTTGAAGGTGTTTTGTGTAGATACTGTTTTGTTGATACGTACTGAAAGGGTTTGTTAAGTGTTTTGAGTCCTAAGTGGGTCTGCCCTGGCTTTCACTGAGTATACAATGCATTCTCTGTTCGTTAAAAAGCTGGTGCTTCCCCGAACGTTTTGCCATGAGTAAGTCTAACCCTAGTGGAGCCTAATGTAGATATTTTGGAACACTGCACCACCCATACCCAACCCCTCCTTTCTTTTTCCTGATAAAGGTTGATTGATGAACCCTTAAATTACATGTGCCTTTATCAGAATCATTGTTGTGTTTCTCTGAAACCCAATGAAATATGTGAGGCTTTGGCCTGGAGCCTTCCTGAGTTACCAAATGCATTACCTACACAGGAACTTGGGGGTGGGGGGAAGCAGCGCTGTTTTTGTTTTTTTGTCTTTTTTTTTTTCCGTTTTGCTACAGTTTTTTTTTTCAGTTGGCATTTCATTGAGGTTTTTCATTAACCAATTTGTTTTACTATACTCTTAGCAATTTTGTACCCAGCTCATTTATTAGAGAACACAAGGTTTCCACCAAGGTCCTTTGGTCCCAGCAATATAGAAAATAAAATGACTATAAAAACCCATTAACTTCAAGTAGACTCAGTGTTAATAAGGGGATTCATTTGACTTTGATGAGGAAGGGAGGCTCATCTGGTCCTGTGCCTTCTCTTTTAAGCCATCCAACTAAGGTCTCAGCTGAAGTATAGTCTAGAACCCTGTACTGTCAGCATTTCAGGTTCTCCCTCAGACCAGTGACAGCACATACAAGACTAACTTACTTCAGGGTGATTTTTGTGTTTAAAGTTTAAATATCACTACTCTTTTGTGTCTTATCACTGAAATTATTATGAACAAAATTCTCAGTTTTCTTATACAGGAGTAATCTTAAGTATAGACAGTCAAGACAAAATTTGTTTGTAGTATATTATATTTGATATGTATATCTTGTGCATAATAGCTTATGCATCAAATGTATCTCCTAAAATAGTCACTTTTTACTGTGTCCTTTTCTACTTAGTTTCTTCTTCAATTTTTGTGTCTTTTCTGGTTATAGAACACATCTTGAGAAAATGACCCATTGGTTTCATAGGAACCCATTAAAAGCTACAGCTCCAGTGTCTTTTAACTACTATGGCATGATCACTGGTCCTCCTGCTTCAAAGATTTGCAAGTAAGTGTTAGTGAAACTTAAGAAGTGTTGGTTGGGCAATGAATCAAAGTACATTTTTAAGTTCCTTAATCAGTTAGGAAATGTGTAACACATTCCTCACGTTGAACTTAGGATAAGTTTTTATTTTATCATTAACAAATGAAGGTTAAAACATGAGGTAGTCATCTAAGTCACATGCTTAATTTTAGGTCAGTAAATGAGTTCCAGAAAGGCTAAAGCAATGACAATCAAAGTTAAACTGTGTATCTCAATAGATCCTTAAGATAGGATATAGTCTTGTTAATGAATCAGACAGTAAATTATTTATGTTCCAAGCAGGGAGAGAGTCTTGTAATTTGAAGTAGCCTTCAAAGTAGTAATATAGAAGGAAGGACTTGCGCTAGGCTTCACATGAATTGTTCAACTTAGATCAGGAGTTGGCAAAATATGTCCACTGTGTGTGTGTGTCTGTCTGTGTCTGTCTGTCTGTCTGTCTGTATGTTGAGCGCACATACACGCTCAACATACAGAGAGTGAAATTCATCTTAAAATTATTCAAATTGGGGAAAAACATTCCTTAGAAGTATGTGATTTAGACACAGGTGTGGGGCCTGAGTTCGGGTCCTAACATCCACATACTAAAGCAGACGAGATGGTACACCTCAACTCCAGCACTGGAGAATGGGGTTTGTGGAGATAGGCAGAGCCTTGAGCTCTTCATTGAGCAGGTTTAGCCAGAACAACAAACTCTAGGTTCGGTAAGAGACCCAGACATCCACACACACCCAGGCGTGAATATTTGCACATGTGTATGAATGTGTGCATACGTACATACTAATATGTATTTAGAGTAAGAAAATTTACATATGACTTAGGAAATATTCTGATATTTATAGCAATATTCTATAGCATGCATTCTGTGTGTTGACAATTTAAATTTAGTCTTCAGCCTACACATTTTAAGTGCCTCATCAGTACCGTCTAACATGACTTTTTGAGCTCTCACTGCCTCCTGGATTAGACGTGGAAGTAGCTTAAAGATGGTGTAATGGAGGAAGTCATTGAAGATGTGAGACTAGAGATCTCAAAAGAGAGAAATCAGGAGGCCAGAGACTGGCACTTTTGTAGGTGGGAGAGAGCCAGCGACACAGAGAAGAAATGTCGAGAGGGGAGGAACATCTGCAGCACTCACCCGGCCTTGGGGTAAAGGAACTTAGAAGGAAGGGCAGATATGAGACTGTCTGTCCCAGAGAACTGTGTGCAGGGACAGCCTAAGTACTTAATCTAGTGGTCATACAGTTTTGCATCTTCTGGATGTATATTTATTCATACAGTATGTTAGATGTTTTATAAGTGGTGCCAATTTTAGAAATTCAAAATAGTGTGAACCCTTGCAATCATATACAGGAACCTTAAATTTCTGTTTTCCCTAAAACTCTTGGCTAAAGAATGAAGAATGAATTTCAATCCACACAGTTGATGAAGCCAGGGCCTTGGGTAGACCTGCCTCGCTGTGTGGCTAAGGACCCTCCTTGCACCTCCTGAGCACTAGGGTTACAGGTGTCTGTTGCCATGCCTGGACAGTTGTTTAAACTTGCTATGCATTTTTATTGCACAATTGGATACATACATTGCCCCTTTAAATAGAGTTTATTTTTTTATAATTTTTGAAGCAGTTGTTAGAAGAATTCTCAATTATTTTACAAGAAGGTAGCAGTGGATCTGTGGGCATTGTTGTACAGCTTTTAAGTTGTGGCATCTCGGCTGTCTTTACAGTTGTGAAAACACAACTTACTAACTTTATTGTCTGTTGATGTAAGTGATTTAAGATCATCCAGAACTCGGCTCCTCGAATTGTTCACTGACTTGAGCTGTAATCCAGAAACAATGAAGAATGCAGCAGACTTGTATTTCTCACTTTTACAAGGTTAGTTACTGTTGTAAACTTGAATGTTTTTAAAAACCAACTATGTGGAAGTATACATTTAACTTTAAAGATTCAAGTAGTTTATAATCTCCCAGGCTATATTTGGAATGTTCCGTTCTCAGAATGTGACTTTGTATTAGTGATACATGGTCTTTCTAATATTCTGAAAATATTAGATAAATGTGGATATGTACACATTTCATATTCTGTTACCAGTAGAATATGTAAAATGTGGAGGGAAGAAAAGTTCCAGAAGTTTCATTCAGGCTGAATTACTGAAAAAGTAATTGTATGAATAATTTTTTGGGGGGTGGGAGTTGAGACAGGGTTTCTCTGTGTAGCACTGGCTGTCTAGAACTCCCTTTGTAGTCTTGGCTAGCCTCCAACTCACAGAAATGCCCTGTCTCTGCATCCCAGGTGTAAGTGCTAAGATCAAAGGCATGCACCATCATGCCCTGCTATGTATGATAATATTTTAATCAGAACACATGATATTTGTTCTAAAACTAAAATACATTGTGTCTTTTTTATAGGTTTCATAAATTCACTGGGTGACTCTACCCAGGAAAGCAAATTAAGATACATTCAGAATTTCAAGTGGACTGATACCTTACAGGGACACGTTCCGAGGTGAGCCGTGCTAATCAGGCTCTAAATCAAAGTCTGTTTTTAACAATTTGGCCAGTGTAAAAAAAAGAAATAGAAGACTGACATTTTCACTTGCTAGGAAGTTAAATAAAACAGTGGCTTCAACTAAAGTTTGTACTATTAAATTTAAAATAATAAACATCTATTTTTGAGGTAATATAAATATAAAGTTTAAATACCTTTGTTTGTTTAATAACACCCAGTTTGTAATCCAAAACTGACTGTATTTTTCTTCCCTCCTTTTAAGTTGTGTTTCTACTCTTTAAACTTCTCTTCAGCTTTTTCACTTTCAACTATTAATAATTGATCATTGTAGTGTGAACCCTTATTTTTTTAAAAACAGAATTGGGATTGTTAAAAATGTCCATAGATCTTTGTTTAATAAAAAATGGAAAGAGAGCCAGTGAGATGCTCAGGCGCTTGCTGCCAAGCCTGACAACCTGAGTTCAATCCCCAGAACCCACATAAAGGTGGAAGGAGAGAGCCAACTTTCATAATTTGCCTTTTAATTCCACACATACCTTGTGGCACATGTGTGCCCACAAACACAAATAAGTAAGTAGATAAAGAGATGTAAAAAATAAAGGAAACATAGAAAGGAAGGGATTGGAGATCACAAATCCCAGAGTGGTGCTACAAGAGAAAAAATGAATGATGGCGCCATACATGCTTAGACGTAATACAGCTTTTGATGTGTGCATGTACTTTGACTAGATTTTTGATGTAAAGGCAATAAGACACTGAGGAACACAGTAAGGAAATGTAGTAGATGAAGGATGTAATGCCAGGCCCTATAGAATTTACACATTCTCTGTGCTTACTTTCCTTCCTTCCTTCCTTGGACATGTCATGCGGATTTTAATAGTGTTCAGTACCAAAGTTTTCCAAAATTTTTTTTTTATTTAATCACTCTGTTTTTCATCCAAATTAAGGATTAATTATTGTTGAGACTTATTTTTTGAGGATCAAGCCTTCATCGTCATTACAGTGAGAGTTTTGACAGGCCATAAAATGGCTTGAATTATGTAAGTTCAATCTTTTCCCCACATTATCCCAAACATTGATTCCATGTTATGGGAGTTTTTTGGTGGTGTTGTTCAGTTTGTTTTGTTTTGTTTCTTGTTTTTTCAGCATTTCATGAGCTAGATAGTGAGGAATCATGTGATTAAGCTAAGCCTGGTGGCACATGCTGATACACTGAACACTGGGGAAGCCGAGGCAGGAGGATCGTGATCCTGAAGCCAACCTGGGCAACAGAACATGTTTCAAAAAAGAGATTAAAACAGATTATGTGATGTAACCTTAAAGAGTACCCAGTATTCAGTACATATGATACTGTATGCATGTAGCTCTTCTATGTAGTTTTTGTAACTACTTTATCATGGTTATATAAAGTACATAGTTTCATACTTGCCAGTTAATCTTCTGTCAGCTTGATGTAGACTAGGTTCATCTGGGAAGAGGGAATTTGATTGAGAAAATGCCTCCATCAGATTGGCCTATGGAGCATTTTCTTTTGATGAATGATTGATGTGAAGAGGGTCCAGCCTTCTGGGTGTAACATCCCTGGAAAGGTAGTCTTGGGTTGCATAAAAGAAGCTAAGGAAGCCATGGAGAGCAAACCAGGAAGCAGTGTTGGCCCTGGCCTCTGCTTCAGTTTCTGCCTCCAGCTTCCTGCCCTGAGTTTCTGTTCTTACTTCAAGTTGGACTCTAAGCTGTAAAATGAAATAAACTCTTTCTTCCCCAAGTTGGATTTTTCGTTTGGTTGGTTTTGGTTTGGAGATTTGTGTATGCGTGTGTGTTTTAGCAAATAGAATGAAACTAAGACAATTCTGGACCATTATATTTAGATTGTTACTTACCTGGATCTATGTGTGCCAGATATATATTTTTTGTTTGTTGATTTGTTTTTGAGACAGGGTCTCGCTTTGTAGCCTTGACCACTATGTAGACCACTAAGTAGACCGGGCTGGCCTTAGACTCACAGTGATCCACCTGCCTCTGCCTCCCAAATGCTATAAGTAGCATAAGCTACTACCCTAGTTTCTACCTTTATAATTTTTTTTTAATTACTGCTTTTTATTTCTTATGTTTGTGTGTGGTCACATGTACATGTGTGATTGCCTGCATGTCATAGTGCATATATGAAGTTTAGAGAACAACATGCAGGAATCAGTTCTCTTTAACCATGTGGTTCCTAGGAATTGAACTCAGGGCATCAGACTTGGCAGCAAGAGCCTTAACCTACTAAGCCAAGTAAGCTTTATAACACTGTCATCAGAATCTATGATTTCTTAATGTAATGATTTCATTCTTAATTCCAGTGCCCAGCAGGATGCTGTATTTGAACTGATTTCTATGGGATTTAATGTAGCATTATGGTATACGAAATACGCTTCAAGATTGGCTGGAAAAGAAAAGTAAGTTAAAAAGCAAAGTTTGCATGTATCTGTATTTTTTTTTTTAATACGTTGAATTTAAGGATATGCTGTTTGTTAAGAAGGTCCACTTGAATTAAGTGGAAGAGTCATTGTTTTATGTTTAAGTACTACAGTTATGCAGCTTAGTCTCTGTTTTGTAGATTTTTTTTTTTTTTTTCTCGGGGTGGGAGAGGGGCACACATGCATGTGGAGGTCAGAGGTCAGCTTTGTGGAGTATGTTCCCTTCTTCCACCTTTACATGGTTCTAGAGATTGATTCTAGGCTGCTGGCTTGTGCAGCAAAGCCATAATCATCTCTGTACTCTATTATGAAAGATGTTCATAATCTTTTACATGGTAGACCTAAGTGAGGTTCTGGGCCGAAAGAGGTCACTTTTATATTTAATACATTATAAACAAAGCCAGGCATGGTTACACACACATTTAGTCCCAGCACCCAGGAGGCAAAGGCAGGTGGATCTATGCAGTTGAGGCTACCCTTGTCTACTAAGCAAGGTCCAGGATAGTCAGGGCTACACAGAGAAACCCGGTCTCAAAAAACCCAAAATAAACAAACAGGTAAAATAAGTACTATAAACAAAGGTAAAAACAATGACAGAATTGGTCAACAAAATTGCAGTATAAGTTGTCCATTTGTAAATGTATAATCCCAAAGCAAAAAATACTATCAAGTCAGTTGAAAATAAAGGATATGAATAGGCAGTTCATAAAAAAGAGACACAGAGGCTAAGCCAACGGTTCAGAAGACTAAGGAATTGGACACTAGAGTCAGTAGGGTAGCTCAGTGCTTAAAGGTGCTTGCTGACTGACGATCCAAGCCTGGGCTGGACTCCAGAACCCACAGAAAGATGGAGAGGACTGAGTCCACAGACTTGCCCTCTAACTGCCCCTCATGCACACAGAGGAAATAATATTTTTCCAAGAATTGTAAAATTAAATGAGACCACGGTTGTAGTAACTAACATGGATACAGAATTAGGAAACTGTCAGAATTGTTATGATTCATCCATATATAATAATGTGCTGCCATTTAAAAATGAGTCATGTTTGCTGAAGTTAAATGATTGAAATGACCAGAGTAGTGTGTATAGCCACCATGTGTGTTAGGTTCATAATAGTTTGTGTTTGTTTATGACAGAACAGTCTGGAAAGGAAATACGATTGTTTAGGAATTACTTCTAGGCAAGGTGTCTGTTTTTCTGCAGAGTCTTGGGGTATGTTTCATGTGCTTTTTAATTTAGTGTCAAGTTAGACTTTTTTTATTTTTAAGGAAGAAAACTAAATTGGTTCTCTGATGTCTTTAAATGATGTGTCTGTGTGGGCATATGCGCATGCATGTGGAGGCCAGAAGCACTGGGTCACCTTAGGGTTGAAGTCACAGGCAGTTTGAGCCGCCTGACATGTGGGTGCTGGGAACTGAACTCGAGTCTTCTGCAAGAGCAGCTTTTAGCCACTGAGCCATCCCTCAGCCTTGGTGTTCATAATGTGTTGGCTATTACCAGAAATAAAGACTCCTCCTCCAGCTAACACAACCACTGTCTTAAAGCATAGCAGAAGATGAAGCAAAAGAAGTCCATCGAAGCCTAAAAATTGCAGCTGGGATTTTTAAACATTTAAAGGTAAAATGGCGGGGGGAAGGGGGTGGTGTGGGGGAAGGGGTAGCATTTTAATTCTTGAACTCTGTGGAGAGATTAGTAACTCTGTTGTGTCAGAGGAGATAATACAGTCCCTCTAGTAACTGCAGGGCGTTGGTTTACAGAATGCCTCTTCCAAATCTCCATATCAAACACCACATGCCCAGGTGCCTTTTCTAAAATGATGCCTGCGTGTAAGCCATGCACATCCTGTGTACTGAAATCATATCTCCTGGCTAGCACAGTTTAATGCTCTGTGAGTACTTGTTCTTCTGTACTGTCTAGGGAGTGGTGCAAGGAAAATGTCTGTAGAGACTCAGCCAGATGCAGTCTCAGGTGGCTGAGAGCAAATGTGTGCTCATGCCTGTGAGCTGACTGTGCGTGCTGTGCATTCACCGCCTTATTAGGGAGCCACAGCCAGGCTGAGTGTTTAATAGCTCCATCTTTACCTTAAAGTTGGTGACTCGTAACTAGACGTTTTAGGTTGTAATATTCTACTTACTTTTCTGTCTCTTTACCCTGAGAAAAAACAAAATGGATAAATAGGTCTGTGCTTTGCTCATTTTCTCTGCGGTTGCCAGGAGCAGTGACAATTCCCCAGAACTGACTCTGAGGTTGCATTCTGGGTCTCTCCCTGGCCTTTCAGTCATTGCATTCTGATTGTATCAGGTAGGCTGAAGATGAGATGGGAACTCTGAGGAAAAATACTGTGTCTTCCTCTGAGATCACCCTTCTGCTTCATTCTGATTAAAACCACTGATCACTGAGGTCCTGTTGGAGGTGGCTTTATGGTGTCTTTCAACATACAAGATGTAGAACTTGTAGTACTTCCTGTGCATCATTCATTCTTTATGTGAATGAACAATTCACAGCACAAAAGAGAATTTTGGTTCTTATTGCAGCTAAATACTTTCAAAAGTGTGTTTGTATTACATTGTATTAAAAAAAATATATATATATATATATCCATAATCTAAATTTTGCCATTGGGTTTCTTATAAAGTTTACTTTGCATGCCCAAGACCTCACCTAACCTATGAGCTCACAGCTGTTGCTTGATCTATCCACTTAGGTTCGCAGAAAGTTTTTAAGTTGAATGTCCCATAAATTACATCTTCTTCACCTCTGACAATATTGTTGAAATAAAATTTGACATGTTTGTTTTCTTTCTCTTTAGGAAAGTCATATACCCAAACTTCTTACACCAGCGGAGAAGGGACGGGACTTAGAGGCTCGGCTCATAGATGCTTATGTCATTCAGTGCCAGGCTGAGGCTCAAGAAGGTATCCTAAATACTGTATGGTGTTTGTCTGTTGGTTTTTCAGAATGTGTATATTGGCTTTTGACTCTCAGATTTAGCAGTATTAAGTTTCAGTTTTAAGGATTGATTGTGAGGGTCATTTTACCTTTCATGTTTCCTTTGCTGTCAGCAGATCTCCTTCTAGTTAATGCTTCTTTAAAGAGTATTTGGATTTTATACCTTTTTTTTTTTTTTTTGACAGGATTAATGTTGATCTCTGGGTTTTCTTTTTTCAAGATTTATGTTTGTGCATGTGGTTCTACTGAAAGAGAACTGTATGTTCTTCACTTTGAGCCATTGCTTGGCCTAGCATTCATTCTGTAGCTCATCTTTCCTCTTGTTTTGGGCTTTTATTTTTCTTCTTCCAACATTAACTTACCTCGAAGTATTCATCTTGGAGTTGCAGAGAACAGTAAAGTAACTTCCTAAGTTTCTTATCTTTCAAAATCAAATGCTTTGAAAGTATTTTTCTTCTATATGTCATGATGTTTTATATTCATTCTCTGTGCTTGGCTAATAATTGGCTAGTTATTTAAAGACAGTATATCAGAAAAACAAAGTCAGTGTTTTCTTTTTGTGTTTACATTTTTCTATAGATTTTTACACTTGAAATTTTAAAACTTGAAAAGAGAGCATCAGGCTATTGTTTGCTATTATGACTAAACTTCCCACAGATGAATGTGAACTTAGCGATTGCAATTATTGTGTGTTGGTTGCAGTAACAATTGCCCGAGCCATTGAGCTGAAGCATGCTCCAGGACTGATCGCTGCGCTTGCATATGAAACAGCCAGTTTCTACCAGAGAGCAGGTAACACCATGTGTTGTTGCTTTCTCAAGTCTTTAGAGTTTCGTGTTCACTAGAAAAGAAGCTCGTATTTTCCATCACAACATTAGAATAAAGTCTTTGGGCTTTGGGCTTTGAAATAAGCATAGCTACTCTGGAGGCTAACACAGGAGGATTATACTGAGGCTTGTCTGGGCTGCAGAGAAAGATCAGGGCTAGCCTGGGTAAACTGTCTCAAAAATAGGAGACAGCACTGTGGGAAAAGTTCCCATATGAGCATTAGGACCTAAGTTAGATCCCTAGCATGTAAAAAAGCCAAGTGTGATGGCATGTACTTATGATCTTGGAGCTGAGGAGGAGGAGTCAAAAGGGACCCATGTGGCTTGCTAACCAGCCAGCCTCGCGCCATCAGGCAGTTCCAAAAGTAAAGAGATCTTGTCTCAGCAGACAAGGTGAATAGCTTCCACATACAGGCACACTCAGGTACATGCTCCTCCCAGACACAAATATGCACATATACATGTTAATTAATGTTATAAATTAATGTATGAGGAGCTTGGAATATAGCTAATAGAGTACTTGTGTCAGTCCCAGAGCTTCACAGCTAATGTGTCACATGACTTCTAATGGGAAAGACGTGTTGTCTTTTCTACCAGTTATAACCAGCTTTATGCAGCATGCAGCCTTTGCCATTTTGGTCTTCATAGCAATCTTATTTATATATGTACTCAGTTTTTAGACTGGATCTTTCTGTTTAGCCCTGGTTGTCCCTAGAATTCACTATGTAGACTAGATTGGCCTCAAACTCCAGAAATCCACCTGCCTCTGCCTTCCAATTGCTGAGACCAAAGGCATGTACCACGTGTCCAGATCTTTAGAACTGTTTGATAATTCTAATCGGTATTTAGATAAGAAAGTGACCATTAAGTGTCATCTGACCACCTATGACTTGACTACTGTCTTGTGGAAAGAGGGAACCAGACTTGGTTCCTGGGATCTAGGAAACATGTTTAGGTTTCTGTTTAGAGGCTGGTTACTATTTTAGTTGCTGAATAGGTAAGGACAAATTCACAGTCTGGGAAGGAGATGAACTTGTAGTCAGGTCGTGATGTCAGACATGACATCAGTAGTATAAGAAACTGAACAACGTGGGTGTGCTAGCGAAGGCTTGTGAGAGGAAGGTGGTCTTTTAGTCTCATCTTAAAACAAAGTGTGAGTTGACTGAATTGTAATTTTGAAAGAAAATTTCCATGCTTACCCATGGGCTTACTATATGAAGGAATAGGCTTGCACAGTATTTAAAAAGAAATTGTTACAGGCTTTGGAGGAAATGAAGAAAGGTTTAACAGTGATAATAAAGTCAAAAAAGAGGATGATCAAAACCAACTTAGGAAGTGTTTGGGTTACATGAGCATGTGCAGACATGTGAGTGAGTGAATGTGTATTTTCTTGCAAGGTTCAGTAATAGGTAGATGGATATGAGTTGTTACTGGCAGGCAAATAGATTGCTGTGTGCCTGACTTTATTATATACAGTTTTAAAACTATGATATGAATACTTGCTTTGAAATCCTTAGTCCTGTCACATTTCATTTTATCACTAACTTAAAGTTACATTAACCACCAAATTGAAGAGGTACTTATGCTGTTCAAATATATAATTATGGGGGAATAAATTACGTTAAATATTTTTTTCTTAATGTATGAAAGCTAGAGTTTAGATGGCATTCTGCTTTTAGCACCAGAACACAGGAACTAAGCCATGTTCCAGTGAAACGGGGTGAAATGATACTTTGCTTTTTAAAATGTAACTTTAGATCATACTTTATCCAGTTTGGAGCCTGCATACTCTGCCAAATGGAGAAAATACCTCCACTTGAAGATGTGCTTCTACACGGCTTATGTAAGTACCAGTACCTACATAAGTAACCCTCCAGACGGTGAGTCCAGTCCTTTGATTGCCAGGACTCTCATCTCACCAGTACTCATTAGCAGCACGCCAGTGACAGGCAGCTGTCAGTAAATGTTCACTGGCAGCAGTGGTGGGAGGAAAGGGGAGGGAATTGTAGACCTGTGGTTGCTGTGTGCTCCCAAACTGTATTTTCAGGCTGGATAGGTATTGAGAATTCTCTCAGTTGTTTTATCCTGTCTGTTGAGAAGGATATCAACTGATTCTAAACTTCATGGCCTGGGAAGATGGCTCAGTAGCTTAAGTGCTTGTGAAGCAAGCGTGAAGACCTGACTTGAGATCCCCAGAAGCCATGGAAAGCTGGATGCAGTTCTGCACATCTGAAATCCCAGCCCCCTATAGTGAGCTGGAGGGCAGCCAGCCTGCCTACCTCACAGCAGACAACAGGGCACCTTGCCTCACTCTCAGATCTTCTAGGCTTACGCTGATTTTGTTCTTGTTCTTGTTTCTTAGCTTTAATCTTAAGGCATACCATGGAATGTGTATCACCTAGGTGAAAACCAGTATGTCCGCACCATTTTAGAAGTTCCTGACCAGTTTATTAAACCACCAAACTTGTTTCAAGATTATCATATGAGAGGCAGTTAAAAGCTTTTTCAGAGTTAAGTAAATAATTTTACCCTTATATATCATAACATTTCCCAGCATACTCCTGCCCAACACCAACTGTCTGTACCGATGGATTTTAAAGAGTAGACTTTCAGCCTGATGCTTTCTTCTTAAAACCTGTGGTCCTTACTAGGCATGGTGATACATGCCTGTAACCCTAGCATTTGAAGCTGAGGCTGGAGGATCCTGAACCCAGTCTCAGTTATGGAAGAGCACGTTTCAGGACACACGCGTACTGTTCTCTCATCTCCAGATACTACCCCCTCCCTTTACATATGTATAACAAATAATTTTCTCAATTTTTTACTTCTGTTCTGATTTTTAAAAGAAGTTTCAGCTATCAGGTTTTGCTCTTGGAACATGATTAGAAATAATTTGCCTCAGGGCTGGGCCTAATTCTTTTGTTTGGACAGAGATGGAGTAGGAGGGGAGCTTACCTCAAGTAAATGATACAAAAGATTGCATTGTGATAGTCCCAAGCAGTGACTGACAGTGTTTATCTGCCATGTATGTGCGAGGACAAAAATCTGTGAAAATGTTTCCTTTGCCAGGCGTATTGTTACCATGGCCAGACTCTGCTGGCCAGTGATAAATGTGGAGAAGCAATCAGGTCTCTCCAAGAAGCAGAAAAATGTAAGTTTTGCTTTTAGAATTTTAATTTCCTTAAAAAAGTTCTGTCATTCTAAAGGGAATGAGTAGATTATGTTTGAGGTCATGAAAGGGAATGGGCAAGAGAGTTGGAAACAGAACAAAATCTTATCCTCAAGCCTCTAGGAAATGCTGCCTTTCAACAGTGTTGTCGTTGGTGTTGCTTTTAGAGCAGGTGACACCAGCTGACTTAAAGCGTCAGTATTCACAAGCAGGGCCCAGTTATTCTGAGATGGTTGTCCTCTCTGCAGTGTACACTGAGGCAGAAGCCCTGTGCAAAGAGTATGGGGAAACCAAAGGACCAGGACCAACAGCCAAGCCGTCAGGACACTTGTTCTTTCGGAAGCTCGGAAGCCTTGTGAAGAACACGCTGGACAAATGTCAGAGAGAAAATGGGTTCATGTGAGTACTGCTCACTCCTTAACACTAGTACCACATGGTTATGAATGTTAAAATAGTAGCACCTTAATACAGTTTTTAATCTCCAGTCCCAAAGGATTTGTCTTAAATTGCATCTATCTAAATTTAGCATTAATTTTCTCTTTATATTGGTAATAAAGTTGTTTGCAAGGCCTTTTATTCTGTATATGATGTCATTAAAAATAGGTTTTAAATTTTTAAATGTGAATTGTTAACAAAGTTTATTTCATCAGGGCACTCCTATGAAGACTTCTTTCTCTCTTAACTTTGTTTCCATATGTTACTTCTATCTGGGATATGTGTGTGTTTATGTTTGGGGTGTGTGTGTGGTTTGTAGAATGTATGATCAACTTCTTCTGCATATTTGTCTCACTGGTTTGCTCTAACTATACAGCAGGAAATTTTAATTTTCTCATAATTCTTCATGGTCCTTTTGGGCAATAAGACTAAGACTGTTAGTAAATCAATGTGCAAACTGTATTTCAATGCTTTTATAGGATGGGAGAGTCATTCTTTTCCCTGCCTGCCTCTGTATTCTTCCTGTGATAGTCTGCATTGGGTCACAGTAAACTTTCCACTTGTTTGGTTTAGTTTTATCACTTCTTTTGAAAATAGACTGAGCCCCCAAATCCAGGTCCACTCTCCCTCTTTGTGTTCTTTCTGTCCTTGGAAGCTGCTGTTGCACTGTGCTGTAGTTGACAGGGCTTCCTGACTTTCTCGTGTGTTCATCTGTGACTGTGCCCCAGGGCAGAGAACTGTCATATTCATCATAGGCCTTGAACATATTGGGCACTCAAGCAGTTGCTGAATAAATGACTAAACCACTTTTTAAATTGCTTTTTGCAGTTACTTTCAAAAAATTCCAACAGAAGCTCCACAACTGGAACTCAAAGCAAACTATGGGCTGGTAGAGCCTGTACCTTTTGAATTTCCTCCTATGAGTGCTCTCTGGACACCGGAAGCATTGGCTGCATTTGATCTCACCAAGAGACCCAAGGATGACAGTGTATGAGAATGGGGTTTTCCTTCTAATCACAGCCGTTTAGGAAGAATGCAGAGCTAGCCTTGGAATGCCTTTGTCTACTTGAGCAGGGTCGGTATTGGTCTTAAGTGCTATGCTAGTCTGCTGCCGTGCTTGATCTGCTCTGTGCAGGTGGTGCTCAAGAGTAGCCAAGACACTGCACCTTCGTATCTGTGCAATTTACTGACATTGTTTTCAACACAGTATCTCATTTTCACAATTTGTCAGTGCTTTCTATAAGAAAAGCATGGAGGACAGGTCACCGTGTTGATGTTGCCATATCAATGCCCCCTCTGACACTGGTATTTGAAGATTCAGTTTAACTTCAGCATTGCATTAGTCATCCAGGAGTAAAGTAGAATGTTTTTACGTTCATTAATCCTTAAGCACCCCGTAGTGTTCTAGTCAAATGGCAGGTCATGTGGAATGTTTTATGTTTAATTCTGGAAAGACTAGGGATCTGTGACAGAGGAGTTCAGATTGTTTAACCAACACAATCCTCTCGTGAAATTGCATATCTTAGGCAGTCTTCTACCCATACAACTACTACTAAAAATAACCATCTTTTCTTCCTATGAAGCCTCCAAAACAGTACCTTCAAAGACAGCTTACATAGTCATAAACGTCTATGCTCTAGGGTTCCATTACTGAGTTGTTACTTCCTGGAAAAGTTGCAGAGGAGGAGTACCCGCTGTAGTCTAATAAGCTTTCATGCACTGGCGTGTTGCCTATGGATGTAGCTTCTGGATTGGTGTGGTTAGCCTCAGTACTGTCCTTTAAGTACAGCACCCTCGAAGGTCCGAAGTAGAGGAGAGCTTTGTGGGGTTTCTCAGTCTTTATGTGCATATTTACCTTGTTTTCTTTCTCCTTAGGTCAAACCCAAACCAGAAGAAGAAGTGAAACCTGTAAAAGAGCCAGATGTGAAACCTCAAAAGGACACCGGGTGCTCTGTCTCTTAGGAGTGGCGCTCACGTAGAAATCTCTGTTAGTCCATAGATGAACTATGGGATTCAGTTCACTTTTTCTCATTTCACTGAAGCCCATAGTATAACTGTTAGCTTCAGAGGGACTTGGCCTTCAGTTTATTTATTCTTGATTTTTAACATAAAGGTATTAAATGCTTTTGTTTTGGGGGCCTATGTTTTTAATCAGGACAACATTTGAAAGGGTTGGTTTTTATGCCTCTAATGAATGTATGTGGAGATTGAACCTTTTAAACTCTAGATAGTAAGTTTCATATTAATGTTTTTCTATCTTCACAAAAATGTTTCTTTTCCTTGTTTGTTACTAGAAGAATGTTTTGAAAAGAGATGGGCTCACATCTTATCACTGACTCATTAGGTTTAATTCAGTCTTCTGGTGGAAAAAGAGAATTGCAGTTAAAATCAGAAAATCTTCAGACCAAATTCTTTTCTTACACTTACCAGAGTCTATAATTTACTGGAAAATCAGTGTTTAGAAGAGCATGTAACTTAGTTGAAAATCAGCAGTGGTGGGTCTGCTGACCCCAGACCCTGCCTTCATGGGCATAGTCCCATGCTCCCTCAGCTACCCTCAGTATCCAGACTTTTGTTGTTGTTTTTTTTCACAAGTACCTTTTCTAATGAAATTTTTACTTAAAGCGTAAAGCTTTGTACTAGCATTTGGTGTTTCTGTGTAGAGAGAGATTAAAGAAAGAAAGGAAAGTGTGTTTTGAAGAAGTAGAACATTGCATGTTGTAAAGAAAGCCTTCATAAACTCAGCCGAGACAGGTTGTCCTGGATCACACTGAGAATTCCTCTGTTAGAAGTGTCTTAAGAAAATTTCTCTTGCTACCTGATTTTGGTGTACATTATGTTTTTAACATGGTTTTCTGTCAGAATTGTTTGGCTTTAGGCCAAAGGCCATAGCAGCAAAAGGTTAGGATATAGACATATAAAATATGGTCTTCAAAGTGGGTTATATTGCTTAAACAATTTGATAATATCCACAAACTGGAAACTAGCGGAGGATGTGTGATACTTTACCGAGTAACGTATCTGCAGGTGTATCCTTGCTGGTTGCTCTCCTGGAGTCTTAACTTCCTTTCATAGGTGACAGATTGGTTCACTTAGTAGAAGTAATAGTGTACATGAGAACCTACTGTGTGCCAGACAGTGTGCAGGCACTGATAACCCACTATGTCCCCATAGTAACCCTGTGAGAAACACAGCAGTCTGCATAAAGTACTGAAACAGGAGTATACATCTCATGATGAAGAGTGAACAGATCCTGCCTGTCAATCAAGACTGTATTTAAAAAATCACATATCATAGTTTACAGTCCTTTGAAAAGCTACATAGAATCAAGGTTTTTTTATATAATGTAGAGATGTTAATTACAGCTTGCAGTTTTTATTTAATATTTGAAGCTGTAGCTTTCGGAATACTTGGAGTAACTACTGAGTGGGCATTAAGTTTTATTTTGCTGCCTATAGAAAAGAAATGTTTTCACCCTCACTACAGGGCCCCTTTTGCTAGTTACTGACAAAACCCTAACTAATACTTGCTGCTGCCTGTTTACCCTGCCTGTAGGACTTGTTTTAGGTGCTAGTACTCACTAACCTAAGTAGTGAATCTTCACTCTGAGCTTTGTGTGGACTGAACTGCCATTCACCAAATGGAGACGCATCCAGTGCTTTTGTAAAGGGCGGTAAACGCAGGCGTTTGCATCCACAGCCGGCAGTGTTCACATGCTCAGATGAGAAGTCCTCCGTTGACTGAAAAGGTGATACCAGGTGCCTCATAGACCCCGATATATAAGCTTTAGAAGCAGTATTGGGGATTTGGGGAGCTGCTGAACATAAGGCAAGAGCATGATGGCTGTAGAGAGGTACACTACTGTTGCATGTATTTCATACCAGGCAAGGACAGCTCCCGTGCTACTTCTGCTCAGTGTTTATACAATGATCTTATCTTTCTATTTATAAAAATAAAAGCAATTTTACTTACATATTCCCTGGACTTTTGTTGGGTTATTTTATATCCCTAGCTAGTAGCAGAATTTAATATAGTATAAATTCTTTCTTACAGTAATACTTTTAAATGATACTTGCATAAGTTCTTTGCTTCCTGAGTTAATTTTCTTGATATATTTAGTTTGTGCTTATGTTTGTATTGGTTCTTAATCACCTCTTCATGTGAAAAGCAAAATTGTAATTGGTTCATCTAGCTCCTATTGCCAGTTCAGTACAGTATTCTGTGTGTCCTGGCTCACTGGGCAGCACCTAAGGAGCTTCCAGGCTGGTCACCTCCAGAATTTCAAACAGAATGTAGGGCATCACTGCCATGATGTAGAAGACATTGGGAAATGCCCTCAAATGGGCACGTAGCTGCACACCAACACAGTTAATACTGAAGGTAAAGGTGCAAGTTCATCCCAGGTGACCCGTGGTTCTGAGGTGTGGTGATAGCAGGCTTGCTGACACTGGAGTTTTCCTATTTTACTTCCTCATTTACTCTGCTGCTGTGCAAATACAGTGCCAGTTCCTTCTGTGAGGCTGTGCTTATTTAAATCCTGCTCACCATAGCTTAGACCTCTAGACTGCATTTTGAATTAGGAAAAGTACTGGCTGGGAGAGGGCACTGGTGCTTTGCTGTGTTGTAACCCAGTCCATTTACAAACATCATGGTAAGTGAAAACAAAATGGTAACAAATATTAGGTAAAGTACCTTCCTCCTTCACGTTAGAAGCCCAGCATGTGTTTTCTTGATATATAAATTGAAATGTTTACAGATGGTAACAGGAAAATAATGAAATAGTTTAAAAACAGAAAATAAAACCATTGCAAGTTCATATTCTGTCTGTTACATAGTTCCTTCTCATACTCATTAAATTTAACTGATTGCATAATTCATTAAGTGAATGTTCCAGACACAATCAAGACAAGGACATGATCACAGGGCAGAAGATGCTGGCAGCAAACTAACTGGGGAAACTTCACCTGTTGTGCTTTGAATGGGACAGGCCCCCATAGGCTCATATATTTGATATTTGGTTCCCAGTTCGTGAAACTTAGGGAAAGGTTAGAAAGTATGGCCTTGTTGGGGGTGGTGTGTCATTGGGTATAAGACTGAGGTTTTGAACTAGATCGAGACGTGAGCTCTCAGCTGCTGCTCCAGCCTTCTGCTACCATGTATTTGCTATGCCATTATAGACCCTAATTGGAACTATCAGCCTAATAGGCTTTTTATGTTGCCTTGAGTATGGTGTTTTGTCACAGCAATAGAAAAATAAGACAAGTTATTATCAGGGAGTGGTCAACTGCTCTCTCAAAACTGGCCATGTGAAAATCAGTTGAACACTCAACAAAGGTTAAAGGGCCATCCAAGTAGGAGCTTGGAAGGCAGTAGTGCTAAGAGCAGTGTGGACTGTGGAGGTCCATCTCGAGATTTCGGAGAAGAATAATACCAGCAATTGGACTAGAGAGCATTCTTGTGGTATTTTGGCAAAGCATGTAGTTGCTTTCTGCCCTGGACCTAAGAACCTGCCTGAGGCTAACTTGAAATGTTGTGACTAGTTGTTTTTGTGTTGGTGGAGGAGATAACAGAGCCTGATGTTGACTGGAGTTTACTCTTAGTGCAGATCTACAATGAAAAGGCATTGGAACAGAAAGAATACAAATATACAGTTTGAAGAGAAAAAATAAAAATCAGCCAAAGTTTGTACTGAGAGAAAGCCATTAAGGCAGAGCTGGATCTGCAGTGAGGTAAGGGAAGGATGCCCTTAGCCAGCTAAGCTTCAAACTTGTAAAAGGAAAAGGCCTAAGGAAATTTCTCCTAAAAGGCAACAACAGGTGAAAGCTGCTGAAAATGTGATTCAGGAGGAGCCAGCTCCATCCCAAGCAGGTTGGTGAACTGTGCAGTATTGTCCATGTTCTGGCTTTAGAGTCACGAGGGACTCGTGAGTGAAAGATCTGTAGACCTTCCTCTGGGGTTGAGGAGAGCTGCTGAAGACAGACAGTACATGGGTGGGCAGTCCAGGCATGATAGCCCTAAGAAGGTGAGAGGCCATCACATGAAGCTGTGGAAGTGAAGCCTGGGTTGCATTGAAGATCCTAAGATGCCAGAGCTGTGTATTAGGCGGACCAGCCCAAGAGAAGGATGTTAACTGGCCTGTGGAGCCATCTAATCCCTGTGACATCAGGCGACATCAGCTATGGGCTCTGGAGTCTGCCCTGCTGGTTTGGGTCTTGCTTTGGTTCGATGTTTTCTCTATTTTGGAATGGTAATGTATATCCTGTTGGAAGTATGTAGTTTGCTATAAGAGTGTACTGGGGATTAATGAAGAGACTTGAGTCTCAGAAGAGATTTTGAACTCTGGGCTTTTAAACAGTGTTGAAACTGAAAGACTATAGGGACTTTTGAAGTTGAACTAAACGCATTTTTGCATTATGGTATGGCCATGAGCCCGTGGGCCCAGGGAGTAGAGTGTGCTTGTTTGAATGAGAATGGTTCTCATAGATTGAATAACTGGGCCCCAGTTGGTTGTTGGTAGCTTAGAGCTCACATCTTGAGCTCTGAGCTGCTGCTGCTCCAGCCATGCCTCTACTGCCATGCCTCTGCTCCACCATCAAAGACTCTAACCCCCTGGAACCCTAGGCACAATTAAACTCTTTAAGTAGCCTTGATTGTAGTGTTTTATCACAGGAATAGGAAGTAACCAGTATACCTGTTCTGTTGAGGGTTAGCTAAAGAAGGCAAGGTGACTGAAATGAGCATGATACTGGTTAAAAACAAAAAAAGCCAAAAAACAAGGTAACATGTTGAATAAAGTTTGGAAGAATGGAAGGTTGGGAGCAGGAGCCTTGGATAGGGTGTTTTGAGTTAAAGACCTGAAGCATAAAATTAAAAAAGTCCAAAGAAAAGAGGAACTGGGAGAGCAACCAGCTGAAGGTGGCTGTGGGGCAAGACAGGTTCTGAGGGTCAAGAGTCCTTGGGTGACTTCCTAAGAAGTCCATTTCTTTTCACCACAGACATAGTAAAGTTAGGCCCAAAAGACAGTTTCATCCAAGTCCAGCTTGGTGAGCTGATCGGTATTGGGCACTGGAAAGCTGGCAGCATGTGACACCTCAATGGGGTGGCATCGCTAGAGTCCCCTTTGTCAGTCAAACTTCTACCACCCCTGTAGTCTAGGCACCCTGGATGTGCAGCCCCTGACTAGGACAGGATCACATGCAACTGAAGGCAGGAAATACGGGGGTCGGGGTGGAGGCCACAGAGCCAAAGAAGATCAAGAGACAGCCTGGTCCTGGAAGGCTAGACATGGGATACTCTCTGCTGCTCGCGTTATATACACAGGAACATCCTTGATTACCTAGAGTCAGTTGTTTAAGAAACAAGAAAAGGTCTTCAGAAGACTTGAACCGGTTAAAAAGCTTGATATGTGGAGTATTTGACCTAGGAATTGGCTTAAGTAAAGAAATAAGTTGTTCAAAAGCAAACATTCCAATTGCTCAGCATTGAGCTGTAAGATAGGCACAGTGATGGGCAAGGTGAATTTTATATGGCAGGTTTTCAAATGCCCATTAGGTGGCAGAAAAACCTCTAAATCAACTGTGAGCTAGAAGTCTTCCCACCAACCTCAGCCTTGCTAGAGCTGTGTATGTCGGGTGAATGAATGCAGGGCACTGTTGTTACAAAGAACAGACCAGTATTTTCTTCAGAGTCACAGCGATCATCAGTCTGTAATATGCAGAGAACAAGCTCTCTGGAGCAGGCTGTATGTGTGGGTTGGCTTCGTTTAGAAAGATGTTTTTGGGTGGTCTTAAGGGGAATGAGTTCGCTACACCAGACTGTTAAGCATTACTTAAACCTTTCCAATTAAAGCTTTTTTGTTTGCAATGAAACTGAAGGGAGCAGTGCCTACTCAAGCTGCAGGGAAAGGTTTCCCCAGCTGCAGAATCCCTTTGTAAAATCTGTACACTTTGTAAACTTTGTAAACCCTCAAGGCCAGAAAGTGGCCAGGCCCTGCCTGAGGAGCTCCCGCAGACAAGCCCTTCATTCAGACCTCTCTATCATAATAGAGCTTCTAGCCTCGGTAACTGTGACAAAGGCCATCCAGCCCCTCAATAGGGCCCCTCCCCAGATTATTTTAATTTGAAGTGAAAAAGCCACCAAGCTCAGGACTTGAAATCCGACCAATCCTCACCCTGGAAATCTCTGCCTTAGAAAGCTCTTGCCTAAGAAATCCTATGAAAAGATTGCATCTGCTTAATTCCTGGCTGTCCTCTCCCAGGACCAGCAGCAGCCAACCCTGGATTTGTCCCTCCATACCCTGGACCTTCCCAATAAATCTTTTATGAGATTTACTTCCTCCTGTGACTCTTAAGAAGTGGATTGAGGCTTAAGCTCCTCAGCTTCTCAGCTCAGCTGAGGACACCCAGCTTCCACTGTGATACCTTCTCCCCTCAGAGCTGTGTGATTCCTGGGCTCCATCCCAGGACAGCCTTCTATACAAGCAGGAAGGCCAATGGGCAGGACTCAGAAGTAAAAGGTAAGCAACCTTCTTATAAAATAATGCACAGAACATTCTACAACTGGCCTTATACCCACAAATCTTTGATTTTGAAAGTTACTTCTTTTCCCTCTCATGACACACAGGACCTCACATTTGCCTGCAAGTTGGGATCGCATGGGCAACTCCACAGACTACAGGTTCCTGGGTCCCTCTTGCCAGGGGTTGGGATCTACTAAGTGGCCTGTAGAGCATCTATTGGAACTTTTCTCAAGAACCGGACAATTCTAATATAAAGTGTAGTTTGGAAGCTACCAGGTTTGGTCAATGCTGACTATGTAAATATAGCAAACCTTCCCACAACTCAAATATGTCCCACCCTGAAAGACAAACACAAGAACTGTTGGCCTTCCTGTCCAGATGGGAAGGTGTCCTGAGACGTGGAAGCCCAGGAACCACATAGCTCTGAGAGGAAGCCTCCTCAGCAGAAGCACTACAGCCCCCAGGTATCCCCAGCGGAGGTGAGGAGCTCAGGAGCTTCAGCCTCACTCCTTCATTGCTTCTTGGCTTCATTGCTTCTTGGCTTCTTTCAAGAAGAATCACAACAGAGAATCCAAGAGAGAATCACAACAGGCAGCAAATCTCATAAAAGAGATCTATTAGGAGAGTCCAAGGTGAAAGGACGAGTCCGGGAGTGGCAGCCTCTACTCTTGGGAGAAGACAGCAGAGAACTGAGCAGACACAGCCTTCATATTGGATTTTTTAGAGGATGGAGCTTTCTAGGGCAGCGATTTCCAGGATGAGGATTGGTGGAATTTCAAGCCCTGAGTTTGAGGGAGCTCAGGGATTGGTGGGGTTTCCTGTTCAGGGATTGGTAGCTTTTTATTCAGACTTTTCAGCTCAAATTAACATAATCTCGGAAGGGTCCTATTAAGGGATTGAAGATGACCCTTGTGACAGGCTGGAAGTTCTGTTATAGACAAGTCTGGGGGAGCTTGGCTGCTGGAGCTTCTTGGGTTGGGGTGGGAAGTGGGCACTTTCTGGCCTTAAGTTTTGTCTGTTCTCATATTTGAAGACTATGTCTTTTTTTCCCGTCGTGGAAAACTGATAAGCTGGTGCCTCCAGCGCTCCCTGTTCAGGGCTTCCAAAACTCTCATTAGACATCACTTGTGCTTTCTTACCTATGTTTTCTAGCTCATAACTTATGTTTTATGTAAAACATGTATACATTTTATTCCATACTCTGAGAGCTTCTGTGTATTTCTTCACCAGCTTAAACTTATATCTGAGCGTTCCTGTGTGGATTGTATACTTTATAGAATGTCTATCTAATCCCTTTTCAGGCTGACCTGCTCTGTGGGTGTTATAGTTTTCTTTGTCTTTCTGAACAGCAGACACAGACATACTGACTTTAAAGTTACCATTTGTATTCATCAGGGCTCTCTAGAGTAACAGGACTTTAGGATGAAGATAGATGATAGATAGGTAGACGATAGATAGATAGATAGATAGATAGATAGATAGATAGATAGATAGATAGATAGATAGGGGATTTATTAGAATGACTTATGGGCTGCAGGCTAGCTAATCCCACAATAGCAGTCTGTGAATGGAAGGGCCAGAGACCCCACAGTTACTTAGTCCATGAGGCTGGATGTTGCAACTGGTCTTCAGTATGTGACAGAAACCTGAAGAAGCAGGCTCCAATGCCAGTGAAGGAATGGACTTGCTAGCAAGGAAAGTGCAAGCAGGCAAACAGAGTTTCTGTGTGTCTGGAACAAAAAGGAAAATTATCGAAATCAGCTAGGTCTCCTATATTTGCTGATATAATCTTAAAATATATTAAATCTTAAAATATATTTAAAAAATAAGTGTGCTTACAGCATTGGTGCCTGCTATATACACTACTAAGGTAATGATCAATACTTAATAGTAGCTAGTTTTTATTAAAGACTATTTTCTAAGAATTGTTCTACCTTATGTCCTTACACTGACTATGTAAGCTTGGTACTGTACTGTATTGTAATATATTATTATTATTAAATAGATGAGCATATCATGGCATGGATATAGTAAGTAATAAGACTTTAAACATAGGTATCCTGGCATCAAAGCTTTCCAGTTTTGTTGAGATGTTGTTTAGTTATGATAAAATTACAGGCAGCAAGATGGCTCAGTGTGCTTGTCGCCAAACCTGACTACCCAAGCTCCACCTCTAGGACCTACGACATGGAAGGACAGCACCAGTTCCTTAAAGTTCTCTGACTTCCACATTCAATACCATGATATAGCTGCACTCCACCCCACCCCCAAGCACCCACAAAGCAATGTTTAAGAAATTAAGTAATAACATTAACTTCCATGTCACGTTGATGAATTTTCATAAATGTATGCAGTCAGGTAACTCTTGCTAGATTATGACATGTCTAGGAACATTTCCACATAAGAAGTCCTCTCTGGTCTCTTTGTTGTTATTCTTTCTCTTTCCTAACCTTCACTCCTAGCAAACGCTGAACTATTCCTAAAACACCACATAAATAGAATCGCACCCTGCGATGACTGGCTTCTTCCGCTTAACATAATGCTCTAGACCGTCATACCATACTGTAAGTGTTAATTGTTTGTCACGTTGAGTTATGGAGTAGCATTTCATCAACGGGATAAACCACCTTTTGTTTGTCTCACTAGATGATGTTTTGACTTGCTTTTGAAAGATACGCATATTCACTGCATATGTTAGAAAGACTTTTTAAAATTACTTTTGGGTATCTCTCAAAAGAAGGAATTGTAAGAGTAAGTGGTAAATGTGTGGTTAATGTTTAAGGAAACCACCACAGGGTTTTCTGAGGTGTTTGGGGAGACTTAATTTGCCTCACTGATTGAGAGGTTTCAGTCTGAGGTCACCTGGGCCTTTGGTGGCACAGCACACCATGGTGGGGACATTTGGCAGAGGAATCCTGATCATTCACAGTCAGTATGAAGCAAAGAAAAGAGGGGAAGGCTGTCCCTTCACGGGTGCATCCTGAATGACCCTATCACCACTCTAGAGGCAGTGGGGCCTGGGAAAATGGAGTCAATAAAGGAAGTGGGCTAAAATCTTCCACCATAACCAACTTATTCAGAGCATCAATTTGTACTCTGAGGGTTAAGAAGAGTCATATAAGTGTACATTCAAAAGGACAGGCTGCACATGGTGGACAAGCCACATGTGGCATAGAGACAACAATACCCAGTTGTAATGAATACTCTGAAGTAAATTCACTCTTATCTGTTACACCTTGGAGGAGTACGAAAACATTTCAAGAACAATTCCAGAGGGCACAAGACTCTTATTTTCTTGGAGGTTTTGTTTTGCTTTTTAAAAAGCACTCAAAATTCTCCTTGCACAACTCCATTCTTGGACCATGTTCCAAAATGACCCTGGTTCCTTCCACCAGACCCCTCCTCCTAAAAGTCCTACCATTTTGTAGTAGCACCAGAGGCTGAGGACCACACTTGAAATACTTGGGCCTTTCAGGAATATTCTAGATCTAAACTATAGCACCTTCTCACTCGGCATACATGAGTTCTCTAGTTGTTTCATACACTACCCAACAGCTGGTATTGTTAGTCATATTAAATCTTACCCACACTGGTGGGCGTATTATCACATCTTATTAGGCTTCAATGTGCAGTTAAATGATTAATGACATGAGCATCTTTTTGTGTGTTTGTTTGCTACCTATGACTCATCTTTGGTAGTTTGCTAAAGTCTTTTGGCCATGTGAGAGTGATCTTTTACCTATTGAATTATAGTAACTCTTTACATATTCTGAGCATTACTTCTTTACTGAAACAGGCTTTGCAAGTATTTTCTTTGGTCTGTGCACAGTCTGTGCTTGTAAACGCTCCCTGTATTGACTCTCAGTACAAATTGGAATGATTTTGACGCTTTGATGGTCAATGGCTCCCTCCTACTGGCAGTTGTGGGGGCTACAGGGATGAAAACATCAGGCAAGCATGCTGAAACATTTTGTCCAAACATCCAATAACCACCTTTTTACTAATTAATCTCTTCTATTCTGATATAGACTAAACATTCCTCTCAGATGTGAAGAATTGAGATTGCTGATATCATTACCTCTGAACTCCATCTTTACCTTGATTGAAAACAACAAGAAACCTCCAGCTCTGTATAAACACTGCCCTGGACAACTTATCTTAAGGCATCTTGTTTTTAAGTAACTGGGGAATCCCTTGTGAAGGAAGACAATTTCCAGCACTCAGAATCAGAAATGAGTAGATGTTACAAAAATTCTACTCCTAAAAGGGTCATCCACTTTGCTGATGGAGACACCATGGAAGAATATAGCACTGAGGAAGAAGAAGAAAGAGAGGATCAGAACTCAACATATGACATTGTAAGCTCATTGTATCACTATCAATGGGAGGGTGGGGATAAATGACAGATTGAGCTAGATAAATTATATAGAACATATGGTTTTATATTAAGCTTTTGGTCTCCATGCTTACTCTTTAGATCGCATCTAGTTGGCAGATAGCTACTGGCTAGTTAGTTTTCTCATTGATAAGAGAGAAAATTAAACATTATAATGCATTTTGAAATCTATGCAAGATTCTCCAGTCGCGACTCCTGATACTATTTGTTTAAATGTTATCACAGTTATTTCTTTGTTACGGTTGAGGGCACAGATGTCGTCGTGTGCATGGTGCGCCAGAAGACAACCTGTGGGAGTCAGATCTTCCTCCCCCCGTGTGGGGCCTGGGCGCTGAACTCGGTTTGTCAGGCCTGGCGGCACATGCCTCTGCCCTCTCATTAATGATCCTACATTGATTTCTCTCTATTTTTCAGTCTAAACTTTCATGGGAATCGTACCTCTGGATTTGGGCAGGACGAGTCACTCGCAATTCAATTTCTAGTAGGTACTGCTAAGGTTTGAGTTTTCCTTTTTTTCTTTCTGTACTATGTATTAATTGACTCCCCAAGTTTCACCAAGACAGGTGAAACTTCCAGCTGTTCCGTGTACTTCCTAGGATTCAGAAATGCCAACCTGATCACTTCTAAGTCTGTGTTATCTGTCGCAAAGACATGGAGCCTCACCCTCCAGGCAGATCCATCTATCCGCCTTCTGCTTTTCACTCTACAATATGTTATGAAAAGGATGGGATTGTCCCTCCCATGAAACTTGAACACCCCGACCTTCCACCATGGTGGAAAACGTGCATTCTTTGAAGGCTCAAGCCGTCTGACTGGGTATCTCCATTACTTTCAGTTTTAGTGTGACTGAAAGACTCACTTCCTGATTGTTGTCATGGAACCCAAGCCAATCCGACTTTCACACTCTCTTCAGGTCTACTCTGTAAGTCAGTTTCCTGCGCCACCCCATCCTCAGCCCCCATACTGTTCTTATGATGGCAGCTGTGAACAGGAACTGCAGTTCTAGGCCCATTTGCTGATCCGCGCTCTTCACTGAACATGGAACTGCGTGAGAACAGAGATGGTTAGCACATCTTTTTCTTATGGTGGCCCAAATTTTATGCTTTGAAAGTTCCTGCCATCATTTTAGTTACCACTCTCAGAGCTGTGCAAAACCAATCCACACTCTTCTTTCATGGGTCAAAGATTCAAACAGTGGAAGCCAAGAGTCAATCCTTCTTGAGTTTATTCTTATCTCCACAAACCTTCAGGGTTAAAGAAAAGCACATACGGCACAGTTTGAAGCTCCCTCATCACGGTTGCTCACTATAAACATGAGTCGTCTTGGCCCTGCCCACAGATGGAATAAGTGGCCTGCATGATTTCTTACAGCGCCTAGAGTCTGACTTTGTTTTACTTTCATTTGTTTTCTTCTGAACTCAATTGGCAAATGTCTTATGACTCACTTCCTTCCATTGTGCCTGCTTGTGAATGTGATCGTGAGAAAAAAAAATTACTTTTTAGTTGAGTATTCTGAGAAAATACAAAATGTGGCTTTTATAAACTCATCTCTACTCCTCCACTAAAAAAGCATTACTGACTTCCCACTGCGTGCCCTGCGCTGAGCCAGACGCTGCAACACAAAGACAAATGGCGATGTTTTCATGGGATTCAATTTCCAATGAACAATACAGACCAGCAAACGTGCCCAAAACTGTAATTTTCAGGATAGGAGCAACCCAGGCACTAGAGACAGGGAGATGGGAAAACTGACGTAAAGAGAAAACCCCAAGAGAGCCATGAAGGTCTGACTAGCTGAGACAAGCTTGGGGATCAAAACAGTGATCAGGGAGTCTAGGCTATCCTAAAAGCATGGGGCGATTCGGTCAGTTGGACTGAGGCAGTGGTGGGGGACAACATACGTCTTCCACAATGGTGGAGCGACAGTCCCATAGAAGTCCCACTAGGGATCCAAATCCAACCCTGATCATAACACACTGACATAAAACAAAAACAAAAACAAACCAAAACCAAAACCAAAACAAAACAAAACAAAAAACCCAAAAGAAAACCACGTAGCTTCCTATGCTTTAGTTAGAAAAGGTTGATGTGGTCTGGATGGAAGGAGCCATTAGAACTTAGGTTTCCTGCCCGAGCTCCAGGTCAAGTAAAAGATACAAAAGTCTATGAGATGAGAACATGGAGGAACCATCTGCACTGGTTTTCAGGCAGGGCTTTGACTTAAGATGGTAACATTTTTCTGGGCATGGTGGTGCAGTGTAAAATGAGCTTTATTTATTTGCCTGTTTCAATTCTTGTCTGGGAGGTTTACTGCCTCCTTTTGCTAACTTGGGCCTAGTCCTGGAAGCTTCTAGCCTCTGTACAATCGAACCCAGGCCTAGAATGTTTTCAGCCTCTGAGGCTTACTGCTTAATAGCACAACCTTTCTTGTTCTTTCTGAGCTCAAAGCTGGCTGGTTCAACTCACCTGCTCTGGCTCAAACTCCTCTCCCAGCTGACTTATTCAATCTGGCTTCTCTCTTGGCCTATGAATTGTTCTGCTTGGCACCAAACAGTAGCAATCTCTTCTAATCTACTGGCTTCTTCTCATTCTCTGGCTTGTTCTGTCTTTACCTGTGTTCTTTTTCTGTAACCTGTCTCTCTATTACTGTCCTAGTAAAACAGCCTCCTCTCCCCCCCCCTCTCTCTCTCTTTCTCTCTCTCTCTCTCTGCATTGCCCCTTAAGTAGCTTCCCTTTCCTCTCTTCGTGAGAGTTGGGCATATCCAATTCTGTCAAATCTTTCCCTGATTCATCACCTTTTCTGCTACTCAATTAGACATTATTTTAAAATATGGATGCTTCCTTCTACAAACTAACTGTATCTTTATTGTTTGGGATTAAAGGCAAGTACCACCATGCCTGGACCTATGCTTTTCTTTACCTGAAACTTGCTTTATACCAGGCTAGCCTTGAACTAAGATCTGCTTGCATTTGTTTCCTGGATTAAAGCCATGTTGTTATTCCAGTCAGATCGCCTGTGCGATCTAAAAGGTCTTTGGATGTGATCTCTTGCCAGAGCAGCCATGTTCTGAATTAAAATTCCTCACAGTGCATGCCTTGGGTCCTGGCTATTCTAGAGGCTCATCGTGGTATAATGGGCCATTTGCAAACAAGTTTAGACTCTTAGCATCTTGGCTAGTCATTAAATTCAGCTCCCCGAGTGCTTGTTCTTCCTTCCAGCTTGTGAATTCCTTGGTGAAAGATTTGCTGCTCTCTTTGGTCTTACTGAACCCAAATGCCAGGATGTGCTAAATGAGTATCGCAGAGCACGCAGTGAGGTAGGTGAAGTCCTGTTGGGGGCGCCAGGGGCTCTGAGACAAGACAGGTAGTTTGCCAGTTACATTTCTGCTTGCTCTGACTGGGCACTGGCAGAAACAGATCAAGGAAGGTGGGCTCATTTAGATTCACAGGCTGATAGGCTCGTGATAGCAGGGAAGGCTTGGTGGCCTGCGGCCCACACCTGTGGGAGTGAGGCTGTTTACACCTAGGTGAATCAGGAAATAGAGCAGGAACAGGAAGCTGGCTGATTACCCAGCATCCTGCTTCCTTCTTCTAGCTAGGCCTTTCACCCCCAAGTCCTCAAGTATCTACCATCTCCTGAAACAGTACTGCCTGCTGGAGACCAAGTATTCAGATACATGAGCCTCTAGGAAATACCCAGACGGCAACCGTATGGAGGAATGTTTTTCACCTAGTGATCAAGCCCTCCGATTGCACTGAGCTCCCGTGGGCATGCTGGCTCACGTTTCCCATGCCTCTTGTTTTGCAGTAGTCCTTAGTATCTCCTCGTCCACGAGATCAGGATTTCATAAATCGAGCAGCAAAAACATTGACTGTGAAGCTTATAAAAAGCAAAGCTACTTACACGGGTGTCTCTACGAGTCAGAGTTCAGAGATACTTGGTTGTTCTGTGAAACTTTTCTCTTTTCCTCCAACCAGGATGGTGACAAGGGAAGTGAAGGGCGTGGATCAAAGGCCCAGGATGCTGAGATTCCTAATGAAAAGTGTCACCTGGGAGCTGGCGGCCAACAGTATGGAGCCATTGCTTCCAGAGAAGGCCCGGCTGCAGAGTCCAGCTCATAATGGACAGCAGAGGCTCCCTAAGCTTTGTCTATTGGTTACCATGGCAACAGCACAATAGGCAACACTTCCTAGTTTGATCTGGTTCTAAGCCCATGAATGAATTTTCAAGAATTTAAGGGTTAGATGTAACAAGAAAAGTGATTTTAGATACTTTCACAATATAACAATTTATTTTAAGTCCCAGTGATAAAATTCTGTCAGCACTGACTTTGCCCAACAGCAATGTCTTATGGAACTTTGGGTCTGGCGGTTTTGACTGACATTTCTTATGATGGTTCTAGGGCCCAGTTTAAAAAAATAAAACAGACAAATCTAAATTTAATATATAATTTCCCCTTAAACATATGTATTTCCATACAGCTATCTGAATTGGTTGGGGCTTATTTTGCTGTTGGCAACTGCATCATTCATTACCTCTTTAAAGATCATTATCAAAGTCTTTGAGAGTTCCATTAGAAAAGCAACAATTGAGAGCTAGAAGTATGTGTCTTCATTTCCTTCCCGTTGCTGTGATAAAGTCCTTTGACAAAGGCAGCGTAGGGGTGAGGGTATTTATTTTAGCTCACAGTTCCAGGGCACAGTCCGTTATGGCTGGGAGGTCACAGCAGCAGGAGCCTGAGGGAGCTAACTGGTCACATGACGTGCTCAGTGAGAGGAGGGCAGTGGAGGCCTGCGTGCCAGTGCCCCGCCAGCCCTTTCCTTTCCATCAGTCTGGGAACCAGCCCATGGAAACGGTAGCAACCACCTTCAAGATGGGTCTTCTCCCCTTGTTAGGCAGGTTAAAAGCATCTCCCACAGACACGCCCACTGGGCGCCCTCATCTACAATTCCTCATGGAGACTCCCTTCCCCGGGTGATTCTTGATTGTGTCAAGCTAATGATTAAAACTAGCCACAGCACTTTAAACAGATTTTTTAAAGGATTAATTTACGTATATGGGTACTTTGTGTGCACATACATCGGGCACCAGAAGATAGCATCAAATAGTCTTGAGCTGCCATGTGGGTGCTGGGAATTGAACTTAGGACCCTCAGAAGAGCACTAAGTGATCTTAACCACTGAGCCATCTCTCCAGCTCCCTTAAACAGATTTTTAAAGTTCATTATCAATGAATTTTTCAAACATTGGAAAGAAAGGTTGGGGATGTTAAACAGGAAAACGCTTGCCTAGGACAGGCCTTGAGTTTAATTTTTGACACCACAAAACAAACAAAAAATCAAACCCCAAATCCTAAAATATCAGACATGGAAATCCTAGTACTCCTGAGTTTAATTTTACCTCTTCAATTAGCTAACTATGTGATTATGAGGTGTCTAGATATATGATCTATGGTCTCCTGCTTTGGAAAATACACATGGCATTTATGTCCTTGTGGGTTATTATCAAACAAAATGAGATAATGTATGTGAAAACATCTTGAAACTATAAACATTCATTGTTCACACTTAATTAATAGCTGCTATAGACAGTCACATTGTCCATAGTCACTCCAACATCCATGCCTCCTGGACATGGCATCCCGGCCAGATGTAGCCACATGAATGATGTACCACTCTTACATGGAGCAAGGGAACCATGCAGCAGAACCTGGGAAACTTGCAGGTTCATGAGCCACACGGACATAATGTGATTAAAATAAGATCCCCGAGAGAAGCAGGGAGCTGGAGTTCATTTAGTATGAAATCAAGGACAGAGTGGGAGTGGAGGGTGTAGTTAGTTGGATATGCCAGCATAAGATCACTCACAAACAGATGGTTCCAAAGTCTTAGTTTCTGAAGCAGTCGGTTACTTCTTTTTCACAGGGATTCCATTGTCAGTGCTGCTGCCTACCCTGACAGTCAGTCTCCACGTGCTGGCCTGGTGCGGCAGGCTTCCCTGATCGTTCTTCCAGCTTGTTCCAGCCCAAACAGAAGCTCAGTGGAGAATTAAGCACTGCCGTGACTATCTCCACTGAGAATGGACTCTGTCCCCGCTGCTTTCGCTTCTCCCACTAAAGCACACCATCATATAGCTATAATTAGCTGTAGGTGGAAGGTGACCCTTAAAGAGCCTAGAAGGGGAATCACTTTATTTTGGTGGCACAGACGGGGGTGATGGGCCAGTGAATTAATACGATCCTTTCTTGTTTCACCTTTGCTGACTCTATGACCCCTATGTAACTTACTTAACCTCCATGTTTTCATGTCTAAAACAGGTTTGAACTAGCTTATATAACAATAAGGTATCTCACAGGCTCTAAGGTCAGATAAGTCTCAACAGTGTCTAGAACAAGCTGAGAAAAAACTACCAAAGCAGGTGCTCCCCATCCCCACCCCCATCTGTCCTGCACTGGAGGCACAAGAACACTCTAACATTTTTCTAACTCCTCTGATCAGTGACTGGTGTTCTGGACCCCCGCCCCGACTCCAAACACAGAGGAAATAGCCCCTGTGTCAAACCCTAATTCAGTTCCTGTGGCCAAGGAGGTAGAGACATATCATAGTAACATAGTTGTGGTGCCTTTTTCTCAAAGAAGGTGATGTTCAGGAAAAGGGACTAAAATGATCTCAGCAGATAACACTGTGAATAGTTCTTGTGACAATCAAGGGAAACCTCTCAGCCATAATTAGGCACTAAAGTCACTGTCGATGATAATGTTTAATATTTGTAATGTCTTGAGTTGACTGGGCCCAGGTTAAAGACCATCTGTGATGCAGTTTCAGGGAAGTCAGCCCTTGAATGCAGTTCAGGGGAGGGGGAAGGGAGAGGGGCATCATAGAATTCCACAAAAGGCCTGAGGGGAATAATGTGTCTAGGATGGTGATTTTTTTTTTCCTCCTTTTTGCTGCCTTCCTGCTTGAGCTTAGAGCCTTGTTTCTTTTTCTGTTTCTATGTTCTTGGCCTGGGTCTTGGTTTACTCACTGCTCATCCCAGGCCACTCTCAGCCCTAGTCCTGGGGCTTAGGTCACTGCTCCCTCCACCCCCACCCCATTCTCAGGCTTTTGGACTCAGAGTGATTTGTTTTGCCACCAAATTTCTTGAATTCTCAGGATGTAGTGGCAAACTGTGGGGTTTCTTGGCTTCTGTGATCAGGTGAGGCTTTCCCCGTTAATCTATTTAATTCCCCACAATACCTACCTACCATATATCCATCCCATCGGTTCCATTTCGCTGGAGAAACTGATTACTAGACAGTTGAATGAAGATCATCCTTTCGCGTTTGGATGGTTTGCCCTCACTACGCAGTCTTAGTTCCTTATCTGGCGCGCTCTGTTAGTTCAGTTTCAAGGTGAAGTAACTCTGAGTGTTTGTGGTATAGCTCAAGGGGCTGCATCTCCCACATCTCACAGCTAAGCATCAGTCAGAGCAGCCTCGGGTGTCAGGTCAAAGCAAAAATCCATGCTTGGTTTATTCACTCTTCTTTCAGAACAAGCTCTAGTGGTTTGTTGTGTTTTTTGTTGTTATTGTTTTGTTTTGTTTTTCTTTTCTAATAAAGCTATTCACTTACCAAATAAACACTTGTTGTGGTTCTAGGAAACTAGGCTTTGGTGGTTTGAATGAGAATAGTCCTTATAAAACTATATGTTTGAATAGAATACTTGGTCCCTAGTTGGTAGAACTGTTTGGAAAGGCTTAGGCGGTGCGGCCTTGTTGGAGGAGGAGTGTCACTGGGGGCAGGTTTTGAGGTTTAAAATGCCCACTCCATTCCCAATACACTCTCCCTCCCCTCCCTTTCCCTCTCCTTCCTTCTGTCCCTCCCTCCCTCTCCCTCTCCTTCTCTGTCCCCCTGTCCTTTCCTACCTTTCCATCTCCTTCCCTCTCTCCTTTTCTCCCTCCTCTTCCTCTCTCACTGCCTCTAGGTTGTGTCTCAGGATATACACTCTCAACTATTGCTGCTGCCATGCCTCTGCTCTGCTGTCATGAACTTAACCCCCTTAAACCCTCTGAAACTGTAAGCCAATTAAACACATTTTTTCGTAAGTTATCTTGATCATGGTGTTTTATTGTAGCAGTAGAAAGGTAACTGAGACATAAACCAGAATATGATACATGGAGAAGCAAATTCTGTCCAGCAAACATTACACACACCACTTAGATTTCTTTTCTATGGGAAGAGCAGGGAGTGCTTTCCCTGGTGGTCAGCGAGCATTTGCAAATCAGGTGAACCATGAGACTGATATGACTTCTCTCCCTCTCTCCCCAAAGCCAGCTGCTATGTTGTGAGGACACTCAGGCAGTACAGTGGGCTCAGTGTCAAAACCACAACCTCAGGGCAACAGTTCAGGGATGGGGCCCCAGAGAGGATTAGGTCTTTACAGTGGGTCCCTCTTGGAGGAGATGTGTGCTTGTACAAGAGGGCAGAGTTAACCAGTTATGTGTCTACCGTGTGGATTTTTTCAGATACTGACCATGCTGATACTGAGATATTTCTGGCTCCCAGAACTGTGAGGAGTAAATTTCTGGTGTTTATAAGTCTTCTGCATTAATCTAAAATTTAAATGACTTTCTGATTATTAGTATTTTAGATTATTTATCCACATATTTTATTGTGTGTAACTTAGGTAAATTGAGGTTAATTTGCTGATGATTGAGATGCCTAAACCTTAACCTTCAGAGTAATGATTCAGAAGTGTAAGATGATCAGAGAAGCTCTTTGATGGATGCTCACAGGCATCTATCCTTTATCACCAACATAAATCATTCAAGTGCCTTTCCCTGAATGAGCAGTCCTGCCAAGAAGAGCTGAGCCTTTTCATCTTTGCAGGTTGCTTGGGTGACGATGCCCTTCAATTATCCCCATAAAATTTTCTATCCCCTGCCAAATTGCGCCACTTCCAACTGTAAGATATAATTACTTTTATACCAGCGGCAGAGCGAAGCCAGGCATTTTTAACCATTAACCATTTTTGTCCCCATGCACCTTACAGGGTTTTGTCATGAGCTAGAAAACTTAGCAGGCACCTTTTTCAGCAAGAGATGGAGAAGCTGTGGAGCTCTTTGGGGAAACAACTTGTCTTTTGCCTTGAGAATGAGAGGGCAAGAGGGCAGTCCTGTTAGATCTTGATTATACACGTGGCCAGTATTTTCATTAGGAAAAATTACTTGAGAGGAAATGGATATCATTTTTCTAGAACAGGTATTTTTATCTGTTTTCTTCAAGGCTGCCCTCAGGCTAGTAATGGAATCAAAATTTTATTCAGAATTGGGTAAATTTCTGTAGAAAATGTTGTCTCATATTGAATATTCATGATAGTTTTTGGTTACAGTGAAGGAAGCTTATAAGTCTCATCATCTGAATAAGATGTCATCTTCTCACAGGCGACTTGGCTCCTAAGAATATATTGATATTGGCTAAACCTTCATCTTCAAACTGTAAGCAAACTGCTTTCTGAAATTGTATATAGAGCTATTGATGCAAATTTGGAGCAACTATCTGAAATATCTACTTTCCTTATTGGCTGCTGTGACCGTTTTTTCATTGAGGCATCTTTCTTCTTGAAATGATCATCCTAAGTAGCCTAGGCTGGCCTTCAACTCAAGATCTTTCTCCCTCTGCTTCCTAAGTGGTGGGCCGCTAGGCCCTAGTTCCATGTATCTTGACAAAGATCCAGGACCCAGATTTTTTGGGTAATGATTTGGGTGGTAGAGATATTCTATAGATAACGGCTAACTGTCTATAGTCAGTTAACTCTAAATAAAAGTAGTTATGTTCTGTAATCTGGGTGGGCTCGGACAGTCAGTAGAGGTTTTTGAGGAGCAAAACTAAAGTTTGGAGCGGGGGGAAGCATGCAAGTGGACATGTTGTCAAATTGCCCTCTAAATATTTCCGTGTGTGCTTTCAGGTTACCTTTGTGCTCAGCCTTGGTTAGGAGGGCTGCCTTTCTGCAGTGGGCATAGCTAATGAAGAGACTCACAACTAGTCAAAATGCTGACAAGTTACCATTGAGCACTCAGCCCTAAATACGATAGCCATAGCTTTTCCTGTTTTTGGGACTCAGAATATCATGGAAGAGGTGGCAGAGGGACGTAAAGGCAGGAGACTGCAGAGTGATGCTGTCTTCAAGACAGGACCTGGGTATTACACTCCCCAACTAACAGAAACTATGGCTACCAGCACAAGACCTGTACAAGGTCAAGCCTGTTCATGTTCTCGCATGGATGGGGAGATGCCTGCGAGTCCATCACTACCCAAGGAGCTGCTGTAGAGATGGGGAATCGCTGTTCTTCAGGGGTGGCCCCTAATTAAACCAAGTGAGTCATAGTGAGAATAGGAGGGGGCATTTTTAGAAACAGAGGGTCCAGAGGGAGGTATAGGAGAGGGATAAGAAAGAGTAATGGGGTTGAGGTATGATCAAAATAATTGTATGGAAAAAAGATGAACTGTATGATGAAACTAACCGGCTGTCTAGACTTTAGACTTGCCAGGCCAGTGAGTACGTGAGCCAGTGCCTCCAAATAAATCCCTTTGAGTCTGTTGCCCTGGAGAACCCTGATGGGTACAGCTGGCATCCGACAGGCATCAGGAAGTCTCCACTACCGTATTTGGTGAGCTACTACACCAGCCAGTTGGCCTGTATTCCTACAGTGTTACATGCAGAACAGCTCTCTGCTCTGTTTCATGTTGTTTCACATAACTTAGATCTAAGCATGCTCATACCCTTCCACTATTACGCAGGACCCTTTATCTTGGCTCCCTTTGGTTCACCAAATGACGTCAAAGACGCTAATATTTATGAAGAAACTTCGAGGTCTGTGATCACTCTGCTCACAGATCAACTGCAAGTGTGTAGAAGTCAGGATGAATTTCAAATTCCCTGTCCAGCTTCCTTTGGGACAGTGAGAACATAGATAAAAGACAGGCCCAGGAATTCTCACCAGAGACTACAAGTGAATGCTTGGAATGTGGGAGGGAAAATGTCTTGGAGTGTAAAGGAAATGTCTGGTGAATATTCAGGAGACTTAGATTTTAATCCCAGTGTCTTAGCTTGAATGGCTTGTTCTGAAAAGGGCTAAGGAGGACAGACCTCTTGGAGCAGAGTGATGTTAACTGCAGTGCTGTGTGACACACTATTCAAAACTTTATTAAAATGGAGTGGTGTGGTTCTAGTGATTTTATTTACTTTGAGTAGGAAATATTTTTTTTTTCTGGGAAAAGAAATATGAAGTGTGCCCAATAAATGACTTAGATGGAAGTGGGTTTTGTTTCTCTGGGACATGTTTTCTTCAGGGGACTTAACAATCGCCATCAACAGCAAATGCAGCCTCCAAACTGCTGCACCCCAAAGTGTTTCTCTCAGTCTGTCTGCCCCAAGCCACCACACCATCAGTCTCTCCGGTCTCTCCAAACTGCTACACACCACATGCTGTACCTTCTCTTTCTGGCTCTCAAATTTATATCCTCAGAGCCCTAGACCACACCCCTCTTCGTGCTGCACGAGGAAGGCTGTTACCAACTGGCAAAAGCCTTGCCCTGCGTGAGACAGTTAACAGCTGTGGACAAACAATAGCCCAACTAAAACCCCACACTTAGATTAAAACAAAAACGTATTTTTATAATATAACTGAGTTGTTAAAGAAATCCAAACTTCCATTACAGGTTTCCTGTCCGCTTGTCCCCATATTGTTTTCAACTAGTTGTGACCTTTTGGTAGACAGGTTGGATGGAATGACTGGGAGAAGATTCAGTGCCTCACCAAACTTGGGGATTTGAAGGGGCTTTTGGCATGCCATGGAAGACACAGGGAAAGACAGAACAGTCTGATGAAAACTGCATAGGCCACCTTTACAGACACCATAAGCCTAGAGATAGGTAAACGCTGGCTACAGAGCCACTGTGTTAATTCTAGCCCCGACTCTGTAAAAGTACATGTGATTTTGGAAAAGTCATTTAATTCCTCTGAGATTAGATATCTAGTGTTTATTTCTTTGCCATCTGTGTCTTCTTCTGGGTATTAACACATTTTATATAAAAAGGAGAGTCTCCGAAACATAAATCTTTTGGAGGAGTTTGGTTAAACAAAATGAAAAATGCTTAATCCTTCACACATTAATGTGTACTGGCAAGCTGCAAAAGACAGATAAACTACACAGTTCTTTCCAGAAGGATCTGGGATGACATGAGCTGTGCACGGAGTATCTCAAGAAGGGAGTCTGCTTTGAGAAGCCCTAAGCTATTCAGTTTATGAGCTATACTTTATATCTAATATTCTCATTGTACAAAACAGGAGGATTGCTAGGAAATGGGCATTTTCCAGGTATACAAGTGACATGCTGAACTAGCTTTTTTTTTTCTTTTTTCTTTTTGCCAGGCTCTCTGGTGGGGGTTTCTCTCTAATAGTGTCACCGGTCTTGGTGTCATGCAAGCCTGAAACTTCAGTACCTTTGGGACAAACTTGACTCTCAGCTGTCAATCTAGCCACTGCTAAATTGTGACAATTTATCCTTTACAATAGCAGAAAACTCATTTCAATGGACACCCCCCCACACACACACATAATCTTTGTGCACGCATGTGATGGACCCACGTCCCGTTTCATGTGTGTGGATGTCAGAGGACAGCTTTGGATTTGGGTCCACTTTATTGAAACAGGCTCTCTTGATGTTCACTGCTGCATACACCAGGCTAGCCCGCTCTACCCGCCCTCCCCTGTGGGAACTGGGATTACACTTGTGCAGTGCTGTGCCTGGCTTCACATGGGTTCTGGAGATCCAAACTCAGGCTGTCATGGCAAATGCTTTATCCACTGAGCCATCTCCCCAGCCCGTGGACCCAGTTTTTGATTGGAAGGCTTTTCTCAATTGTAAATCTAGCCAGATCACATCCCTTCTCGGTCATCTTCAAAGACCCCACATGATGACAGGACACAGTGGTAAGTTCTTCACCATTATTTCTGGATGATGCCTATCTCAGTGAGCCAGGTTCCTTGCTCCCTGAAAGTGGTCTCACATCATGACTTTTCATCTCTGCTTTTCTACCCTTTGGATTTCTACCTCTTGTCTCTTCCCATTAAGACACTCACTTGCAGCAAAATATTATCATTCTAGACTCCACTCTCACGTACCTATTTAAAACCTTCACTTGCACCCTAATTTAGACACATCCTCCCCTTCTCTGTGCTTCACTTGTATGTCTCTCATCTAATATGTTCTGCCCGTTGTGATAATGATTTATTAAGTCGTGCTAATCATTCTTTAGAGGATGGGTTTGTTCAACACAGGGATAGTGAATGGCCAGACTGGGCTTAAACACTCTGAAGATTCTTCAGTCATGTATGGATGATACCAGAGCAAGGATACAAATACACCAATGTTCAAAGAAGCCAATGCTGTAACAAAAGAAAGAGCTTTATTGAAAATTAGCTGACCAGGAGATGGGAAGCAAATTCAATCTGCCTACACGATTGGCTAGTGAATGGGGTTTTGAGGGCTTTTGAGAGTCAATGAGTTCAACAGTATCTTTTAAGGATTTTACTATTCTAGTCCTATGATGTAGTCAGCATTTTTTTTTCTTAGCTTCTGATTCTTAACAGAGGCCTCCATTGTTCTGAGACTTGCAGCTCAGGGTCATCCTAAGATCAAACTTGGAGATACCTCCCAGGACATGCTATATAAAACGCGTTATAAAGGAGGGACTTATTTTAACATGTATGCAAGAAGGAGCAAAGACTTAGCTTTGTTTTAATCAAGGCAATTCAAAGGAAGCAGAAAGCAGAGGACTTAATAGAGTTTAAGAAACAAAAGTATAAATGGCCGGTGGCTGGGCAGGAACTCACATCAACTGTGTGTGCCAGCCAGGATGGTTGAAGCTAGGATCCTGCCTTTCCATGGAGTCTTGAGGTGGCAGTCTTGTTTGATAGATGATTATATTCTCCAGAATGTTTCTCAGTGCCTGAGAGAAGCTTCTCAGTTCTGAGATACAGAGTAACACTGGTCAACTCTTTTAGTAAAACATGTGTGAAGCAAGAGCTCGGTTTCTGGACCTCATTTGTTAATCAGTTAATCCATCCATCCACCCATTCATTCATTCACTTATTTAATAAGCACTTCTTCTGTGCCAGGCAGTCACTAACCTAAATGCAGCAGACACCTGAAACCCCTCAATCTTAGTTTCCTCAGTCAAGCTGTGCATCCTAAAGAAACCCCAGGGGAAGTCTACCCTCGGCCTCCCTCATCCATCCTGAGCTTCCCTCCCAGAGTGGCCAGCAACTCCTGCCCAGGTGTTGAGCATTCTCTCATTTAAGATCTTTCATCTTCCTTAAAACCCAACATGAAAAGACACCTGTCCTTTGATCAAACCTCCAAAGCCTCACTTCCAGCCCCAACCATTAAGGCTGCAGAACAAGCCTGCACTAAGTACCACACAAAGCCTGGTGCATTCACTTGAGTATTATTTACCGTAACCTTCGTGAAGCATGCCAGAAATACACAGAAGTCCCCAGTGATCAAGGCTGGGAAGATGCGGCAGGATGATAAATAAGCCTAGATGATGATTTCAATGGATGGTAATTTCTTGCTTCCGCGGAGACTCTACAAACACAGCTGTCAGAAGTGCATTGTGTAAATCAGATGCTAATTAAATTAAATTCCCACTAGAATCAAGGCAGCAAAGTATTTTGTCTTGTTTTCCTGCAAAGTGGGCCTCTCCATCAAAACAGCTGGGGCACCAGCATTTCAGGTACCTGGAAGCAACAGCTGCGGTGAGGCAAGACGACTGCTTTCATAATTAAGTCAGGAAGAGGGAAGGAGATGCCATTCTTTATATGCTCAGTGATGCTAGGAGTGCAAAGAGCTGGTGGAACCAGAGCTGGACTGGGGGAAGAGGATTGGGACCTGATGTCAGTTCTATCGAGGCCATTTTACAGCTGGAAGCTACACTTCCTTGCATCCTTATTTCCTTCTCTGTCTCCTTATTTCCTTCTGCTTGTTATTGTTAAGAGTGATCTACTATTGTTAAGAGTGATCTATTGTTAAGGTGACATGTTGGTTCCTAGAATCCTGGAGGGTCTGAAGACACTCTTCATTCTTTAGTCTTTTTGAAGAATCAGGAGGTGAAACTCCTAGATCTTAGCATCTTCTGGGATTCAGGGTTTGGGCATTCCAAGTGTAAACTTTGATTTCTGTGCCATCAACTCTGCTTTTTAGTCCTCAGCCCTCCCACTCTATGGAAGGAGCCAAATGCACATTCCTACCTCAGGCATCAGTTCTGAGAATGTAGCTAGAAATCAAAGGATTTGAAATAGTTCACAGACACAGATCTGCAAACATAATAAAATGCTCCCTAACTCATGTAGCAAACACAGAGACTGAAGAAGCTTGAATAAGTAGATCATTCACTGTGGGTTTTTAATTTATTCACCTTTACTTGCTGAGCTGTTTTGCCAACCTTGTAGGATCATTCTTGAAATGTTTACTAAATAGTTCTCCTGTACCAGGTTTTTATGCTAAGGGTCCCAACAAGAGAGGGTCTGCTATGAAGGGGCTTCTGTTTAACTGGAGAAGCAGATATATAAAAACAGATCAGCTAATGCAGCTAAGTCAATATGGAATCATTGAAATAGGACATGCAAGGTAGGGAAGTTTCCTTTAAAAACAGGCAAAGTCAAATCATAAGTATTGAAAGTACTCTGGGGCTGGGGAGGTGGCTTAGTAGGTTTAGAGCACTTGCTGCCAAGATTGACAGCCAGAGTTAAATTTCCTGGACCCACAGTGGAAGGAGAGAACCAAATCCTGCAAGTGTCCTCTGATCTCCAGATGTGCACACATACTAATAATTATAGGCCAATGTTTTAAATTTTTTTTTTAAGATTTAGTTTTTAAAGGCCTGAATGATCATGGCTGCATCACACTGTTGTGAGACTCTAATCTTGCATATATACCACAGGCAAACCAAGGAGACCAACACCAGAAGGCCTGCTAACACTCCCATGCCCGCCCATTCCTTCAGATGATTCATGGTTGCAGCAATCCATGATGATAATCCTGTGGCTAGTCCTGCGTCCACTCTGGTAGAATTTACTGTGACAATGGCCACTCTCAGCTGCTCCATCGTAGTATCGAATTCTCCAGTCCAATTACCTAAAATATAGCTCGGCAATTGTTTAGACAGATTTGCAACACAGGAAAAATTCTCATGTTATATGCTAGTGACTCAAAGTCCAGCATATTTTCATTGACAGCCAAGTTGAGCGATTTGCCATAGGGTATCAATTTGCTCCTGCACGAGGTCAATCCTCTGATTGAACACCATCAAGCTTCCTTTTAGTTGAGCATTAATTCCTTTATGTACAACAACAGTGGATGCAGCCATGATCATTCAGGCCTTTACAGCCATTGAAGCAGGACATTCGCCCCAAGCATGGTTGGATACCATAAAAAGCTAAAATGTTACGCTCAGGATGCGAGGCTAAGCACTGCACTCAGGGTCAGCCGCTTTGGACCCAGAGAAGAGCATGTCTGATTGCATGTGGGTTGATGCCCGAGGTCCCACCTCTGAGAAAAAGGTATCGGACAGGTCTGATGCTCTTTGGGTGGATGACACCTAAATGAACATCGGTACAAAGTCCCAATTTATTTCTAATATCAGAGATCAGACCTCTACTCTTGCCTGATGCGTCTAAAACAAAAAGGGGGAACTGTAGAGAGCTGCGGAATGCTATGCCTTAAAGATGGAGCTGGTTTCCGCCTTCCACCTTCCCGATGGTGAGTGCTCTCTGTCACGAACAATTCCACATTTGGCTAAGGCTGAGGATCTGGCTTGCTTCCATGTATGTGGACCTATCTGCATTGCCCACGTGGCACACCTGGGTTGGCTACCCAGAGGCTATTTAAGCTGTGGGCTGGCTTTCCCCAGGGTCCGAGGATTGTTCAAGGTTCCTGAATAAACTGCATTGAAAAAAAAAAAAGATTTAGTTTTTATTTATATAGCATTCTGCCTTCACACCAGAAGAGGGCACCAGATCTCACTATAGATGGTTGTGAGCCACCATGTGGTTGCTGGGAATTGAACTCAGGAGCTTTGGAAGAACAGCCAGTGCTCTTGACCTCTGAGCCATCTCTCCAGCCCCTTAAATTTTTAAAGTATTCTCTCTCCTTCACTCTTTCATCTGCCTCTAGAGCTGTTCTATATGTCATTCTCCACCAGTATCCTAACACTCTAAATCCAACAGGAAGGTGATCTCGTGGTGTGTGTGTGTCTGCTTTGTACAAGATACATCTCAGCCAAATACAGAAATACCTTTCATGAATATTGCCTGATACAAATAATTGGTTAAAAATATACAATGGTACAATAAGGAAAACCATGTATCTACAGAAGGGAATATAAGCTGGTGATAAAAACAGAGCAGAACAACCAAAAGCTATGTGCGAGAAAAAGCCTGTACCTCAAACAGATTCTACTGAGTGAAAGGAGCTTTGAATAAAAGATATCATGCTGTATTTCACTGTGGGATTCAATTAGCATGCTGCTCCAGGACGGCCCAGACTACCATGCTGGGGAAATCAGAACAGTGCTTGGCTCTGGGAAATGGGACAAGAGAAAAACAGAAAGAATTGAGGGGGACAAGGTGCAAGGGAACTTTCAAGGGCGTGGCAATAATTTATACCTTGATAGCAGTTTTGATCACACGGTTTTATGTACTGGGCTAGACAATGCACAATTAAAATGTGTGCATCTCAGAGGTTAGGGAGAGCCCAGCCTGTGAGGTACTTGTCTTGCAAGGACAAAGACATGAGTTATATGCTCAGAATCTATGGGGGTTTTGTTTGTTTGTTTGTTTGTTTTTAAGCTGGGAATTGTGGTGTGCTCGGGGAGGGTAAAGACAGATAGGTCCCTGGAGTTCACCACCCATTATTCAGTGAATTCCATGTCCCAGCAAGAAACCCTATCTTAAAAGGAAGAAGCAAGTGGATTGCCCCAGAGGAATGACATCCAAGTCTGTCCTCTGACCTCCACACATACCATGTATACACACATACAATAAACATACACTTTATGAATTTTTTGAATACAATGTTTACTGCAAATGAAATAAAAATGAAATACGAGCTTTAATTAATGACCCACACATTGAAATACTTAAGGGGAAATGCAGTGGTGCCTGGAATTTATTTTAACTGCATAAGAACTATGTGATTGATGGGCAGAGGGATGAATACATGGCTAGAGATATGATGTAGCAAGTACAGTAAAATATTAATGATGGCTCAGCTGGGAGGCATAAGTGTACTGCCTGAACTGCTCTTTCATCTTGGTGGTATTGCTGGATAAAATTTGGGGGGTGGAAAAGCAATTTGATGTCTCTAAATTACTGGGTATGGCACCTGCTTGCTGTACTCTCTGGGGATCGTGCATTTTTCTGAGGTTGTGGGGTAATACCCACCACCTGGGAACCCATAAGACAGTGGCTCCTAGCTACAGGAGCAATGAAAGACCCCTTGGGAGTTTCTGAAGAATCCACATGTCTGGACACATGAGGAGAGGGAGCCTTGTTGTCTGCGTCGAGAGCAGCAGCTCTCAACCTGTGAGTTGCGACCCCACAGGGGTCACAGATCAAATATTCACATTACGACTCATAACAGTAGAAAAAGTACAGTTATGAGGTAGCGATGACATAATGTCATGGTTGGGGGCCACCACAACATGAGGAACTGTATGAAGGGTCACAGCGTCAGGAAGGTTGAGAACCGCTGCTCTGGAGTCGTCTCCCCGGGAACACTTCACATGAGCTTCTGCTATGCTCTCCTGCCACAAGGAAATGAAATTCCCTGCCCAGCAAATGGGTCTGGCATATAGAGCATCCATCACAGCAGTTTTCTTCAGCATCCTCTGGTGTGGTCCTTGATTAGCCATTACTGCTCACCACGTGGAGAATGGCTGGCAGAGAGATGGAGATAAAGGCGAGGCGTGACAGCCTCTTTCTGTTGTGCGAGCATCTAACTTAGGCTTATCTCGGGAGGTTGAGCAGGACAGTCTCTAAGCCAGGATCTGTAACTCTGTGTGAAAGGCAGTGCTTGTGGGTGGCTAGCCTGTCTCCCAGGGAAAGTAGGTTTCTCACTTACTCAGTTCCCTCTCCCATTTCCTCTTTCCCATGTTCCCTTCTCAGCTTTCCCACCCTCTACTCCATCACTCTAAAATACAAACACAGTGACACTGCACAGAGGACTATGTCTAGATGTAATTTCTATCTCCTTCCTTTTGCTCAGGTCTCCAGAGGTCACTACAGCCTGTTCTCCTCTGCAGCACCCACGGCATCCAGTGCAATCCCTATACATATGACAGGTGCACAGATACATGGAATTCAAAGGAAGGTCAAGGTTGGCATTGAAAAGTCAGTGGAGCGTATTTTCTACTCATCTAAAGACTGAGTAGAAGTTTGGATGGTTTCCCACGGTCTTCAATGTCCTTCTGTAAGTCAAAATTTCAACATCAGCAACTATTTTTTTTTCTGAATTTTTGAAGGTGTAACCAACCATTTGGAAGTTGGGGTATTTAGAAAGGTGATCTTACAGTGTGAATTGTCAGCTTTTTCATGTCTAGATTTGTTCTCTAACTCTTGAAAACAAATATTGTTCTGTGTTGATGTGCTTCAAGAATTTGAAAGTCCATATTACCCTGGGTGGTAGTGGTGGTGTGGTGGTGATGGTGTGGTGGTGGTGATGATGGTGCTGATGATGGTGGTGTGGTGTGGTGGTATGGTGTGGTGGTATGGTGTGGTGGTATGGTGTGGTGGTGATGGTATAATGTGGTGGTGTGGTGTGGTGATGGTGTTGGTGTGGCGGTGGTGCAAAGTGTTAATCTGCATGTGAAGCCTGATGGTACAGCCGTTCTAGTGGTTACACTGATGCCGTCACTTTTCCCTCCTGTGTACTTACACACTGGCTATAATGATTGCCTTTCCCTATGGCTTGACCTACACAAATTGTTACTCCCACTTCACTGTAAGCAGCTGCAGACTGATTTCTGTGTGAACATCTGGAAATATGACCATGAAACTAGAGAGAAAAGAAGAAAAAGAGTAACTGCTCATGGGTCATGGCAGAAACAGGGATGGAAAATGTGATGGGACAGCTGCAAATCAGAGTAGCTATAAGGTAGCATGTGAGGGGACAAAGAAATGAACTTGAAGGAAGATGAGCTACCTGTAAGAAGCAAGAATAAACGCCTCCAAAATTAAGGATTCAGTTACTAACTAGTGAGAGCTTTAACAATGCAAGCCCCAGGAAGTGTTTCATTAAAATACATCTACATGCCCAAGTGCACACGCTCACACAGGCATACACACACACACACACACACACACACACACACACACACTACCACCACCACAACCATTACCACCACCATCGCCACCACACCACACCACTCCATGGTCTCATGAATCCTCTCCTGAACACTCACATGTATGTCATCCAGAGCCACAGCAGAGAGCATATCAGCAATGTCCCTCTACCTCTCTCTGCTGACAAAGGTTACTGCTAGCTAAGCAAAGGAAACAAACAAACAAACAAAACCCTAAAGACCCCATATCCACTTGGATGGATATGGAAACGGGGGAAGGCGAGACATTGGTAACTATCAAAGGTATAGTAGCATTTTAAGATTATATATCACTTATTTCTTGATAGCTAAAATGCATCGATCCATTGCTATGTATCAGGCATGGCACTGAGTATTTTGCAAGAGCTTATTTAACCCTAGTGGAAGTCTATGTGAAAAGCATGATTGACATGTCTACTAAGTATTTTTTTTTCTGTTGCTTTGATATGATAAAACACCATGACCAAGGCAACTTATAAAAGACAGAGTTCATCTTGGCTTACAGTTCCAGAGGGAGAAGGGGTCATCACGGCTGGAAGCTATGACAACAAATAGTGCGCATGACAGTGGCGGGAACAAGAAGCTGAGCGTTCACATCTTGAACCATAAACATGAAGCAGAGGGGTCAAACTGGAATGGACAGGAACATTTTAGCTCTGAAACACAGATCCCAGTGACATACTTCCTCCAGCAAGGCTGTGTCTCCTAAACCTCTCCAAACAGCAGCACCAACTGTAGACCAAGTAGTCAAATACCTGAGGAGACATTTTTCATTCAAACCACCACAACAAAAAGCAACTTAGGGGAAAGGGTTTGTTTTAATTAAGTGTGTGTGTGTGTGTGTGTGTGTGTGTTGAGCGAGTGAGAAAGAGAGACAGGGAGAGAGAGAGAGAGAGAGAGTGAGAGAGAGAGAGAGAGAGCCCACAATATCAGGGAAGTCATGGCAACATGCATGCAAATCTAGACGTGACGCAAAGAACATGAAGCTAGATGCAGTGGTTTGCATAAAAATGTCAACTATAGGCTCATATATTTGAATACTTGGTCCCCCATTGGTGGAAATATTTGGGGAGGATTAGGAAGTGTATCCTTGTTGGGGGAGGTGTGTCACTGGGGGTGGGTTTTGAAATTACATGAGGTTCATGTAAAACAGATAATCATTTGAAATGTTGGTTTCTGTTTTATAGGTATGAACATTTGCTGGTTCTTCATGGCAACTTTCTTTGTCTGGCTCAAGGCTAAAAGGTTTGCAGAGAGGTTCAGAGATAGCTCAGCTACAGTGGTTCTCAACTTGTGGGTTGAGACCGTTATGGATATGTGATATGTGGATATGTGACTCCTGAACCGTTCACAGGAGTTACATATCAGCTATCCTGCATTCAGATACTCACCTTACTCTTCATAACAGTAGCAAAATTACAGTTAAAACGTAGCAACATGAGGAACTGTATTAAAGGGTCACAGCATTAGGAAGGTGGAGAACCACTGGCTGACCAGGTAAAAGCCTACACTGTTCTTCCAGAGGACCTGAGTTCCCAATGTCAGATGGTTCACAATCTCATGGAACTCCTGCTCCAGAGGCAATAACGCCCTCCTCTGGACTCTGAGGGCACTTGCACTCATATTCGCACATGCCTACTCACAGACACATGCATACACCCGTACTTCAGACATAAATTACTCTTTCAAAAGAAAATGTTTGAAGCTTTCAGAGCACTGTTCTTTGTCACTGCTCTGAAATGCACAATGGTTTCTAGCCAATGGTCCTGTGAGGAGTGAATCATGTGTGATAAATTCTCATTGTGTGAAGGAGTCTTGAAGCATTTGTTTAGGTATTGTTGGCAAACTCATACACAGAATAAGACTGAAAGATTTCAGACCTGTCTGTCTTGCTGAAAAATCACTTCCCTGAAGGGCACATGTCACATGCCAATTTTTGAAACACATAGCAAGTTATTTGTTCAATCATGTATTCTTCCTTCACTAATTACAGCTGTTATCGTGTTATTTATTATATTCTATAGTTACAAATAATTTTCTTCCTCTTCTCTCAAAAGACACTCTTGCTATATTTCTTCAGCCCAGATGCAATCATTTGCAAACACATTTTATAAATCTCTGGAGCGAGGAACACAGTGGGAGAAGATGATAGAGTTGTGTTGTGAATTATTTAAGGCACAAAACATCATGAAGGCCTGAGATGAGAATCCAGTTGGTAGTTTAAAACCGAACTCCAAAGAAAGGCACACACACACCCCTCTGTGAGAGGCCGTCAGACAGAAAGAGAGAGAGATTCTTGTGGGTGGTATTTGCAAATACAGTGGTGAGTTGGTGGTGGGTATAAATCTTTTTCTGACACAGTCAACTGACACAGTCTTGCAGAGAGTGCAAAACAGTTTCCCAGCCTTTCGGCGTGTGTGTTTTGATTTTGAAGAAGGGACAGAATAGTGGCAATTTTGCAGCCTCAGACAGATTTTGAAGGACTTTCTCTGGGAATTTCAAGACATTCATTTTGTGTGAGTGGGTCCAGTGTGCTCTAGTGCGCTCACCTAGAGACAGCCACAGACATGGGTTTGAGCACTCAGCCATGCCTGGTTGGAATTTCATTTTCTTCTCCCTCCAACTTATTTTTAAAACTATAAAACCTACAAAGAAGTTGAAAAAAACCCCACAATGCACATGGACAGATTCCCCATCTCTCTCTGTCCACCAGTTACTCACATTTATTTTCAGACATGTGTCTAACATGTATCATCATGTATGTAGCATGTAACATGTAATATCTATCTAAAAGAAATCACAGACCTTGGCGACTTGCTCCTAAATACTTGATCAACTCTCTCTCAAGAGTGAGACTGCCCTCCTCATAACTGTAATGTTTAATATTGATTCAGTAAGATCTCTAATCTCAACTTGCATGAATCTTCTAGAATTTAAATTTGTTTTGCTTTGTTTTTTTGAGACAGGGTTTAATAGCCTTTGTAACAGCCCTGGCTGTCCTGGTCTCACTTTGTAGGCCAAGCTGGCTTCAAACTCACAGAGATTAGCCTGGCTCTTCCCCTGTTAGGATTAAAGGTGTGCACCACCATGCCCAGCTAGAATGTTCTTGATATTGTACCAAGATGAATTCTTCAGCATCTCTAACTTGGAGACTGAGAATTCACTTAAATGTGCGATAACCCTTTCTCACCCCATGCAAGGGACCCAGTTCTACCTGGAACTGCACAGCCTCTTCCAGCCTTTGCAGGTGATGCACGTACCTGGTGCATAGACATATACACAGGGAAGGTACCCATATGTGTAAAATATTAAAACAGTTCTTCAAATTTTAAATGTTTGTTATTAACAATTATGCCAATGGTTGTAAATTGAGACTGTTTGGGATACATTAGGATACAAATAAATAACAAGCAGGGCAGCGTCTGGTGATTCTGGACATGTGGAGAGGAGCCCCCGAAGGGTTTTAAGTCGGGCAGTCTTGTGCCTTGTTCCCTTTTGTAGCGGTGAGAGGTTCACATGTGAATCCACGAGGACGAACACTCAGAGCTGCAGCATGATGCTTTGGTATGAGTCATTGCTCTAAATGGCCCTAAAACAGCACGTAGGCCCTTAACCCTCTCTCTTCAAAGTGTTCATGGCTGCACAGAAGGAGGTAAACAAGGGTTGTTAGAGTCTATCTTGGCATCTCAGAACGTGTAAGAACATTCTCCTCTTGGGGTTGTGGGCAAATCCCAACAGAGAACCCACACCAAACAAGCTAATCAGATGTTGTTATTCGCTCTGCATCTCTCCTGGGCACCCAAACTCGAGGAGAATTATCCCAGGGATGGGAGTCTTTGGTGAGCTTTCTAGGCAGCAAGCCTTTGGAACTCTAAAGAAAGAACGATGGATTCATGATAGGAGTTTACATAGGAAGACTGACCCAAGCATAACAGAACAGGTGGGTTTTGCAGGCAGATGTCCCTAAAAATAGCATTCAGGCTTCCAAATTGACTGTGTAACCTGAGGTAAGTCTTTCAACTCTCTAAAACATTTTAACCGCCTTGGGAGCAAAATTAGGAAAGGGGAAACATGAAGTACTAGGGTCTCAACGTTCCTGTCTTTCCTTAAATTTTGGTAGTAAAATCCTAACCCCAGAGGTGAAGGCATTAGGAAGTGATTGATTGCCTGTAGGGTCCTGCTAATGGGATTTGTGCCTCCCCTGATACATCAGGTGGGGGAGGAGAGGTCCAACAGAGATTCCCTACCTTTTCCTTCTACCCTGAGACAATACAACAAAAGACAGCATTCTGTGAAGTGCATATATGTGTGTATGTGAATATGATAAAAGTATATTATAGAGTTTAGTTTGTACAATTAATGTAAATGAATTACAGATTAAGAAATCCCTGAACTTTCATATGTATATAACTATGTAATATATATTTAGATATGCAGATCTGTCTCTATCCGTCTGTCTGTCTATTATCTATATTTCCCTGCCTTGTTCCTGATTTAAGGGGAGGAAAAGCAGGGTTGTGGCTGCTGCAACTGCAGCCTGGTTGCAGCATGAGTACCATGTCTAGCTCCCTGGGCTCCAGCTACAGAAAAGGGCAAGTGAAATGGAAAACACCATGACAAGGACACAGTTAACAGCCCGCAGCTTCGAGGAAGCAAAGTTTGCCTCCCGAAAAAAATCAACCACAACCATTTTTGGTTTTTCTCAAGAGCAATGAGTTAATACAGGAGACTGAAGCACTAAAAGTGAGCTAAGTTGCAGGGTCAGCAGCTCCTTCCCGAGGGCCCAGGGGACAAAGGCAAGAAGAGTAGGGTGCCATTAAAGCTTGAAAGTTTGGAACAACATGGTATATCCCCCCAAATATTACTAATACAAGTGCGGCCAGCTGTGGTAGTGCATACCTGAAGTCCTAGCCTGGAGGAGCCCGATACAGGAGGGTCAGGAGTTCAAGGTCATTCTCAGCTACACGGTGAGTTTGAGGACAGCCTGGGCTACATGAAACCCTATCTAAAAACAACAACAACAACAAAAACAATTGCCATGAGATAACAGCAATTGAACTTTTGGATATACATCCAAAAGAACTGAAAACAAGGACCCAAGGAAATACCTGTACACTCATGTTAAGTAATGCTCTCAATGTCATCTTTCCTTGCTGTGCTTCCTTCATTCCTCACTTTTGAATACAGCTGACTCTGCCACCGTGCTTTGGAAGCGTTCAACTTGCCTTCTGATTTTACTGAGGCTCAGAGTAACCTTGACTCTCCAAAGGGACAGGTTTGGGCTGTTAGACTACATAGGTTTTGAAGGTGGGCTGAATGGATTACAAGATGGCCAGAAGTCTATGGGGCCTGGGTGTTATGATTTGGGTGTGACACACCCACAGGCACACGGGATTAAACACCTGGTCTCCAGCTGTCTTGGGAGGTGAGACCCAAAAGAAAGCAGCGATCACCAAAGGAGCAGAGCTTGACATTAGGACCTGGCCCTTCTTCTGGCATCCTCTCTACATCTTGATCTAGCTAGATGTGAGCAACTCCCTTCTACCACAGTTATGAATTACCGCTGTCACCAGGCCTTCTCACCACCGTGAGAGCCTGTAACCTAGAACCGTGAGCGAAATCCACCCACTGAGGCTGGTCCCAAGCACAGAGATCCTCCTTGCCTCTGCTGGGATTAAAAGCATGTGCCACCATGCCCGGCCCCACTTCTACTTTTTTTGCCAAAGGTATTTTCATCACATCAATAGGAAAATTAACTAAGCCACCTCTTGTCGACTCTTCCATGGTTTCTATTTGAATTCCATCAGCAACCTTTTTAAACCTTTCTCACTCTGAAGCTCAGAACCCCAACTGTAGAGGTAATCCTCTTTAGCGTTTGAATTACCCCACACAATCTATGAATTTGAATATATATTTTTTAATAGGGTTTTAGTTTTACCATCTATAAAACCATCCAGGACTCAGAGCACAGCCTTTCCCACAATTAAGATGCATCTTCCCACATTAGTCAATATAATCAAGATAATCCTTCAAAGGCAGGCCCGAGGTCCATGTCCTGCCAATGTCCTGTCTAATTCTGCCAAGTTGATAATTAACATCAAGCATCACACTTGGTGAAATTGCTACATGAAGGGGCGTGTGTGTGTGTGTGTGAGTGTGTGTGTGTGTGTGTGTGTGTGTGTGTGTGTTTGCTTGGCTGTTCTTGGAGCTATTTTTATAGTAATGAGAGCTTTAATTGAGTTCTCTCCTCTCATACTTTTGTTTTTGTTTTTGTTTTTTGAAACAAGGTTTCTATGTGTAAGGGAGCCTTGCTATCCTGGACTCAATTTGTAGACCAGGCTGGCCTCAAACACACAGAGAGCTACCTGCCTCTGCCTCCGTGCTGGGGTTAAGGCATGCGCCATCATGTTCTGCCCCACCTCTACTTCTATTGTGTTTCTAGGCAAGGTATTGCTCTTAGCCTATACTGACCTCAAACTCATGATCCTCCTGCCTCTGAAATGCTGGAATCACAGGCATTGGCCACCACACCCATCCATCCCCTGGCTCTTCTTGAGATCCACCATTTCTGAGGCAGGTAGACACAGATAGCCTGTATGCTCTGTGGCCAGTTATTGGAAATAACTTGTTCAGAAAAGTCTGTCTAGCCACCCCACTGTCAAACACCCTAGACTTCAACCCTCTTCTCTACACCCTCTTGATTTTGTTCTTCACAGTATCTATGTGAGTTTCCAAATGAGAGGAGGTATAGGTGGGTATTTAGTAAACCACTGGGTGCCATAGTATGTTAATTATCATTGTTGCTAGGAGAGCAGAATCGGTCAGTTTGCACACTTGTGTGTGAAAATCCGTTAAAAAGCCATTCAGAACTCGTGTTGTTTTGGGACTGGCCACTAGGTGTTGCTCTTTGACAGCACATCTTTAACGTTTTTCAGACATCATCGTATGTTTATTCTTTTCACTCACAGGTATGGAGATTTTCTAATTGATTTTGAGAATTACCCATTGTGTTTCACATTGATTCATAGTCAAGTACAGGAAATTAATTGCTCGTCCCCTTGTTTCTTTTCTTCCTCCTTTGGTTTCAACACTCATGTTTCACTGCAGCGCCTGCGGTGCAGAACACATCTCAACCCTCATTTCAGCCATTGGAAAATATTTATTGACATTGTGTACGTGCCTGGCATCAAACTAGGGATGAACAAGGTGTGCTGTACAGGAATACATACTGGAGTGAATAAAACAGAGAGTTTTGACAGAGATGCACCTTACTCGGATAGCTCTCTTGGACAAGACACTCCTCTGTGGAGAAATTAACTAAACACAGTGGGATGGTTAGCTTTGCTTGTCAACCTGACACAGTCTAGAAATTTAGTGGGAAGAGACTCTTAAAGGAAGATAGTCTAGATCAGGTTGGGCTGTAGGCTTGTCTGTAGGACACTTTTAATTGCTGATTGATGCAGATTGACCCAGCCCACTGTAGATGGCCCTTAGGGAGGGGATCCTGGCATTTACAAGTGTTGAGAAAGGGATGACCACAAGAGACATGTATTTATTTTCTTTCTGCTTTGGACTGCGGATATGACTTGCTGCTTCAAGTTTCTGCTTTGACTTCATCATAATGATGACCCTACCTTAGATTTATAAATCAAATAAACTTTTTTTCTCATCAAAGTTGCATTTTGTTGGGTATTTTATCACAACAACAGACATGGAATTAGAACACAGACTTACTTATCTTCCTCTACCCAGCACTGCAGTCCTCCCCAGGTAGCCAGACAGCTCAACAAGTGTGGGTGATTAAGACATTGTGAAAGTCTGTCCTGGTTCAAGCAGGAAATTTCCCACAGAGGGACTAGCAGGTTATTTCAGAGAATGGGCTAGGAAGAGGGAGAGACACAGAGCGGCAAATGTAGCAGATGCCTTCTGGAAGACCCAGGGGCTGCTCCAGAAATCAAGGAGGGTAAAGGCTTACACCATCAAGTCCGACAACCCAATTTCAGACTTGGAGCTGTCCTTGGGTCCTCATCCCTTGTCCCCTAGACACTGCCTGATCATGCATGGGGTGCCTCTCGTGAGGCAGATTTCAGGGGTAGAAAGCCATCTTTTCATGTGCTTCTGGAGTCCTGTTGGTTGGACTCAGCCTGGCTATTTGCTGAGCCCACAAATATGCTGTGTAGGAAGAATGTATGCCTGCTCAGAAAACTCTGAATAAATCAGATTCCTCCTTGTGAAACATTGAAGTACTTCTATTTGTCTCCGTCCTTCCACCCACTCAGGAATTTTTTGTTTTAAAGTAACTTTAATAATGGCTGATGGAAGGCGTTATTATGGCTGTTACAAGGCTTTAAAATGCTTTTATGATACTATATTCCTTATATTTTCATATATAAATGTTAAAAATGTCTCCATAAAGAATCAAATTGTACTTAAACTGTTATTGCCAAATTAAGGAACAATCATAATCCAAAAGTAATTATAATTCTCAGTAATTATAATGACAAATCTTTGTGTCTCGAGATTTGTTCTACATGAGAATAATTGTGAGTCAATTATACTTCAACTACCTGAGTTGTTAGGTAATGATACTCATGAATGGTACATAGGCATTTAACAAACACCATTTGATTTTTATCATGATCATGTTAAAAATGGGTGTGGGAGGGGAATGGTGGTGGTACACACTCTTTAATCCAAGTGTGGGGGACGCAGAGGCTAGCAGATCTCTGTGAGTTTGGCATAGTAAATTCAGGCCAGCTAGGACTACATAGTAAGACTCTGTCTCAAAACAGTAGTGTCAGATGGAAGGGGAGGAGGACTTCCCCTATCAGTGGACTTGGGGAGGGGCATGGGAGGAGAAGAGGGAGGGAGGGCAGGATTGGGAGGGGATGAGGGAGGGGGCTACAGCTGGGATACAAAGTGAATAAATTGTAATAAATCAAAAATAAATTAAAAAACAACAACAAACCCCCAAATGATGTGGACATATAGGATCACAGAAGGAATACCGATTAAATTATTCGTGAGATGTTTCTAAACACAGGAAAATTCAAGTTGTGGTTTAAGTAATGGTAAAATATGAAGCTAGAGGCAAAACTTTAATCGTATATTGATGTTTGATCCCTTAGTTCACAAGCAGTGAAGCCTGAACCTACGGCTCCAGAGCGTGTAAGCAGCTGGAGATGGGCAGATATTTTAGGTTGGTGCTGCAGTTAGCTGCAGTTGCTCTCCTGACACACCTGGAGGGAGGCAACCTCAAGCGAAGGAACTGCCTTCCTTGGATTCCAACAGGGGTATGATTATGGGAACATTTTCTTTATTGTTACTTGATGTAGGAGGGCCCAGCCTAACTGTAGGTGATACCATGCTTAGGAAGGTGGGCCTGGGCTATGGAAGAAAGGCAGTTGAACATGAGCCTGGAAATGAGGCAATAAGCTCTACTCTTCCATAGCCTCTGCTTCAGTTCCTGCCTTGGCTTCCCTTGATGAGGGACGTGTAACTTATAAGCAAAATAACTCCCTAAGTTGGTTTTGGTCAGTGTTTTCTCATAATAACAGAAAGCAAACTGGATAATAGTCTTGGATAATGTGGCTTTCTGGAGAATAGTTCCAAAATCTTGCTCACTAATGAACTGAGCTGGGTTGAACCATGCATTTGAAAGACTGCATACATCTGGAGTATGCTTCGTCAGTAACTGATTGAATTTGCTGTGCAGTCAAAGTTTCCTGAAATGAGGGTTAATAAACCAAATAATGGAACTCTGGGCCAGCAAACAGTGGTGAATGGAACCAGCATTGGGGTACAATGGCGGTGTATACAGTCATGGGCTCGTGTGTGGCGTATGAGACCACTTTGCCAGAAAGCGGGTTAAGAATCCTGGTCTTCAATCAAGACTCAGAAAGCAAAAGCCAAACAACAACAGCCCATGAGCAAACCCCATGGTGATTCCCACATGGCTGGAAGGGTGGACAGGGGGCAGGGCAGGAGCAATGGTTCTGCAGCATTAAACTAGGAAATGGTTGTCTAGGGGCAGAACAGCTATCTATCTCTGGAAGATAGGACATATTGATTGTAAATACTCTGAACTCAATTTGCCAGAATTGATTTTTTTTTCTTTTATTTTGAGGCAGGCACACACAATTCATTTTTTAGGCTTTCCACCAAGGCCTTTGAAGGTGAAATTGCTTGGTATGGACGGAAAAGGGCTAATACCTCAACAGATACACAGGAGTTTGAAAGGAGAGGCAGGAGCAGGAGGAGAAGGGGAGAGAGGGGGAGGAGAAAGGGGGAAGGGGAGGGGGAGGGAAAAGAGGACTAAACCCATGTGTTCAGTCTCCAGCTAAAGATAAAATGAGGGTTCACCATCAAGGTAGATTGACTTTACCGGGGTGCTGTGGGAATGAAGAAAGGACAGACATACAGATGGTACAAAATGGGACTTGCCAGTCTGGACTCTGGATGGAGAAACCTCAATATACTGGAAGTGAGCTGAGTTTATTATAGTTGAGCAGGGAGGCAGGGTCATCGTAGACAGCTGATCAGGGAGGTGGGTTACTACACACAGATGAACGAGGGGGCGGGGTCATTGTATACCAAGGCAGGTTTAGCCAATCTCTTACGATCAGTCTGTGCAGGGGAGTCTAAAGACTGTAAACACCCAGGCGGGGAAAAAACTGAGGTGGATGTTTTCAGCACACACTGTCGACATTCATACTCAGGCCCAGGGAAAGCTCCGTCTTCCCTCTGAGCTTCACTAAGAAAGATTTTTACCACTCTCATGCGGCTGAGACCTTGGAGTCCTTGCTTTGGCCATGCTCATGTCAAAACAGTACACGTTCACTCAGACAATATACAAACACCCCCAGGACTTCGATTGCTCTGTAAGGTAAATCATTTTCAGCGTTTTCAGGTTTGTCTACCATTTGTCCAGATGGCGTTGCATTTTCAAGTAAGAAATTAGAAATTCACTCAGTGTCTAAAGGATCCTGGGATACTTGTTACACTGGAGCAGCTTCAAGAATACAGAAGGGCTGGCAAGGGAGGGGAAGACAGAGGGAGGGGAGAACAGAGACAGGGACACAGTGGCTCCATGGAGAGAGGATGGTGCAAAGGCCTGGGATCACTCCGGGGTGCCAAACCAAGGCCCCTCATGCCCCAGTGCCTAAAGCCACCCTCACAGTTTCCTTTCTTAAAGTTATTTCTTAAAACTTCTGTTATTTTTAACCGTATGCACGCACTCGAGTTTGTGAGTGTGTTTGGGTGTGTGCTGATGAATGCAGGCGCCTGGAGAGGTTGGAGTTACTGGAAGTTGTGAGCTCCCTGGTGGGGGTGTTTGGAATAGAGATCACCCTCTGGAAGAGCACTACAAGGCTCATAGCGCTGAGCCATCTCTCCAGCCCTCCTTTCATTATTTCTTCCACGCCCCCCCCCCCCTTTTCTATAGAACGTTTTCCACAGGAATAAGAATGGCCCTTGGAGATCTGTGCTAAGGAGATTTTCAGCTAACACCATGCGGTTATTAGTTGCTGTCACCAGGGTCAAGAAGAGGGAGGGGCTTGAGACACCCAACAATTATGTTCCCAAGGACCCAGCCTCTTGCAGAATTCCTGTCCCCACAGCATCAACAGTAACAACTGGCCTACATGTCAAAGGGTCAGTGACCCTGTCCTCGAGTGACCAGATGAGCAAAAATGTGCCTACTTACGTGTGTCATGAGATGAAGTGTTGGCGACTATAATGACCTTTAAGGAGAGGTACCGATTCTCACCCTCTGAGTTTCACTGTGACATGTGTAAATCTTCACTCGTGCATATCTATGCACGAACGTACACCTATGTCACATACACATACACACATACATCCTCACGGATCTCCCCACATATAACATATTTATACATACACACACACACACACAGATAAAATGAAACATTCCTGGTTAAATGGTATATAAAAGTTACATAAGCTAGTTGTGGTAGCTCGTATTTCTAAGACTCACAGAGGATTGTTGTGATTTTCAAGGGCAACTGTGCCACGCACAGAGACCCTATCTCAAGGAAAAAAAAATCTGCTTTTTGAACTTTAAGCAAAGAGAACAGGGGCTGGAGAGATGGTTTTGTGGTTAAGAGCACTGGCTTCTCTTCCAGAGGAACTGGGTTCAAATTTTCAGCACCCACATGGCAGCTCACACCTGTCTGTGACTCCAATCTCAGGGGACCCAGTGCCCTTTGCAGGCACCTCACATACATGGTGCCCAGAAATATGTTCAGGAAAACACTAATACACAGAAAACAAAGTCTTTAAAAATACATTTTGAAAAGCAGGCATGTTCTTTCTCTTAAGTCCATGAAGAAGATGAAGAAGAATGTAAAATAGCTGAGTCAGTTGGGTAACCCAGTATGCTAACTGTTTCAGGTCGAATTGGCTAAACAATTATTTTTTCTTCTCAAAACCATCTACATTTCATATCAAGACTGACTTTAGTATTTGAAACATTTTTTAACGTTTGGTAATTTGGTAACTACCTTTATTTTTCATTTTGCTTTTTCATTTCTGCTTCTACAGAATGATTCATGTTACCTTAGAAGGTGAAATATTCTGGTGAGAGAGAGCATCTTCCCAAGTGAAAGGGTTATTTTTTTCGGGCTGTGGACGGAGGTTGCATATTGGGTGAGGGAAATTGTGACTGGTTTTGCAGCTTGATTTTTTTCACCGTGTGCGTTCCACAATGAATAGAATAATAACGCTGGACTAGGAAGTACTGGGTTATCTATGATCCCTTCCCCATCTTTTCATTTGTTTTGAGACAGGGTTCCACTATGAAGCCTTGGCTGCCCTGGAACTCATTATGTAGACCAGCATGGCCTCAAACTCAAAGTGATCCACTTTCCTCTGCACCCCAAGGGCTGGGATTAAAGGTGTGTGTCACCACACCTGGCCAGCTCCTGGGCTTACTGATGTCAGTTGCCCTAGTCCTTTATTTTTTATTTTTTTTATTTTTTAATTTGCCACTGGAAATTCCTTCATTCTTGTAATTCCTTCTCCTTGTACTTTTTCTCACTTACAATTTATCATTCTTCCTCTGTTTTAATAATAGGACTTTTGTTTTAATAATAGGAACTGGTTACATTTGCATTTTTTCAGATCACCTTGCTTGGATCTCGACCCCCTTTAGATAACAGATGTATGTAGTTGAGATATTTCTTTTTCGAACTTTTATACTATCTGTTAGCCTAAGAGCTATTTTTTTTTTGTTGTGTCATACATACATGTACAAGCACACCATGACGCTGGGTATTTTTATGCGAGTTCTTGGGACCAAACACAGGTCCACACAGGTCTGCATGCTTACAGGGGAAGCATCTTGCAGATGAAGCCATCTTCCTTAAACTTCCAGGGAAGTTTCCTTGCAGGGAGATAGTCTAGCAGCTGAATGTGGTGCAATATTCCCTTCGCGCAAAAATGTTCCCAGGCAATGCTCTTTCATAATCTCACCAGAGGAACATAAGATGCCCAGTGTCTGGCTGTAATCTCTGTCAAAAAGTGTTTTGCAGGGTCTGGGTGGGTGGTGGGCTAAACTTGAATGATTTTAGAAAGTCATTTTCACCCACACTCTATATCCTTGTTTTAAAATGTCCAGGAAATAATGATAGCTGGCCAAGGGGGTGGCTGTTCTGGTGGCATTCACTGTGTGAGCCCTTTTCATCCAGCACAGATGAATGTTCCCTGTTCCAGATGAGAATGCAGGGTGGAGTGGTTGTTAATTTAATTCCTGGCATTTGGGCAACCTGGGAAGGAAAGCCATGACAATTTTCTCAGACTGGAAAAGCCGAGGTTGGATAACAAGCATTCAAGAATACGTCTCAATTTCCCGCACCCACGAGTTGAAATGACATTTGTTCAATATCCACTGAACAAACTTGTCCAGAGAACAAAGGGAAGGTAGGGCCAGTAGAAGGGGGACCAGAGACCGAGGAGGGGCTGCCCAGCAGCGTAACAGACACACCGAGAAGTCGACAGCAGGTTTTGGAAGCAGGATAAAAGCTGGAATCCGGCCGGCCCTTCTGACTATTTCTAAGATGAAAGGTCTGAGGTAATGCTGATAGGAAAACAGCGAGGCTTTTCTCTGCCTCCAGGCTTCTAATCTCCTTTTGTACTTCCTGCTGGCAAAGCCTACGTGGCAAAGGAGAACTATCTGCTGGGCTCAGGGTGGAGATAGAGTGGAAACCAAGAATCATGTTCAGCAGGGAATGGAGTCCAGGTGAACTGTGGCCCTGAAATGGAGTTAGCATGTGGCATGTTAAAGAACTGAACATCTAGAATTTATTTGATTACTTTAGCCTCTTTCTGTCTAAAAGAAAGAAGAAGGAGAGGGAGATAGAAGAAGAAAGAAGGCAGTAGAGGTTGGTGAGGAGAGGCCGGGGAACAGTAGTAGCTCAAGAAAAGGGGCCAGTTATCTCTATTGGAGAGAATGTTGCCAAGGATGCAGCAGAGAGCGTTAGCAATCTCTCAGGATTTACTTGTAAATGTGGTACCCACATTTTCAGAAATGCCACATATATTCCGCTTACATTCTCTAGGTTTTCTTTGTCCCACTATGAAAATTCCCACAGCTGCTAAGAGAGACAGGATAAGAAAAAAGAACATTTTATGGTTCTGTTATGCCCCCTCAAAGAAAATATGATGAGACTCTACTGTACTTTCTTTTAACTTTCTGAAAGAAGATTGGCAAACAAAGAAGTTTGGCCAGTTAACAAATTAGTATATTTCAGGGGCTGGAGAGATGGCTCAGTGGTTAAGAGCACTAACTGCTTTTCCAGAGGACCTGGGTTCAATTCCCAGCACCCACATGAGCCGTCTGTAACTCCAAGATCTGACATCCACAGACATACATGAAGGCAATGCACATAAAATAAAAAAATAATAATAAATTAAAAAATTAGCATATTGCTAGCACGAAGGGAGGCATAGGCAGGCAGATCTCTGTGAATTTGAGGCCAGCCTGGTCTACAAAGTGAGTCCAGGACAGCCAAGACTACGTGGAGAAACCGTATCTTGAAAAATTAAAAAAAAATAGCATATTTCTTCAGCATATTTTCCCTTAAAGCGGGAGTGTCCAACCCACAGAACACATGTGGCCAAGGTTAGCTGTGACTTCAGCCTAACGCACAATCGTAAACTTGCTGAAAACAATAAGGTTTTAAATAGTTGTTTATTTACCGGCAGTTGCATTGTTCTCAAGCCTGAGCTTGTAGGTGACAATTTTGTCAAAGACCAGCTTTGATATTCAGCTGGGGAAACAGGCAGGGCATAAATCCAGCAGTTGCTGGTAACCCAACAGACTTTCTGAGAGTAATTTTTCAGGGCCGGGACTGATTGTTACCGACTGTGGCTTCCACTGATAGTGGAAAACTGAGGGGCCAGAATTAAACGGTTGGTGGTGGGCCAGTACTGGTAGCCTCCTGCCGTGGGCTTCCACCTATTTTGGTAAGCGTGGCTATTAGCTCTAGGGGCGCTTTCCATTGGTAGTGGCAAAGCGTCTAAAGAAGAAAGAAGAGTGGGGAGAGCAAATGACCTCCCCCCACACTTACAGATAATAAAGTAGGACAGGCTCCAGCAGGTGGGTTCCAACAAGCCTTTTCTTCCAGGCTGCTCTTTACACACACACACGCTTACACACATTCACATATTGGGTGGATGGGAATGGATTCCAACCTCACCAGTTACTGTACATTTACACATATATACATAAATGCATTTGATGGGTGGAACAAACTCCAAAGAGTGAGCTCCAAAACATATTTTCATTCACAGTTTATATATCCCAGCAAATCTTTCAAGCACTACAGAAATCACAACGGGTTACATTCTATTTTTCTTTAAGTGAATGATTACAATGAGTATACGTAAGAAAAGCGTGCTCCTCAATGCTTTCCAGTGATCAAATGTTTTACATATTATGGGTGAAAAACAATTATGAAAGACAAGTTATTCCCAAGAACCTATATACATTCGTAACTAAGCAATTTGTTATAGATTAACAGACTGTGAGCAAGCAAGGTAACTTCTCAGCCAGCTTTCCTTTACTGGCAGGCTGCAGTTTGCGGTTACTGAGAAAGAATCATCTTAAGAGGTAATCTTATAAAAATCTTAAAAGAATCACAAATCTAAACTTTCATTTACAATCAGCCATTTCTACTTTAAATCTTTAATGTGCACGTCTACTCATTAATATTTTTATTCAATCATATCAGGAAGCTGAGGGCAAAAACAAGTATCAGGAAATTAGTTGTCACTTGGTCACCAGAATGCCATGTCAGCCAGTGCTACTCTGGGCAATGTTCTTGCTCACCAATCTCAAAAAGTCCCTCCCTTAACTGTTAAGAGTACACTTTTTCTTAACTTCAAATTGTTCTCTAAGATTTTCTGCATCAGAGCCACTAGCAAAAACATCTTTACCTGTCCTTGCTAAACAAACTATTTTTAAAAATTCTTCCTAAGGGTAGTGGCCATTGCTAACAATCCAGGGTGGCGGCTGAATCGTTGCTCTGCTCCAGCAGCGATGCCGGAAAGAGCTAAAGCATTGCTGTTGTGAGTGCCAGTGACACTGCACTGAGGCAGAGACCTGGAAGGCCCTTAGCGTTCTCACACAACTCTATATTATGGGGGTTGTGATGACCACAAGCGCAACCAGCAGGGCTGTGCTCCGTAAACAGCATGAAGTCCTCAGGACTTCCTTGAGGTTATGCTACCCGGTGAGACGCGATCCGTGAGCTCTAGAGCTGTGCTGCCTGTTCCTCTGCGTGGCTCCCGGAACAGTGTTTGTCCCGATGTCAAGATGGCAGATAGGCCTGAGAGGCATTGTTTTCTATTGGGGGAAAAAAAACAAGAAAAACAAAACAAAACAAAAAACAAAACTGGGCTCAGTGTTCTGGAAAGCTAGGGAAGTGCTCTACCCCAAATCGACGTTCCTACCCCCACAAACCCATTTCTCATCATTCTGAGACCTAGCACCGAACGTTCATTTTCTACCTGGGTGTGGGATTTTGTAAGCTAGCGCTGGGTCCATTTTAATTATCAGACTACAGAGTGCAATTTTAAAGAAAAAAAATTTAAAAAAAAAGGCGCCTGTTTTGCTAGTTGTGCTGTAGGTAAAGTTTTAATTTTTTTTTTCAAGCAGGAATATGCCTATTTAGCTTTGATGGGGGAGCGGGGCGGGCAGGGATAACAAAGCGAAAGTTCCCATTGTTGCATGGCAGTTCCCGGTGTGGGAGTGCATTGTTGGCTGAAGAAAGACAAATAGGACTACAGTTTCAAATGACTAACTTGTCCTCAGGGACACGCTCACCCAGACTTTCAGCTGACGCGTAACGCCAAGATTCCTGCTGCGTTTCTCTCTTACTCTTGGAATTTCTACCGGTTTCAGTCATCAAGAGGTCAGAAACAGAAACACGTGATTACTCTGTAATTTGTCCCCATGGAAACCACCTCCTTGGCTTGAATTGCGCAGGAGAACAGAGTTGATAAAGGCCGTTATCTTATTTCTAGTTATAAATGTGTTTACTGGGAGAAGAGTGTGAGGGCTGGGGCGATGGCTTGGTAGATGAAGGCCTTGCTACTGAGGTGTGAGGGCTGGTGTTCGGATCCCCAGAAGCCTTGTAAAAGCTAAGTGGGCATAGGGTCCACCTGCAAGCTCAGTGGTCCGAAGTAGAGACAGGGTGTTGGATCAAGGTGGCTGCTCACTAGCTGAAGTGGTAAGCCGCCTCGGTAAATGAAGAGGAGGACCAACATGGAAGACAGTCTATGCAACACGCTCACACACGTGCAGTCATGCACATATGCCCACATATGAGTACCCACCACATATGAGAACATAAAATGTGCATCCCTAAATACCATACATGTATGAAAAAATAAAAATAAAAAGTGTTCCTGTGTGGCCTCTGCTTCAGTTTTTGCCCCTGGGTTTCTGCCTTGAGTTCCTGCCCTGACTTCCTTCATGATGGACTCTAAGTTGTAAGCTGGCATAAACTCCTTCCTCCCCAAGTTGCTTTTAATCATGGCGTTTGTCACAGCAAAAGAAAGCACATGGCAGCGGCAATGGGTGAGTAACATGGCAAATGCATTTCCTGCTGCCGTTTCCCACTTACTTGGTTACAGGGGTGCTACGCTTTGGCACCAACATGTGGTACTATTAGAAGATGGAGGACCATTTACCACGTGGGATTAGTGGAGGGAAGTTAGGTCGCTGAGGGTGTGCCCTTGAAGGGGATGTCGTGATCCTGGTCCTTCTCTCTCTTTGTTGCCTTGCTGGCACGAGGTACGCGGGCTTTCTCTATCTTTCTCAGACAAATGACACACAGAGTCATGACACACTGCCCGGACACAGGCCTCAGGTGGCCAACTGGAACGATGAGCCCAAACAGATTATTTATGTATGTATTATTATGTATTTCTCCATACAGATTATTTGTTTCTTTTTTTTTTTCTTTTGGACACAGTGCTTGACAGATGACTAACGTAAAGGGCAAGATTGCATTGCCTATCACAAAAAATTAGATCAAAGTACCAAAGGTCGTGTTTTGAAATATTCCAGTTATCTGGGCATAGTAGCTCATGTCTATAATCCCAGCACTTAAGAGGTAGATGTGGGAGAATCAGGCATTCAAAGCCAGCTGTGTCTACATAGCAAGTTTTGGGCCAGCCTGGGCTACGAGAGTTGGCTTAGCAGGTAAAAGCACTTGTCATTCAGCCTTAACAACCTGAGTTTGTTCTCTGGAACACACACACACACACACACACACACAAAATGTGAGATATGGTGGCGTGCATCTGTAATCCTAAGGCAAGATGAGAAGCAAAGATAGAACTGGCCAGAAGTGTGTGGACTGTCGAGCCTGAAGCAGCTGCAGAAAGAACAAGAGAGGGTAAGAAACAACTCCTGAGGGCTGTCCTCCGATCGCTACACACGAGCTGTGGTGCACAGGGGCCATGACACATACAATCAGATACACTTATGTAAGCCCATGCATGTGCGTGCACACACAGTAAATAAAATGAAATAAAATGCTAAACAAAACATTTCAATTATATTGAGACACTTCTGAGACAGACCATGTTTTGGAAGGAAACGGCACTCCTAAGTTAGTCGGGAGCCATCTTTCACTTTATTCTGAAGTGTTACTGGAGCGTAGAATGTTAAAGTTGTCATAGACAGGCCCTTGCACTGCTCACCTGCAGTGGAGTCAGGATGATTAACTGATGAACACTAACTCAAATTACCCCCCACTCCCACTCCATTGCTTCAAATAGATACCCTTCCATCAAACAGTTAGTATAGCAGGAAATAGGCTGTTGATTTTGCCATCAATCATGACATTATTGCATGTGCAAAGGGAGATGGAATAGTTTTGGTATAACTGCTAATGATATTGTTATTTATATTGGTGGATAAAATAAGGATAAGACAAATTCTGTGTATACACTGAAGAGACTTAATGTATGGGAATAGGTCCGGTGAATAATTTAACCTTATTAGCTCTGTTAATTAGCTCATTTATCTGTCTGAGACAGTTTTCAAGTGCTAGAAACAAAAAGCTAGGAAATCTCTTAAAATTTCCTTCCCAGGTTTGGAGTGACCTGGCTTTATCTGTCCCTTAAAAGTGTTTCTAGACAGTTGTCACAATTCTGTAGCTAATAGATGCTAATATATATATATACATATATATATATATAAACTGTAAAGACCAAGAGGTGGTTGGGAGGAAGCAGAAGACTTAAAGGTTTCCCACTTGCTTCCAGGCATAGCACGTCGTTACAGTTTGGATGTGAAAAGTCCCCCATCGGCTCATGTATTTGAACACTTGGTCCTTAGCTGGTGACACTGTTCTGAGAAGCTGTGCAATCTTTAGGAGGTGGGGCCTAGATGGAGGAAATTGGGTAGAGAGATATGCCAGCCTTGAGGGCTATAGCACAGCCCTGCTTCTGGCTACAGACTCTTGTTTCCCAATGCACAGATTTAAGCAAACAGCCTAATGCTTCCATTCCATAACTACCTTGTCTTCCCTACCTAAATAGATCATGCATCTAAACTAAACCCTCCGTCCATTAAGTTCCTCTTTTCAGGTTTTAGCACAGAGATGAGAAAACAATGAAGCGTTTTCCATACAGAAGCTCGATGAGCTGAGATGGTCAGGACGGGAAGAGGGAAGATTTTGAACTGGACAGGGCCTGTTGAGTTGTCTAGTCTTAGAGATATTACTACAACTTGCTACATGTTAGGATTTAACCTCCTTTCAGCTTTAGGCCCTCATTACCTGATTCTGCTCATCTATGTGATTTTGTCACTTAATCTGTCAAGCCCTGTGGTCATTGTGACAGTTATCTGAAGAGATCTGGCACCCACAGGAGGGCATGAAAACTCCCCCTGTCCTGGGCTAAGGAGAAATGTGGTCTCCTGAGCTCAGGTGGGTGCTAGGGAATGAACAAGCCTATTGTCCTGTGAATTGCTGTCTAGTTGTATGGTTACTGGCAATAGTAACCTACTGACTATAGTAAATTGGGGCCATTTGTTGGGAGAATGCAGAATTTCTGTAGAATTTAATGCCAAAAAGCCCAGCTCCACCTTGCAAGGGACTGGGAATCAAAAACTGGGAAGATAGGATCTAAGGCAATACTTCTTTGATAATCCTTCTCATTCTACATCTCTTCCTCCAAATCTCTACTTCCTCGATCTTTATGCCCCTCTGCCATCTTTATCTTACATATGTCTAATTTAATTCAAGATTTACATGATATTTTCATTTTAGCATGCAAACTGAGACCAAACTTAGTGCAGAAGAAATTGCCTTGGCCCTATTTGGGTTAAGTGTTAACATCTGGTCTAGTTTACTATGAGAATGAGGATGGGTCCTTTTACTCATTGCACATCTGGTAGGGTTTGGGAAGCAGATTATCTTAAACAAGGACACATTCTGGATACATTCCTTAAGGGTATTTGGCTACAGATAGCAAAATGCTCTCTGGATATTGAAAAGAAGTATCTTGGAAATATATATGGATACTTCTTGTAATCAAAGGAAACAGGCCAAGAACCTGGTTCCTTGGCAACACATTTGTTCATCTTATTTTCTTTCTTCTTTCTTTCTTTCCTTCCTTTTTTTTTGACATCACCACATGTAGGGCTCAATTTTAATGGCTATATTCTCTCTGTGTGTCCCTGTGCCATATTTACATTCCTGAGATGAGGAGTCTTAAAGAGTTGGTCTAGGATACAGCAAGAAGTTCATGAGTTCAAGGCTGGATGGGGTTACATAGTGAAGCCTTGTTTTAAAAGGAACAAAAAGGAAAAGAGGGAGCTTGACATGCCAAAAGTATATTTGAAACTTATAGTAAAAAAAAAAAAAATAGTAACAGCATCAACAGTCCTCACTGTTGTCCCTGGAGTCTCCTCTTCTCTGGCTCCTCACTTTCGTTGGCATCTCTGTGGGTTGAGGCAACTTCAAAGATCTGAGCCTTGGAAGCGTTTTAGTATTCACTCATTTTCACCTGGGTATTGCTGTTAAAGAAACTGCTCACAGGGAAGCCCACACTCTACCCATGGCTTCCTATAAATTCTTTTCATCTACCTCCTCCCTCTGATCCCTGTGCCATCCTTCTCATGTATCATAGACTGGTCTCAAACTGACTGTGGAGTAGAGGATGACCTTCACCTACTGATCCTCTTGCCTCTACCTCCCGAGTGTTAAATTTCCAGGTGTGTGTCACCATGCCCAGTGTATATGGTGCTGGATAGAAAACCCAGGGCTTCTTGTGCATTGGTGAGAACTGCTTCTGTTTTCTTTTATAACTAGGACAGTCACCGTGGATTCACTGTTTTGTTTATTCTAATAGTGACTCCATTCCGATGGATGAAATTTGAAGTTCAAAGATTTGGTATAAAGTACAGCATCATCTGGCCTTGTCTATGTTTGTTCTTGCCTTCAAGCTCTTGGACTTTAATTGACCGTGCGTCTATGTAGCTCTCTGTACAGGGCAGGCTCTTGCTTGCTTGTATACTGCTGTTCATGTCCTTGCCTACCTTAACCCTTTTCACTTCTTTAATTCAGTCTGAAGTTGTTACTCACAGGCAGTCTTCTTGCTCGATTCTCTACACCATCCATTCCCCATAGCACTGCCATGTTACAAGTTGTTGCGCCGCTTGTGGGGCTATAGCCTGTACTCTAACGAACTAGATTCAGCCACCTCTCCTCAATAAACCAACTAAAGGACCCAAGTAACACTGAAATGCAGAAAAAGTAGAATTATTCCATGTTGCTACATTGGGAAGAATAAGGAGATGGAGTCCATGTTCCTGGTCTTGACCCTAAGTAGGGTTTAATAGAAAACAAGAGATAAAGATAACCAGACAGTCTCTCAAGGTGTGGTTCTCTGTCCACTATTTTCTTGTTTCATGAGTGATGGAGTAAATAAATATCTGAATTAATGAAATAAAACCTATTCCATCGCGGTTGATTAGCCATTGCTTTTGTTTAGCTCGGCTTTCAGCCAGAGTGTAGGCTCGGAGGTTGGTGTCTGAGTCACCTAGTGGATACCAGGAGGAGTTGGAGAAAGGAGAAGCAAGCGCCACCCGACCCCAGCCTCACTGCAGCGGCTTTTGGGTAGCGGGAGGCCCGGGTCCAGTAGCCGGAGGCGGGACTTCCGGTCCCGCTGGCAACCGTGGCCCGCGCCAGGCGGAAGCGCGGCTCCGGGCCAGGATTCTCTAGCTCCGCCTGGAGCAGAGTTCGGAACTCAGTGTCCAGGACGCCCGCGGTCCTCGTGGATGCTACTCGGAGCTGCGTCCCCGCGGTTCGGGGAAGCACGCGGGAGTCGGCGCGGCGGGAGAGCCGGGACCTCGGGGTGAGGACGGCTGGCGGCAGTGGGCGGCTGCGAGGGGCTGAGGAGGCCGAGGTGACATCCTCCGTGGGGGTGTGTCCGCGTCCCGAAGCTTGTAGGGTAGATGGCTCGAAGTGGCCTAGGGGGCTGGCAGGGAGAGGCTCCAGAGCCAGCTCTCTCCTCTCTCGGGGTCGAAGATGAGAAGGACGTTTTGACCTAACCCATCTGCGAGATGACCAGCCGCGGCTTGCATGCTCAGCAACCACCGCTTTCTATGCAGTACTGCTGCTTTCTTTCTCTCAAGTCTTTCCCCCTCTTCCAGTGGGCTTTGGGAAAAGAATTGTTCTACATTCGTAGGGAAAACTTGGAACTCTTATTCACCTAGCTCCAACTCCTAGCTGCCTTTCTTTGTCGGACTAATAGGACTTCAGGTCTTTGATTCAGACAAGCAAGCCCACCGAAGTTTTCATTCTGGACTCTTTACTACCTTGCGAGCTCAGGTTGTCCCACTTCCTTTGTCGTGGGATGAACTTGTAATGTCTGGACAAAGCTAGCACCTTCATGTTTGCACTTTGCGACCTGTTTCCCACTGTGATGACTTTTTCTGTCAAATGGATTGGATTTTTGCCACATACTGGGCATTGCTAGGGAAAGCCAGAGTGCTGTCATTGATGGAGGCTGGTGTATAATGATTGCTTCAAGTGTTTAACATTCCAAGAGTTAGAATCTTAATTCCCCACCCCCCTCACACTCCGTGTTTGTCAGTACAGGTAGATTAAATCTTTTTTTGACGGTCTGTCCTGAAATATTTGAAACAAACCAGAAAGCTCCGTGTATTTATTGATAACCCAGTTGGTGACCTTCAGATCTGTGCTCCAGGGAGATATTTATTATAATACTGGTGTGTTGGGTTGGAAAAGTACCACAGGATGGCATCTTGATCAGTGCTTTACTGTACTAATGAAGACACTGAAGGCAGTCTTCGAAGTTGTTGTGCTAACTGCTATGTTAATGTTTTTGCGCATCTTCATTTCATTTCTTTGTTTGTTTATTTTTATGTGCTATAGGTGTTTTATCTGCATGAATATCTGTGCAGATAAAACATGTGGTCCTGGTGTTTCCAGAGAGACCAGAAGAGGGTGTCCCAGTAAATGTAACTAGAGTTGTGGGCTGCCATGTAGGTGCTAGGAATTGACTGGGGTCCTCTGCAAGAGCAGCTAATGTTCTGAATGGCTGAGCCATCTCTCCAAGCCCCTGTTAAACTCCCCCCGCCCGCCGCCACGTTTTTAAAAGAGAAAGCGCTTGAGAATACTTTAGTCTTTATGTTCGTGGATGGTGGAAATGTTCATTCTTGATACATAAGAATGCTTGCCCTCTATGGTAGACTTCTAGTTGTAGATCTGAGAGGTTTGTTCAAAGTTTGATTTCCTTGGGCTTGGGAAATCATTGGCATGTTTATTCTGTGCTGTAATTGTTGAATAAATTGCTCACCTTTTCCTTTAGGTAAGTTCCTTGCGTTCTATGTGATTTAGATGTATCTCATAGCTATGTTAGTGAGAACTTTTGATTAGCTGCAGTGTATTGCGAGTTATTTGTGTGTATGGATTCACACTTTCTTTTTATTTCTGCTGTGTGATGTGTGTCTCTTGAGGAAGAACTGCCCAAGAAATGATAATTCAAACGGCTTTCATACACATGCATTTAAATGTTTTGTTTGAGTAGTCACCAATTTGTAATATATCAAGCAATTGAGTTTGTTGGTTCCTTGCCTTCTGGCTATTAGTTTTATTATTATAAATTACATTCTCCGTAATTTGCTTATCCTTGTTAGAGAGCTGTTCCTGGCCATTTGATCCAATACAGAGAATTGGATGTGGCCGAGGAACACAGCTTTTTGGACTAGGAGATACCACAGAGCCAACAAGGATAGCTGAATGAGAGTCCACCCTTCTCTCATGATCAGTTCTTGTCTTTTTCTTCTTTGCTGAGTTAGTCTTTTTCCTTCTTAGTGACCAAGATGACTCAGGCCTCAGTGACTCAAAAGGGGATTCAGAGCAGCTACTCGAGACTGCAGCCCTAAGAAGGGTGCAGTCCATTATACTGAGGCCACGAGGAGAAGAGGAACTGGGGGCAAACTAAAAGTGTTTGTAATTGAGATACAGCTTACCGTTTTTATAGAGAAATTCGTGTATAATTTGCTACCTCTAGACAAAATTGCTTTGTAACTGTCTATGTTATGTATCTGTCTGACGAAGGTGGCAGGTTGCTAGACCATAACTTCTTGAAAAGTGGACATTAGTGTATACACTTTCCAGATGTGTGTCGTTATTGGAACTTCCAGATGTTACTAAAACTTAAGAGACACATCCTGTCACTGTGCTGTTTGGTAAGCTAAAGTGCCCTCCATTTGTGTAGGAATTCTGCATTGGTCTGATTCCCTCTATCGGTACTATTGATTTTTCAACTGAAAAAATCTACACATATTTTGTTAATGTTTATCTCATTATGCTAGAGAGGTTATTATTTTTGCTTGTTGTGGTATATTTTTGTGTCTATTTTTTACTTATTTGTTAGTGATTATTTTTAGCTCGGCTTCTGCACTTTTAATACCTTTTAATGCTAGCGTTGAGTCAGGGCTGTTTTGGGTCGATGATAGTGATTAATGATTAATGATCATAGTGAGATAATAGCATTGCTAATGTGTGGGTATTGCACTGAAAGTACTAACTTAGAAATAGCAATCTGAGCATTTCTTTAACATGCTGTTGTAGTTGAAGGTTTAGAAATATAGATACACTTATCAACTGACTTTCAAAGGTACCCGTTTGACTTTCACTGTTTTAGTGTATCCATTAGGATTTCTCAGAAAAAAAAAATGAATGCATGCATGTGCAGTGTACATGTATTATTACTGTTACGATTTAAAGATTTATTTTAAGGGGACTAGCTAACAGCACTTTCTGTGTAACCTTGAGGACCAGAGTTCTGATCCCAGCACTCATGTAACCCCATGGGTAGGATTCCAGGGGCTTGCTGGCTTCCAGCCTAGGCAAGATGGTCTTAGCCTACGTTCAAGGAGAGAGATCCAGCCTCAGGGGCCTAGGTAGATGGGGAGCAATAGTGAAGGGTACCGAGTCACCTAATTTTCGGGTGTGACAAGTTCAGGCTGGAAAGCCAGCAGTTGCTTCTGTAGCCTTCTTGTTGCTGACATGTCCGTTTAGGGCACGTAGTGCAGTGTGCTACCCATGGAGCTTGACAGACTTTTGCAAGTATAAGCTAGTTATTGCATCGTTCATAGGGATATTCCAAGAGGCCGTAAGAATAGGGATCCCAAGAGTTGTTGAGTGTTCTTTCTGGAAGAAGGTGGTGGTGAAGAAGCAGGTGCTAATCATACCCCAAACTTTGTAAACAGAGGAGGGCAGGGATTTCGAAACCCTTTCCCACAGGTTTTTAAGGAGACCTGGGGGCATTGTTGGATCTGAGTGGGTCCTTTGGAAGATTGCCAGATTTCAGACACTAATTTGGGCTGAAATGTGGTAGTAACATTGTACCATGTGTTGGTCACTGGCTTCTCCCTGTTTGATTTCTTGTTCTGGCTTCCGTCAGTGATAGACTGTGATTGACATATATAAGCCAGTGAACATCCTTTCACCCCAAGTTGACTTTGCTCAGTGTTTTCTCACAGCAATAGAAAGCAAACTAAGACTGTACGTGCTCATACTTAACTCTTGGAGAGGCTTAAGCTCATTGTCGAATCCTGTGTTACAGTGAATGCTGGAGAATATTTTAATGCCCTTTCCCCAGTCAGTATACACTGTCTTCTTTTTTCAAAAGCACTTTACGTTTTTGTTCTTTGTACCTAAAGTACAACACACACACACACACACACACACACACACACACACACAGAGAGAGAGAGAGAGAGAGAGAGAAGGAAATTTTTATTTCATCTGTGCACAACCTAGGGTGTTTTAGCCACTTGTTTATTACATGTGTTTTACATTAAATTTTTGTTAGATGCAGTTAGCTTATAATTTATCAGTTATTCTAAGGATGCTACTTTAATTAATGTAGTGTGGAGAGTAGTTGAACGTAGTATATGCTTTGAACGTGTTTGCTGTGTGCAGAAAGCGAGGTGGCAGTTAGCACGGGGCCTGCTCACATAAAAATTCATTTTCACTGGAATGTGGGGCTGGAACACTTCTCATCTTTCAGCATGCTGCAGGCCAGGGCTAAAATCCAAACTCTGATTAAAATCACCCAGCTTTTTTTTTCTTTCTTTCTTTCTTTCTTTGCTCTACAACCACAAGTGATTGCCGGCTGGAAAAGATAATGTAGGGTGATAATGAATTCATTTCCATCTGCTGCAATATATATATATATATATATATATATATATATATATATATTTTAGACAGTTTTATTTCTTTTAAACCCAGATAAAAAGGCCACCTTGCAATGAAGAGTGAATTAGTGGCTATGAAGCAAGCATTTACTAGATTTCTGTCCTAGAAGCCTGTGCAGGTGATGCTGATGGCTGTTGCTCACAGTTACCAGTCTATTCTCAAATAGGGCCTCAGGAATGCTTAGAAAGTGTGGAAGGACTGAGAGTTTGGTATCATGAGTCTTTGCATCGTCAAGTCTTAGGTCTTGGACAGCGGGACTTCTTCCCAGATGCTGGTTAGGTTTCCCTGGGCTTCAGAGGCAAGAGCATTGACTTGGCTAACCTGCTAAGTGAACGAATGCAAAGGCGCATAAACATACACAACTTCTGTTAAGTTTTTTTTTTCTTTTCAGTGTGAGAATTGAGCCCAGGGCTTCCTGTGTATTAGAAACACGCCCTACCACTGGGCTATAGCCCTAGCCCCACCGGGTTAAATTAACAATGACTTTGAAGGGTGGATGGCTGAGAGGTAAGAGCATGCAATCCGCTCTTTCAGATGGTCCAGGTTCAGGCCCCAGCATCCACATGCCAGCTTACAGCTGCCTGTAATTCCAGCTCCACAAAAACCAGTGCCCTTTTCTGGCTTCCTCGCGCACATTCACACACACACACACACTCATAAATAAAAAATAAACTTTTAAAAACATTCTTCAAAAGCCAAATGTAACATTTAGGATTACCTGTAGTAGGTACTTTATTTAGTCTCTGAAACCTCAAGGAACTAAGGTGTTTTGAATTGCTCATGTCTACTATTTTGTCACCCTGTGCTTTCCCCCTCCTGCATGCAAGTCCGGTATTTGAGGGCTGGATTGAAGTATTGTACTTAAGAAATAGTCGCCTCTTTTTGGCTTCCTTTTGACTGTCCCATGGTTGATTTACCTAAACATTTCCCTCTTTGGATAGGTTTAGCAGCAGCATAATCTAGAAATGTGTCCCGTAGTACCATAACCTGCTTGCTAGTGATTTGAGCTCTGGCCCTCACTAAATTGAAACTTTTTAAAAAGCGATTTAATTCCTGGTTGTCGAAGGCCTCCAGGAGTTTGTATTTGCTGACTGTGTGATGGATGTTGGTATCATCTACTGTGTTAGCAGGTGAGCAACTGGAATATCTTGTTTAGGGGCTTTTGGTCTTCATTACCATCCCATTCAGAGCCATTACACAAGCTTTACAGACACAGACACTGAGGTTTATGGAAGCTGAATAGCTTGCCCAGTCTACACAGTAATTATTGGAGCTGGGCTTTGAATCCAGGCAACCTGAAGTCCAGGACTTAGCTTTTAACAACTCTGCTATTCATCCAGTTGATGCCTTCCATCTTATACATAACAGAGCCTTACTTTAGATTCCCCCGAAGACTCCCCATGCCATTGCTGCTAGGATCTGTGTATAGGCAGGACCTTCCATTCCTATTGTAGCACACATCCACTCTCAGGATTAGTGCTTGCCGCTTGGTTTCCTAGCATTTTCACCCCAGGCTGTGCCTTCCTGTTGGTGCGGGGGGGGGGGGGTGGGGGGGTCTTCTCTTTCACTGACAATGGCAGCTATGGGGTTTTCTGGAGATAATATTATACTTTTGGGGTAGTTTGCTTTACGTACATATAGAAGTTAATTTTTGTTGCAGACATGTATAGATGGTAGAGTTGTAGAAGCATCCTGTGAAGAAGAGAAAAAAATAAAGTTGATTTAAAGTTGGCCTTGAGAATGGAGGAAGGGTAGTCTGTATGTAGACTAGGGAGTTAAACTGGCTCATTATCACAGTCAACTTCTGCATGCTGAAATTTCCTGGGAAATACTTGACCTGCAGTGCTTTTGCTAGATACCTTTAAGCTTTAGAGTACAATTTTAGCTGTATAAAATAAAAAGATCTTTGGAGGCCTGTGAGATGGCTCAGTGGGTAAAGGTGCTGGACATACATCCACACAACCCAAGTTCAGTCTCTTGAAGCCACTTCCAGACTCCACATGGCTGGCTGTCCCCTCTGACCTCCCATCCCTCCTTCCCTTCCTCCTCCTCTGTTCCTTCCTCTCCTCCCATAAAGACAGAGAGAATAATTTAAGATAAAATAATTTCCTTACAAGAAACTATTTTCTTGTCTTGTACTTTGGGATTATATCTTTGTTCTTAGTTTTGACAGATTTTAACGAACTGAGCTGAGTTGGGTGAGGGCTTACTTGGTTAGCTCATAGGCTGGTAACTGAGTCTTGTACTCTGTATTAATCTTACATTTGCCAAGGAAGGGTCATTTATGTCACATAAAACTTAATTTTCTGAAAAAATCTAAACCATTTAAGATTTTTTTTATATGTATTAATGTTTGCCTGCATGTAAGTATGTGAATCATGTGTGTGCCTGGGATCCATGAAGGGTTAGGAGGGGACCTCAGATCACCTGGAATTGGAGCTACAGATGGTTGTAAGCTGCCGTGTGGGTGCTGGAAACAGAACCAGGGACTTTCAGATCAGCAAGTGTTCTTAATTGATGAGCTGACTGTGTCTAAACATTTAAGCCTGTTTTTTGGAACAGGTATGAACTTGAGGTATTACACGTAAGATGCCTTTGTTTAGGAACTTCTCAATCCGGAATAGCGAGTGTGGAGAGAGTCAAGGAGGCATATGTATAGCTGAATTTGGTGTAATGCTTGTGATAGTAATGATCAAAACTGTGATTCAGAAATCTAAAGTAATCTTTTTGCAGCGTACTTCAGTGTTATGAATGAAGAGGAAGGAAAAGATGTTTATTCACCTTTATGCCATGCCATGTCCTAGGTAGAGTGTGTGTGTTAGTATAAACCTGAGTGTAATACTTTTAATAAAGGCAGAAAAACAAACTTCAGTCTAGTTAGTGATCCTAATGCTTGGGAGGTAGAAGCGAGGAAAACACCTGGGTTACATGAGGCAGTGTCTCAAAAGACAAAACAAAATCCAACAAAAACTAGATAGGTGTCTGTGGTTAGAAGTAGTATATGCAAAACAGGAATTTTAGTACTCCGGTGTCTGAATTCATCCTCTCCTCCCTTCCCCTCTGCTCCCCCCATTTTCTTTTCTCTGTGTTTTATTCTCTGTCAACTCTACTATAAGTTTTTGTTTTGCTCCCCCCCTTCTTCCTTCTTGTTTATCCTAGGGATGTCACTATTCATCAAATCTAGATTAAATGCTATCTTTATTTCTCATCTTGAGGTTCAAGCTCCAGTGCCAGGAGGCTGGGAGATTGAAGAGGATGTGAGGTGTCACAGCCAGATAAGACATACTTTATTCACTTGAGTGATGGCTGCCACACAGACGGCTAGGCATGGGGATGCTGGCAGGCACCCAAGCACATGCTAGCACATGGGCCACGCGTAGGTGGGCATAGGTACACAGGCAGACTGGCACACAGGCCTTACAGGCAGACACACACAGACATGTTGACAAGATCAAAGCACTTGGCTCCGACCTCAAGGCCGTATTTATCCAGAATCACATAAAAGTAGCCTTCTGCCAGGAATAGTTATATAATAGTGTTTGCTTTGGGGTTTTCCAGACACTGGTGTTAGCAGTTCCCCATTTTTGCTGAGTCATGGCCCCCCAAATGTCCAGTGTTGGCCATCTTTGCCCATGTTGGATATCTGTATTGGTACCATGCTGTCTAAACAAAATGGCTCTTGCAGCCCTCTGTGTCTCTAATGAACAGTAAGATCAACTTCCTATGATGTCACTTATTTTTATCATGATTCTCCAGACTTCATCTTTTAGCCTCAGAAATAACAGTATTTAGATTTAGCTGTTGCATTCACCCTGTTTCTTCTCCTGATCATTCTTCCATGCATCCTGTCTGTAAGACAAATTGCTTTTGAACTTTCTGTGCTGTGAAGCTTTATGTGGGATGGTTTCTGCCTCTGCATGGTGTGTACACCCTCAGCTTTTGCCTCCTCTTACCAATTTTTCACCCCCCTCTTGGAATTCTCTCCACTAGGACTGCACTGTGATTTAGAACTAATTTACTTCTCTGTATTTGTTCACTCTGTTCTTTTTGAGGCAGTGTCTTTATGTAGCCCAGGCTGAGACCTACTTTGTAGCTCAGGTCTCAAGCTGGCACTAATTCCCCCGCCTCCCACCTCTGCCTCCTCATCAGCTATGGGAGAGGCAGAGGTGCATCGTCACACTGTTGTACTCAGAAGCTTGAAGCTCCCATTAGTCTTTTAGGGACCTCGATTCAAATAATGAGGTTAGCACCAGAGTTAGTTCTCCTTCTGTTGGCTCGTAGAGGCAGAAGAGGGGCTTGGGACATTGGTGTATCAGTCCTTACAGTGATGTCGTTCTGGACAAACCATGTACAGTACCATCTGACCCATGAATGGAGTACAGTGACTCAAAGATGATCTTTATCTTTGGTCCCAGTGGTATTTTCTCACTAACATCATGTGGGTCTTTGGTCAGAAAATTGTAACAAAGAAGTCAACATAGTGTGGAAGCCAAGATGAGAGCTGAGCAGCTAGGTGTCAGGGCGCTCAGCCCAGTGTTTCCTCAACAACTCCTGGATGTCAGTGGCTTCAGGAGCACAGCACAGCTCCTCACTGTCACTTCTGCAACCTTTAGTTTTCTAGGGACCTCAACTGAGGGAAATCTGTGGCTTCCATGAAGAAAGAAAGTTCAGGATGAGCCGGGATGGGCTCATTGAAAGCAGAAAGGCACCTAGGGGAAGAGTGAAGACACCTGAGCATGTATGTGCTGGCCTTCTTCAGGAAGAGCTGCCCTCCAGGTGTCCTGGTGCTAACTGCATGTGGAGTTTGGAAGCTTTTATAATGCCATTATCCACTGGGCTTCTAATGACCGTACCCTTCTTTCTCTTTCCTTGTCTCTAGTAATTGAGAACACAGCGAGGCGCTGCAGAAACCTTTGATGGGACTACAATCAGAAAAGCAAACCAGGAGCCCACTGGGTTGCACAGGGGTTTTTGCGATATGTCTCTTACTGTAATGGGGTTTCTGGTAAAGTTGCTGAAAATTACAGCTATGGAGAAAGGCCTTAAGCAAATATTGTTAGTTGTATTAAAATTCTAGATTCTCAGCTGGCAAGAGGCTTCAACCAGACTCTGCAGTGAGGTGACTTTCCCTTCCTGTGTCCCCATAATTTTATGTCTTTCTTTTCTGCCTCATTTCGTTGGGATTTTGGGCATTTATCACCAGATTTGTGTTTTCTCATTATTTTTAACCCTGGGACATTTCTACTAGTTTATTTCTGTCTCTACCATACATTAAAACAAAACAAAAAAATCAGCATTTAAAATATTTTTATTAGACATATTCATATGTTAATGAGCTATTTTTGTCCTTTTCACCCCATGACTTTCTCTGTCATTCTTCTCCTACTATTCCTGTTTAACCCTTTCTTCCCAGCAAGTCCTTCTCACTTTCCTTTGCTTTGTTTTGTTTCTTTGTGGCCTGCTGAGTTTAATTAGGGCTGCTTGCAAGAGGATGAGTGAGGGATATTTGCTGGAACATGGGCTATTTACCAGTGACTGACCAATAAAGAGAAAGATTCCCCTCTTTAAGCAGATGCTACCTGCCAGTAGCTCTTCAGGTAAGGCTAGGTCCTCAGGGCTTCCTCCCCATACCAAGATGGGATATTGGCAGGGAGGTGCTAAGTAGGTAGTCAGCCACTGCTGTTGTGAGTTCATGAGGTCAATGCTCATGTTCTGTCTAGAGGTAGTGTATGTTAGCACTCCTCTTCACTTTAGGTTGTCATATACTTTCTGCTCCCTCCATTCTCTCTTCCATGATGCTCCCAGAGCCGTGGAGGGAGTGATGGAGATGTCCCATTTAATACTGAGCTCTCAAAAGTCACTTATTTTTGCACTTTGGCTAGTTAGGAGTCTCTCCATTAACCATTGCCCACTGCGAATGAATTTTTTCTCACTAAGGCTGATAGCAGCCTTTTATCTGTGGCTATAATCATAAATACTTAGTAGTTTTATACTGTGTTCATTTGTGAAAATTTAAATAGTGGGTTCCCCACTAGAGCCTATGACTCCACTAGGGCCTATGACCCGTGCAACCATGGGCTTTTGATCAGGTTTACACTTACTGTGGTTTGAATAGGAATGCTTGCCATAGACTTATATGTTTGAATGCTTGGCCATAAGGAGTGGTATTATTAGGATGTATGACCTTGTTGGAGTAGGTTATGGCCTTGTTGGAGGAAGTGTGTCACTGTGGAGGTGGGCTTTGAGGTCATATATGCTGAAGTTACACCAAGTATGGTACACAGTTGCTTCTGCTGCCTGCGGAACAAGATGTAGAACTCTCCAGTATCATGACTCCAGTATCATGCTGCTATGACAACAATAGACTAAACCTCTGAAACTGTAAGCCAGCCCCAGTTAAATGTTTTCCTTTTGAACTTAATTAAAAAAGTTTTCCTTTATAAGAGTTGCTATGGTCATGTCGTCTCTTCGAAGCAATAGAAACCATAAGTAAGACACAGTTCTAAGTGTTTTCTGCTATGGACAGGGCCTCATGTCTAAGCAGGAAAATGGTTGGTTACCTCTACAACAGTCATGCCACTACTGCATCATTTCTGTCTAGTTTTGGTGAGCAACCAAGAGCAGTGGTATTCACCTGTATTATTTAGGTGGCCTCTGGAGCCTTTCTGAGCAGTAATTTACAGAGATAGGTATCCTATACTCGACAACATGTTTTAGATGCACTCCAACCATGTATTCATATGTCAGAGACAAGGCCACCTTGTCATCTACTTACTTGCATTATTTTGTATTGAGACAAGATAGTAGGGTAATGGTGTGTGAGAAGACTTTTCATTTATTTTACTCTAACACTCTAGCAATTGGCAAATAGTTTTCACTGAGAGACACAAAAATAAATATGTTGGAAGAGGCAGCTCATAATGACTTCCAAAAGAGTTTTTGAAAATGTCCCTGTTGGAACCTTTACTGACTCCCTTATCAAGGAAGAAGAACAGCAGTCTGAAGACAGACCTTGTAATGGGAAGGAAGTTTTGCTTCCAGTGCATCTTACTCTGAGGTGAACAGGCTCCATGACTTGCTTTGTGCCTGAAATCCTGTTTTGAAGCTTAGGTAAAGCAAATGCTCTGAAGAGAATTTACGACATTAAGGCTGGAATTAGAACATGTCAAAACATATTTGTACTAGAATTTTGCAGAGTTTGTTCGAGGATTTAGCTTCTTAATGAAGCTTTTAAAAGATGATGACCTTAATTCATGAATTCCCTATAATGCGATTTTTAATCTGTTTCTGGAGGCATTTTAGGCTCAAAATAGTTTTACTTTTTAATAAAAAAATTTATAAGAGGTTTTACTGAAAAAAGTTTGTTACCAAAAATAATACCTACGATGCAAGCAGCATGACACTTATTGCTCAGCCAGCCAGTGTTCCAATGTTCTAATCTTCCTTTAAAAAAAGGGAAGAAAATAGTGCCTATATTTTCTTTTTAACCTCACTTAGCAGTAAATTTAGGAGGATATCCTGGAGTAGAAAATAATTTGAGAGTAGTATTTCACATGATTTTTTTTCAATATAATCTTGTAATACTGTTTCCTTTGTAAGATGTTTGGCTTTGCTTACTAACACTCCTAGCAGCTGGTGTTAATTTGATGTTTTGGGGTCACGGTTTTTAGTAGTTGTGATAGAAAAGATGAGCATTTCAGGGGACAGGGGCTTGCTCTGTAAAGATGCTGAGTAAGAGCCGAGCACATTCATTTGCGCAGTCAGTATAAACTCCAGAAGCTATTTCCGACATTTTCTTCAGTGGTCCATGTGAGTTCCTGTATCACTGGCTTGATCATCAGGTCTTGCAAACCACATAGCTTATCCATGAATCAAGCCATGGTTCAAAGACCCCTTTGTTAGTGGACCTAATTTTTATTTCTTTAGGTTACGGCAATGAAAAGAACATTTTGCAGTTTGTGAATGGGTTTCAGAACCTCCCCCATTTCTTATTTAAAAAATTTTTTTTATTATTATCATTTATTACAATTTATTCAATCTGTGTCCCGGCTGTGTTCCCCTCCCTCTTCTCCTCCCTCTCCCACTCTCTCTCCCTCTTCTCCCCCTGTGACCCTCCCCTAGTCCACTGATAGGGGAGGTCCTCCTCTCCTTCTATTTGACCCTAGCCTATCAGGTCTCATCAAAAAATATGGCATGTTTCAGGAATTTGTGTGACATTCTTGGCAGGGGCCATGCTAATCTTCTCTGTATCGTTCCAATTTTAGTATATGTACTGCCGAAGCGAGCACCCATATCTTCTTCTTAATCGAGCTTCTTCAGACTGCTATAGTATAGGTTAGCTGGTCTTCCTTACGTAGTCCCTGCCATCAACAGTTAACCATTTAGCTGAAGCTGATAGGCTCTTACATATTATTTAGAAGACCACCTGTTGTCTTTCAGAGGTGGTAACATTTGTGAGATTTTAACCTCTGATTTTTATTTCTGGCTGCTGTTCTGCTTTAGGCTTGGTTGAACTAACCATTAGTTGTTTGAGTTGGTAAAAAAAAACCATTGAATTTGCTAAGATTGGCACATGGGCTTGGATGCCTGGAATGTTCTTTAGCTATTTTGCTTTCCAAGTCCTTTTTTTTTTTCCCCCCAGAATATGTTTCCATGTTAGTTTTACAGAACTCTTAGTGTGCGACCTCTGGTTGTGACTGCTTCTTGTGAGAATTTAGCATTATAAAGTGCCACATCAGCTTTGTGTGTATAGATACACACATATGGAACCATGAATTAAAGTTCAGTGTATGATGACCTGTAAAATATGGGGAGATTGTTTCAGGTGTAGTATGGAACAGGGATTTTGATTCTGACAACCCCACACATATAACAGAATGAGGAGTGATCTCTGCAAAGATGAGGTAGATGTTTATTCGTTATAGATGGTGATTTCCTATTCAGAAGAAGTTAGGAAAGCATGTTGGTTAGAAGAATAGCTTAGATAGTAGAGGTATCTTCAGTTCATTTAGCAGTGTATAAAAAAGCCTTTGTAGAATGTCAGTCTTTTATTGGTTCAGATAAAAGAGATATATCGTACCCCAAACCAGAAATATTGGATCAGCTTTATGAGGTAATGTCCTGAGGCTAGATAGGCTGAGGAACTGAGGGGGAGGCAGTAGTGGGATCTGTAGGGAGCCTGAGCAAAGGCGAGAGATTGCAGAATGTGTTTGAGGTACCAGTTTGGCTGGAGTATATGGGATGCCTATTAGAAGGTTCCTAGACGATGGAACTGGGTACGCGGGCATTGAGTGTGCTATTGAATGTGAACAGTGACGTGACTGCTCCTACGTTTCACAGCCAGCTGCATTTTGATTGTGTGCCAGGTGCAACCAGGCAGACTCGTAGCAGGCAAGATCCTAACTCCCAGGGGGCTCAACTGCTACATTGAAGTCTTAATTTACTGCTTGATGGCATAATGACTTTGTAACTTTGAAATTTAATGCTTGCCAGTAGGTCTGGACCTGCCTATGATGATAAAATTACCAAGTCATTGAGTTTTATCAACTATTCTAATGTTTACGATCTAAGAAGCTATTATAAGAATCTTCAGTTTGGCCAACTGATCATAAGATATATAGACAACTTTTATCATCACTGAGACATACTTTGTATTTTATAAGCTATTTTAGCTGAGGGGCTTAGGGTTTGGTTTAAAACTGGAGTGTGAAGCCCCAGGCACAATTTTTAGCACCAAAATTCTCAGTTGAGATTTTTTTTTAAAATGGGAATACTTTTTAACTAACTTGATTTCTTGTGCATACTGTTTAAGTAAATATAAGAGATGGTAATTTTGGTATTTTTAATTTTAAATTGAGCCATGTTAAATTTAAGATCCCAAGCACCTCCTTAGAAATCACTATCTGAATATTTGTACCCATCTGTGGGGTGAAACGTGGCATGGAAGCATTGGGAGTTTGGGGTTTTAGCCTCATGAAGACAGTGTGGAGTGAGGTGGCATTTCTACAGATAAAGCAGATGCTTATTGTCGTTCTTGTTGATTTCACAACAAAAAGAACTAGAAAAGCATGCTGGGTAGGCAGAGGTAAGGTTTTTACAGCTTATTACAGACTGGAGTGGGGGACAGCCTTTAATAAGCAGTTTTTAAACAGTCTCTGAGAGTAGATGCCTTCCTGTCACGCATGGTGACATACTCAGGACGTCATGCATACTGAGCAGACACTGCCAACTACAAGCTCTATGCCCAGCCTGAGCAGAGACTTTGAATGAAGATCTAAGTTACAAGTATGACTCACAAGAGTTGGTATTAATGTGGTAAAAGTGGGGTTTACATATTTGAGATGATTTCATGTTTTCTTCAGAATACTTGTATATGTCAAATTTTTGACTTGATGACATGTAGTCTTTGCATATCCTACAGTTACTCTATAGAACCGTACTTAAAGATTACTATAATTGTTCACGTTGCCACTCTTTAGAACATTGGTGCAGGGTGGAGAATGTGAGGGGTGAGTGGGAACAGCTTGCTCCATAGCCCAGTCTTGATTAGGACCTGACCTTGGTTTCTGTCCGCTTTTCTCATATGCACTCCTTTGCCATTACTGTGACTTTGTGGTCTGTTAGACTAGGAGGCGTTTGCCTCAGATGTTATGAATTCAGTTGTGAATTCACTTGATAGAAACCAGAGTCATTTTTCTTCAAAGAATTTGGGTGTGGTCAACGTAGGCCTGGGTTTACATCGCAGCCTTTTCTTATCTGTGGCACCCCAGACATGAATATGGTGTTTCTTAATCTGCCTCCTCATTAGTCCGTGGAGACTACTCATTCTTGTAGGCAGTTGTAGAGGTTTAAAGCGAGATGCTCAGGAAACATTTCATAAAATTCAAGGGCTGCTTAAATGCCATGCACCTGATTGGAGTCATTGGAACATAGCATTTAGGGACTAGTGTGTTTTAAAGTTCAGAGTTTTTTAAATTTTGAAATATTTGCATAGACTTTGTCACCTGAGCATCAGATCCAAAAATCCAAATCTTGTGGCTTTTTGTGTACCTGGCGGGTGCCTGCAAAGCTCTCATAGATGGAGAGTTTGGAAGCTCTCTAGGGCCAGGACCTGGTCTCTGTTGTACTCAGCATCTGATTATATCATGCTTATTTAATTTCTAAGTTAAAACCTTTTTACGTTTCCCCCCATTCCCATTTGTTTTCCTTAGTGTTTTGTTAGTCCTCTGCCATCTCTGAAAACATGGGACGGGCAGAGTGTAGTACCCTGCCCTGAAGCTAGGTGGAGAAGCCAGCTCTTTGGGGTCTGTTCTCTGGAGGTAAAGAAGGGACAGATCAACAGTGGATTCCTCCTACCACAGCTATGAATTTGGCCTGATGCAAAATTGTAAACTTCCCAAAACATTGTGTGATTTTTGTCTTGCAACTCAATTACACTGTTCTCCAGTGTGAACTTGGCAGGTCATATTGGTGAGTCAAACTTAGACATATCTTCTCAACAGCATGGCACACTTCAGGTCTTTCTACTGAGAAATCTGTCACAGCTAGGCAGTGCACGTGACGCCTCTGCGTGGAAGGGATCCAGAATGTAGGCTTTTTCAGTGTTCTTACAGTGACACGTGATAGGTAAGTAAGCATTTGTAGTTTCTGATGATAATTTTATAATTCTTTTTAGTAGGTGAAATATAACCTTCTACCTAGTTTTTTGGAAAGAAGGATTTGACCTTCTACATGAGCCACTGGATATACGGCAGTTGCCCAACTTCGGATTTTTAATTTTCAGCTGCAAAGCAGATTATGTTACTTTCTTTGCAGAATTGTTTTTCGCATGGAAAATAATACATGCAATGTATGTGGTACACAACATTATTATTTTTGCTATCAGCCCATTGTATAATTATTTTATACTGCTTGACAGTAAATTCGTCGGGTATATTGTGAGCACTCAGCAGCTGTGTGGGTATTAGTCATTGTTTGTAAACTAAATTTAAGATGTATTTTTCTCTCGTAGATTTCCAAGAGTGAAGGCCCATCTTGGTTTTTGAATTATGGGTACTAATTCATGTACCAACTGTCATAACACCATCAATGAAAAAGAGGTCATTTCAATTTTAAAAGTGTCTGCTTTTCTTATAATTTTATTTGGGTTATATCTCTGTCCTTAACATAGATGTAAATAATCCTTTTGAACTAAATTGGACCCGTCCATACTATATAAACGTAGGTGTCATATTCATTCTTTGTTTACATGGATACGTGTAAATGCACATGCATGTGGCTATATGTGAATGCATGTGGTTAGTGTGTGCAAAGGCCAGCGACAACTTTTTTTTTTTTTAGCCCATGGATCCCTGTCTGCCTTCGCTGCTCTGGGATTACTGGCATATGCCACTTTGCCTAGGTTTTTAAATGTGGGTTCTCAGGATCAAACTTGAGTCCTTGTGTTTGCAAGGTAAGCACTTTATTAACAGCTATCCCCCAGCCCTTCATATTCACTCTTTGCTAGAGATTTCTTTTTGTTTGTTTGTTTGTTATTCAGAAAGCATTTGTAATATAGTTTACACTGTGATCACCACCATTGTGCTACATGATACAGACAGGAGAGGAGACTTTAAAAATGAGCTATGGTATGGGTAAAATTATTGCCTTGCAAATATTTAATTTTCCCCAGATGATCTTAAATGTTCATTTTGTGTTACTTAGTGACAAGAATGGAGTCTGAAAATGTATCAGTAGGTCGCTTTGTGACATGATCATCATAGAATGTGTGTGCACATACGTACATGGTATAACATATTGTTTGTGCAACTAGCTATATGGTGTATACATACATGGTATGGGCTTTTGCTCCCAAGGCCATTATAAATAAGCATGAAGGTAATTCAAGTACAAATAGCACCTCTGCATAGAGCTGCTTGCTGATGGTGGAATACAGTGCCTGTTTTACAGGGAGCCCTTTTGTGTTAGTCAAACACTGAGGAAAAGTCTGGCGTAGTAAGTACATACAGGTATGACATAGTCCTGTACCATATCAGTTATCCTGATCTGTACATAATCGTACCCTTACGTGACTGGCAATACAGATGTGTCTGTGCCATCATCAGCACATGTGGGCACACGATGCGATGCACTGCTGCTGTGCCCTGTGGTACCATTAGGCAGTAGGAAGTTTGAGCCCTATTGTCATGGGGCCAGTGTGGAATATGTGTTCAGTTGTTGACTAAGACATAATTTTGTACACGTTAATGGGTTCTGTGAAGCCACAGAACACTGAGTTCTTTGGTATAATCTCACTGAGGAGTTAGTGCTCACTAGGGAGAAAATAAGTTTGATCTGTCAATATTTAACCCACCCAAGTAGATTTCTTAGACATTGTTTGGTTTACTTGTTTGTTTTTTGAGACAGGGTCTCACTTTATAAAGTGCAGACTGCCATTGAATTTAAATGATCCCCCTGCCTCAGCTTCCTGAGTGCTGGGATTTCAGGTGTGAGCCTCCCACACCTGGATTTATATCTCTCTTTTGTGTTTAGTATAGTGATATCAAATACAGCTTGTAGTAGACTACCAGTGACTTGACTTTTGGTGTAAAAGGAATGAGGAGTTTTCTTTTTTGGGAAGAGATTTGGTACTAGGATCACTAGGTAAGCCTGAAGATAAAAACAAGGAGAAAAAAATTAGGATTAAGTTATTTTATTTTCACTAGTATGGTTACATGATACCTATGACCTCAGCACATAGCGGGTGAAGCAGATGGGAGTACTAAGTTTTAGAAATACTCATACTGAGAAAATGTGGCTGTGAGGATTTCTTCTTTTGGCTCCATAAGGTTGGTTCAAAGATAGCAGTTTTTGCAGTAAACATAGAAGTGGCAATGTCTGCCCAATGGTTAGGGTCTACTTGGAACTAGTGTTCCATTCCCACTTTGTATTAATTACTTATTTCTTTCTGTGATAAGGTGTCATGACTAACTCTACTTGATCAGAAAGAGTTTATTCTGTAGGGACAGGAATCCGTCTTGATGGTGAAGCATGGCAGCAGGCAGGCATGGCAGCTGGAGCAGGAGCCTGAGAGCTCACATCCCCAACCACAAGAATGGAGCAGAGAGGGAACTTGAACTAGGGTTAGGCTGTATAGTCCTAGTGACTTTTTCCAGCAAAGCTGCACCTCCTAACACTCCCCAAATAGCACTGTAACTGGGGCCTAAGTGTTCAGATATGCAGAGCCTAAGGGGTACATTTTGCATTCACACCTCCACACATTGGGGGGGATAACCACTGTACCATTATAACTTCTGGGAGAGACTGTAATTGTGGCAAGAAGGAAGGACTTTCCCTGAAGAACAGGGGCCCCGGCTCTTTTACATGTCTGTGTCTTTTCTTTAATAACTGATGGGAGCTTATGGAACTCGGTCTGTGGCTTTGTTCCTCCTTGGATGAGACAGGGTGAAATACCAAGGGTCTCTTCCACTCAGAAAGAAAGTTCTGTGATTAACAGTACTGAGACACGCTGGCCTTCAGGGTTTGGACCAGTCCAGTTGTGCCACATTTGGCAGCATAGTATATTATATCACACAGAGCTGTGAGTGTCTGCCCCTCTCTGTCTATTCCTGTTGTCATTTAACATAAGATCCAGACATAGAGAATGGAGTGGAGTCCAGGATTGGCTTGTGTCCTTAGCAGATAGTTGGTTCTCTGCTTCTATAGCAGGACTGATTCGAGTCAGAGGCTGAAGTTCATCTTTGGAGAAATAGAAATCCTAATAGGCCTTGTGTTTATCCTGCTTATGGCCACCCAACTCTGTTCCCTAGGTTGTACAGATAGATTGGGCCTATAGGTTTGAGCCCCTGGGAGTAAGGGAAAGAGATGGGGACAACTTTTTGGGTTGTTTTCTTTCAAAAACAAAACAAAAACAAACATACCATTTTTTTCCTAGATGTCTTTTTTTCTCTTTTCTGTTTGGCTGAGAAATGACCAGAACTGAAGCATCAACCTTTGCTCCAGACATGGGCACTACATGGTGAAGACGGCAGAACTAACTGGCTAGTCTGTTCCCTGGAGCATTGTTAGGTTCACCTCAGATCACCCCTGTACCCTTCAACTGTTATGTGAGGGAGAATGAACTTTCACCGAAGTCCTTGTGTTTACTTCCCGTTATAGCTGAGTATTGGCTTAGGGGCCTGAAATCACACACTTAAAGAGCTGTGAAGGCTAGGGATAGTTAAGTGCCTACATCAGTGTGTCCCCTCACAGGTACTTATCAGTGTTATCTAACCTGCGTGAAAGCTCACTTTCTACGTAGCATGAGTGGGTATAACAGTAAGTGTCAAGATCATGGAGATGGCTTCTTTAAATTAGGAAAATGATTTAAGAGAGCTCACAGTAACCAGTTAGAGCAGAAACTTTTATAGTGCCATTCTGAATAGTAACAAAAATATGCATAACTAGAATGAACAGATTGATAAGGCAATATAAAAATACAATTTATAATCAATACAAGAGTATAAAAACATGTGACATGTCCAGGTATGGTCTAGGTATGGGATTGTATATGTGTGTCCCCATGCTCAGCCTGAATTGTACAGGTTAGTGTTTGGAGGTCATCTTCAGTGTGTGTGAGACAACTTTTCTCTGTGGACTCCCTTTGTAGACCCAGGCTGGCCTCAAACTCACAGTGATCTGCCTGCCTCTGCCTCCTAGAGTTCAGGGATCAAAGGCGTGCACTTCAGCAGCTAATTTTTATTCATCTATTGTTTTGAAAATTCTGTGGGTCTGAAATAGTTTTATATTTGCTTCTAAATGCTCCAGCAGTATTATCACTTGTGGTCACTTTAAAAAATAAATTTCCAGCAGGGCCATGGGTGCCACACACCTTTAATCCCAGAGGCAGATGGACCTGTGAGGAGTTTGAGGACAGCCTGGTTTACAGAGTGAGCTCCAGGATAGCTAAAGCTGTTAAACAGAGACACCCTGTCTCAGTGAACCTCCACTTCCTGAAAAAAGGGACAAAATACATTTCTAAGCCTGAGATTTGAGTCTTTCAATCATCCAGAAGTATAAATTTGAGCCATTTAAATCTTTTCGTATGCTACAATTTAAGTTCTAGATTGTCACCCCTCTAGGGACCTGGGAGAATGGAGCAGATAAATGAGGTGGACTAAAGTTTCACGCAATAGCCAACTTTATTCAGAGCATCAGACAGTTTATATTCTGGGGGTTAAGAAAGGTCACATACGCCTCCCTCTGAGTGGGGGGAGAAGCCTTGCCAGGCCACAGAGGAGGACAGTGCAACCAGTCCTGGTGAGACCTGATAAGCTAGGGTCAAAGGGAAGTGGAGGAGGACCTCCCCATCTGTGGACTTGGAGAGGGGTATGGGAGGAGATGAGGGAGGGAGGGTAAGATTGGGAGGGGGCCATAGTTGGGATACAAAGTGAATAAACTGTAATTAATATAAAAATAAAAATTTAATTAAAAAAACAAAAAAGAAAGGTCACATAAAGCTGGACGATAGTGGCACACATCTTTAATCCCAGCGCTAAGAAGGCAGAGGCAGGTGGATCTCTGAGTTTGAGGCCAGCCTGGTTTACAGAGTGAGTTCCAGGACAGCCAGGGCTACACAGAAACCCTATCTCAAAACAAACAAACAAAAGAAAGAAAGGTCACGTGGATAGCATTCTCATGAGTTCAAGCAGTATATCACAAGGGACAAGCCACATGTGGCAAAAACATGCTTTTTCCTGGAGGCATACAAAGGATAGCAACAGCAAACAATAGTGAGCAATCTGAAGTAAACTCACTGGTTTCCGCTGCACCTGGATGGAGCATGAAAACACATTTTAGGAACAATTTTGTGTTTTGAAGAAACTGAGGTCACAAGACTTCTGTCATGTTTTCTTCATGAGTTCTCAAAATTACTCAGAATTCCCTCATATAACTTCATTCTTGTATGGTGTTCTGACAATAGATAAGGGCTTTTAATTTATTATTTTTTTTTTTGTTTGTTTGTTTTTTGTGGCACTGTAGGTAATTCAGAGCCTTTTATATGCTAGATAAGTGCTCTTTCACTGAGCTAAGTCCCAGCCTTCCACAGACCCTTCAATGAATGCTTTCTCTTAACTTCTGAAAGCCCAAGATGTGGTCACCAACACATCCCTTTTCCCTACTTCATTTCTGCTCACCTCTAGTGAAGGTTTTACCAGTGTATTGTAGCATGCTGAGGGTTTCTAGTACCTAGTTTCCTTTATGATGGAGGTCTTTGGGTGAGGGCAGTTACTAGAATGAGTCTTAAGTATGAGCCAACTATAGCCAACACTTCAGTGGGCGGATGGCCTCCTTGGGAACCAGGTCTGGCCAGTGTACCATAGTGTCTACTTTGTGTATTTGTACTAGCTATAAAGTCAGAAACAAACACTGATCTAGTGTTTCAAACATGGATTCTTTCATAACTCTTCCTTGGAAGGTAGCAAGCCTGGATATAAATGTTAACTGTATCACTGAAACGAGGAATCGTATTCTGAAATAAACCTAGATATTATTGATTTATTACTTGAAGGAACAGGAACTGATTTTTGGTAATAATGATATAGTTTGTTTTTAGAAAAGTTCTGTAATATAGTACTCTAATACCATTACTTATTAAAAAGGGGAAAAAGCATTTTACAGAATCAGACCCCACAGCTTTGATACTATTCATGAAAAAGGAAAGCCCAAATGCATATGAAAACTCACGAATAATTTTTACATTTTTCAAGATGCATTTCGTATACCATAAAAGTTAACTGTTGTGAACAACCAGAATACACTTCCAGTGTATTTACAAGTGTGTATCCATCACCACACACCCTTTTAGAAAGTTTCTTATTTGTTTGTTTTGTTTTTGGTTTTTGATTTTTTTTTTTTCAGGTAGGTTTTCTCTGTGTAGCCTTGGCTGTCCTGGACTCGCTTTGTAGACCTGGCTGGCCTCAAACTTACAGAGATCTGCCTGCCTCCCAGAGGTCTGGTGTTACAGGTGTGTACCACTGCGCCTGGCTCTTTTAGAAAGTTTTTAACACTTGGAAAGCCTTATTCCTGAATAGATAGTAGTCATTTCTATTCCTGGGTCCCTTCATCGCTCCCTCCTTCCTCTGCAGCCATAGTCTCACTTCCTGACCTTGTAGATTTGTCTAATCTGGATTTGCATAAAGCAGGGTCGTGACACGGGACCTTCTGTGATTGGCCTCTCACTGAAACCTAATTTTATTTTATTTTACTTTAAGTTAATGTTAATATCAATTCTCTCACTGACAGCAAGAAAGAGGGTTGAACATCACAGAGAACAAAGGTAAGGGACTTCCGTAGGCGTCTATTCTTGGCACTTGCATCATTGGTGACTTACAAGAGCCTCTGGCTATGGGCAGTAGCTCTGGAGTGCTGAAGGTGGCAGCATTCCAGTAGTTGGTGGGTTAATTTTATCAGTCATAGATGCGGTAATTTCCGTGATTATATTATCTGTCTGTTACTCTACCCAGAAAGACTGTGGAAAAGAGACCCAGATCTTTAACCAGCTCTCAGGAAAACCTTTATTCCATGTACTAAGTGGAATTTTAGCATTGTTTTTAAAGGAGAAATAGATGAGACAGTGTGAGAGTCTCTTGTCTTTGGATGGTAAAGGGCCGGTCATCATGAGGGCTGTCTTAGTGCTTTCTGTTGGCAGTCTGCAGTGTATCAGACCTGATCCTGAAAGTATCACATGAATGATTCCTCATTTGTGTAACAGCCTTGTGAGGCAAATGGTCCTTCCCCCCACCCCCCACCACCTTGGAGAGAAGGAAAGGAAACCTGGAGCTGGAGCAGGGTGTCCATGTTTGCTGAGTGGCTTTCAAATTCAGGTCTGTGCCGGCCTCCCTTCTGGAGTTCCGTATCCACGCATGGCTGTTTGTTTCTGGGCTTGCCCTTTGTGGTTCATATATTTATGTAGCTACTGCATTGTCAGCTTCTGTGTGATGAGTTGGCTGTGGATGCCCCATGGAGGAGGTTTCTGCATGCCCTACAGCTTACTAGCAGTGTGCCTGCTTTTCCTGCTAAGGAACTAGATGTGCCCAGCTTGGGCCACACTGTAACAGCCCCTATCTCTGCTTCTAACCTGACATTTATTTGGCATTTGTGGTATGCTAGCCTCTGTGCTAAAATTACTATCTCATCCAAGCTTTAAGACAAACTGTGTGTTGCTGACTCTGGTATCCTCATGTTCTGGATATGGCTGCTGAGTCTGAGAGAGTAAGGTGATTGCCTCTGTTGAGGACGCTCAGAAAAGATAACTGAGATCTGAGCCCTGCTACTGTAGTTTTCCATCTACACCCCAACACACCCATACCGCCTCTGTTCTTGGACATTGAAAATAGTCACTGAAAGATTTCAGGTGCTTGGCTGAGGACAGTTTGAAAATAAACTCTTATAAATGTATTATTTGTTTAAAGAGTGGGAGAGCTGTTAGATCTATGAATACACAAAACAGCCATATTTGGCATGGTTTCTAGTTCTTCCCTGAAATGATTATTCCATGTTGTAGATAGGTTATACTTGAGAACAGAGGCAGCAGTGATACTTGAACTATCCATCTAAGCCCTTAGTAGCTGCTCTCTGGATATTCTTTGGTAAGATTTAGGGAATCCTCAATCCTCAAAGGCTCTTTAGGTACATGTTTTTGGCCCCCAATAGTTAGAAAAAGGAAATAGCAAGTTAGATTATGCATGGGGAGAGCAACTTCACAATGATGTAGTGATAGTTGTGGTATTTGGAGTTCGTGGGTGAGGCTTAAAGCATACCTTAGAAAGGTGGTCATGAAAAGGAGACAAGGCTGTGCTACAGAGCTTCTCCTGCAGTCTCTAGTGTCAGGACCATCTGCTCAGATGCCTCCTCAGTCTGTGGACTCTACGTTTGTGTATTCTGGGTGGTAACATTTTCTTGAAAGGGCAAAATATTTTACTGAATGAGAGCCCTGCAGTTATGTAGATCTTATTATGTCTATATTAATTGTAATTAGGATTTAAACAACTAAATCATCTCATAAAACATACACTTGTTACGTATAAAGACCACTGGACTTTATTACAGTTTGATTAACCATAGACTTTATTGCTTGGGCTCCTAGTTTTAGGCTTTCAGAAAAATTCCATAGAAAATATAGACCCTTTTCTTATTCCCCTACACCCTGCCTTCTCAATTCTCTCTCTCTAACATTTTTGCATTAGTTTGGTACAGTTTTTTCCCAAATGATGAATTAATAATACACGCTATGATTAGCGAGAGCTGATCGTTTAGGGTTTATATTAGGATGTGTGTTGTGCAGTCGTGTGGTGCTGACAAATGCCACAGTCTTTAAAATCTCCTGTGGGCTTTTGAAGGGAGAAGTGCCCCTCTGTCAGCATCCCCTGTCCAACTCTTTGGGAAGCAGTGCAGTTATCTTGCTGTACTTCTCAGGAGCATCTTACAGTGCATCCGTTTAGTGGAGCAGAGAATGTAAATGCTCCCTCTAAATAGATGGGTTTTGTATTTGTCTTATTTTCTACTTAAAGCATAGTAAGCCATCTTGAAACTTCTTCAAGGGAGGAAGAAGTTTGGGGGACTGAGGACTCAGTTCTGTGCTTCCTGTTGAGCAGCCCTCTGGGGATGATAATGCTAAGGTGCATATCTAACTCTCTGCCATAGCAACACCCTGGCATGGCAACTGGTGCTAAACTCTACAGTGAGAGCCTTGGGATTATTGAGCACACAACAGCCTGTCATTGTCTAGAAGCGGAAGCAAGCGCTCTGACATGTGCTGTTCTCTTTCCGTCCTGACTGAAGAGCTCTTACCTAGTGTTATGTAAGACTTTGGAGTGCCTTATCTGGGATATTTTAAACTTGCAGGCAGCTTATTGATTATGTGATTAAATGTGTCTCAAAACCAGGTGTGTTTTCCCTTTGAAAAGGGAAAAAACAAACAAACAAACAAACAAATAAACCATGAACTGGTCAGTAAAGCTCTAAGGATGTTTCATGAAAAATCAGCCATTGCTTTATGCTTTCTCATAAAACTGAATGTTTGTCCTGGGAAGATATTGGTGAAGGCTCCTTCATAATTAAAGAGTTATGTATTCATTTTAGAAATAGAAGTTCCATTCAGTGGTGTAGTAGACTTTCATGCCCAAATGCAGAAGAAATGGAACTTAGTGACAACTCTAATAGATAAGCTTTAAAAATCTATTTTCTGTTAATTTTATTGATTAAAAATAAGGTTTTATTAGAAGCTACATAGCAAGTGTTTTCTAAACTTTTTGTACTGTGAGCTTTTGATGAATTGTTTAAAAATCATTTTGTAGCTACATGCTTAGCAGCATTATAATAGTCCCTGTGTGAAAGAAAGTGTCTATCCCTATGACTGGAAAAATTGAAAATGTACTCCAAGAGTGTCATTAGCCTTAAAATGGAGGAAATTCAGACAATGATGCTGCTCAAATGAAGGTTGGGAACGTTATACTAAGTGAAATAAACAGTCACAAAAAGCCAAATACTCTATGTGCTACAGCCTGATTGACAGTCCTAGAGACAGACAGGAGAACAGCGGTTTCCAGGGCCTGAGGAGGAAGAGGATGGAAAGCCAGCTAGTGGGTCTAGAGCTTCAGTTTTGTTAGACAAAGTCCCAGGGCTTGTTTGTACAGCAGTGTGGATGTGTTCCATACGACTAAGCGTAAAAGGGGCTAAGATGATATATTTTATGTATGTGAATTTTGCCACAAAAGAAAATTAAGAAATATCAATTCAAAGACAAACAGATGCAACTGATTTTTTTCCGGTGGATTAGCCATCAAGGACTAGGGAAGGCTGGAAGTCCGAGTCTCTTCCTGGGAATGTACTATCTCCTTCCTTAAATATTTAAATTTAAGAAGATGCAGCTGCATAGAGCTAAAGAGGAAGGCAGTCATTTTGGTAATTACTGTCTACTTCTAAAATAGATATAAAGCCTTTTATTCCTATATAAGAATTTTCTTTCAAATTCTGTTTTGCCGTTAGTTTTTATTGAGTGAAGTTTTGTGTGTCATACTTAAATCATCTTAGCTAGAGTGCATACGGCCAGGCACAAGGAGCTACCAGGGTTAAAGGAGGCTGTGTGTGATGCTGTGATGGTGTGGAGGCGGTCCAGAGTATTCGAACAGTGACAGGTTGGGCTCTGAGAACCTGAGGTCGGCCGAAGAGGAGAGGGGCAAATTGCTGAAGATGATTTCTGTTTTTTGTTTTGTTTTGTTTTGTTTCTTTCTTTCCTTTTTTTTTTTTTTGGAGTGAAGTTACAGAAGGAAGTATTAGTTGATGTTTGAAAAACACAAGGCAGTATTATTGTGCTAGGTAATCATTTTCAATGTTCATTAATTATGAACTGGGCCTAGGACAAGTGTGAAAGAAAAAGTGATGAAATCCTTGTTCTTCCCTGTAACTAGGTACCTGCTTTGGCTTGCAGGAGGTTTAGGCACAGTCTTAAGCAAATATGCACATAACTATAGCCCTTAAGTCCTTACATGTGTACATTGTATTTAATTACATTATTAATAAGTGTAAGCACCAGCAGGGTGCCTGGTCTTCAGCAGATATTATAGGTAAAGTAAGATTTGACCTTGTTTGTCATGTGATATCATTATGTAGCATAGTGCCAGGCATGGAAGATGTTGTTTAAATGACCAAATAAATGTATAGTGAGATAAATGGCATTTTATCAAAGAAAGCATTTCTCTGTGTAGCCCTGATTGTCCCGGAACTCACTCTGTAGACCAGGCTGGACGTTAACTCCCAGAGATCCACCATCTCCTGCCTCCAGGGTGCTGGGATTAAAGGCATGCGGCAGCACCGATTGGCTTATCTGTAAACCTTTTATGAACATGTTTTGTCTGCTTTTGGTATACATTTGACTCACTTTTAGTTTATAGGTATTATTGTAAGTAGTTCAAAATATTTTCTAACAATAAATACTTGTTTAGATGGTGCATGGTTAGGTCCCCTGCTCAGTGCTCAGGAGACTGGGGCAGGGAGAGTCTGAGTTCGAAGCCAGCTGGTACAAAGTGACACCCTGTCCCAGAACAAATAAAGAAGAGGGACTTAATGAGTGTTTCTGTTATACTTACTGCCTTGTTTTACAATCAAAATAATTGTAGTAAAAATCCTAGGAGGTGGTTACTGTTTTGCCATTTGTACACATAAAGTATTGAGAATAAAGAATTGAACTTGCTGAGGGTTAGATCTGGGACCCAAGATCTCAGTGTTCTGGAGTCCATGTATTTAGCCGCTGTGTATGGCAGATGTCCCTTTAAAGCAAACACAAACTCGGGGAAGAATTCCTGTCTACAGAATACTGCAGCCTCAGCTTTCTAACAGTGATACTGTGCATGTTTGTTACTAGATCCCCTTTAAGGGTACAGTAGCTTGAAATGGCGGACACTATGTAAGCAGTTCTCTCTCAAATGTCTAGCTTTTATTTTAGGAATCAAATCTTTCACTATTTACTTGCTAAGCCAGTTTGTGTATAGCCTAATCAGTCTATCCGTGAACTGTGGGTGAAGTCAGAGCCTCCTGGGTAGCCAGGCACTCCACCCTGAGCGCCACCCCCTTCCCACCGCCACTTCTGAAAACAGTTTGAGACAGACTCTTGCTTTGTTGCTCAGGCTAGGCTTGAATTTGCTCACAAAGCCCTTGAACTCTATCCTCGGACTTCAGATATCTATGCAGCTAGAATTACAGGCCTGTGTCCTCAGGCCTGGCTATTGCAAATTTTTAATATAGTACACCTTGTAAATTCTTAGCTATCTGTGCCCTGAGACCAGAATGAAACATGGAAATAGGGCATGATGGGAGAGTTTCCCTCTAAATGAAGGACAGAAATCAAACAAAAGCCAACCCCTTTTAGTAGTGTTAAAAGTAGCAAGCAAGGACTGAAGACTTACATCTGTACTCTGGGTTCTGAAAAAGTCCATATTGAAGGCCCCAAAGGGTAAAATCAAAGTGACCATAACAGGACAAGAAAGAGAAAAATGAAAGGCACAGAAACAAAGATACAGTGTTGACAATGATGGTTGCTCCACCTAGCATGGACATGAGGGTGCCAGGAGCCTTAGCTGCTGCCCTCAGCATACAGAGGAAAAGCACAGCAAGACCAGACAAGGGAGTCACCAAGTTACTTTGTTTCCTAAAATTCCATCTAGTTCTTGCCAATCTGCATGGTCCTGAGGAGTTGGTATTCATTCTCCTACCCCTACTGTACTTTCTATTCTGATTTTGGAGAAGGACTTCACCTAGTTTTTATAGGAATGGGGAAATCAAGGTGAAGGTAGACTTCCTTGTGCAAAGAATGAAAGAAAGGAGGCTTTCAAGTGCAGCTTAGAAAGTGGGAGTTTGGTATTTTTATTGAAAAACATATGGCTAATTGAACAGGCTTTTTGATTTAAACTTTCTTATGCTTGATTGCACACTGAAGTATTAAATCTTTGGAGTGTATCTGTATCAGTGCTGGCTAATCTGCCTTTCGTTATGTAATGGGCAGCTGATCTAGCTTTCCTTTTAAGAAAATCCTTAGTGCACTTGACCACTAAAACACATTCCGGCATTTGGTGTTCATTAGTGTTGTAACCGAAACAACAACATTTTAATGGTTGATCCCAGAGTATTTTGAAGTTAGTATAACTTTGCTGAGAAGGTATTTAAGCTTTAGTATCAGTTACAAGTAGGCCATGAGCCAACTTTCCAAGCTGTTTCTAAGTAAGACATTGAGTTTTTCTGAATGTAAAAAAAAAATACGTTATGTGGCATTGTGCCATGTGGAGGGAACAGAATGGAACAATTACTGCAGGATTTGTACTGATAATTGTCCTTCCAAGTGAGCCCTCCAAGACACTGTGAACTAGGTTTAGAGTAACTCTGTCAACAGTTACCTAAAATTTAGTTTTCAATCACAAAGGGCAAACTTTGAACATAAAAAGAGGCCTGGATTTGGACAGTAATTAAAGTTTTAACTCAGTTCACACAGTGAGCTGATTGAGGACAGCAGCACCCGTAGACAGCAGACCAGAGAGAGGGAATGCTGGGTGGAGGCTATATGAAGAGAGAAGGTAGGAGGCACGTGGGGTTGGTCTGTGACAGAACTGGAGTACAGAAGAGACAATCTGTTTGATGGAGCACAGTGTGTCTTCAAGCTGTTAGTTTACGTGGTGTCTTGAGAGTCACTGTTCATAGGGTGTTAGGACACAGGCGGACTGGATGGAATGACATTCTGCTGTGACTAATTCTGCATGTTATTACATATTCTCCATTATGATGATTTTTATGGCTTCACAACACAGTTTAAATTTTGTAGTGGTATGAAAGAGTGATGTTTTGAAAACTCCATGAAAGTAGTTTTCCATGACTCTGCTGCACTTGCTCATTATCCCAAGATGCAGGCATCTCCTATTGTTCACAAAAGTCGGGTCTTACATCTGTCTTTGTGTGCACCCTCAAATTGTCCTAGATGTGGCCAGCAAATATAACTCTTTCAGCCCATGTCTGTGCTCTTTTGATACACTCTAATGACATGTGAGCACTTTCTTCCATTCTGTGATGACAAGGTACTTCAGGCTCATCCAGCACATTCCTGCCCTAGCCCTGTGCTTAGCCATTTTGCTAAAATTGCTAGCTAAGTAAGAATGTGTCTGTGATTTCCAACTTCTCTGCACCGACAAAACTTAAAAGCAATGGTGTCACCATGGGAGTCTTATGTGGTATGCTGATCTTTGATCCTAAATGCTGCTAAAATGTGTGTGTATATATGTATACACATAATGAATAAATATTCATTAGGTATGTATATAGTACATGCATACCCACATATGTGTCTTTTCTTTTTATTCATTCCAACATTAACACTGATTAATTCATCTGTGCCACAGTGATTAATACCAGCTCCACTGTCTAGTTATGCTTTACTCTGCCTCTCTACTCTGTTCTTCCACTGTGTACCTGGAAGTGAGGCAGTGTAGAATTTACTTCAGTGGTTAATTACAAGCAGTACGTGAGAACTGTGTATAAAATGACAACTGGTGCCAGCCTGGAAGAATTAAGTCAACACATTAACCATTTCTATGATCTCAAAGTAGATGAGTCAACTTTGAAAATACTGAGAGTAAATTAAAGCAACCACCAAGGAGCCACCTGTAAAAGAACAGAAAGATGTAGAGCACCTCAGGATGCAAACTTGTAACCTCAGCATTTGTGAGGCTGAAGCAGGAGGCTTGGTAGCTAATCGTGTTACATAGCCTGCTCTTACCCTTCCCCAGCCCTCTCTAAAAGGTTCTGATATCCCTCCCACTGGAAGCCTAGAGCACCTTCTTTTAAAATGGTAATAGTTCATGCTTGAAAAATGCATTCATGAGGGGGCTGGAGAGATGGCTCAGAGGTTAAGAGCACTGGCTGCTTTTCCACAGGTCTTGAGTTCAATTCCCAGCAATCACATGGTGGCTCCCAACCATCTATAATGAGATCTGTATCCTCTTCTGGCATGTAGGCAGAACACTGTATACATAATAAATAAATCTAAAAAAAAAAAAGAAAGAAAGAAAGAAAATGCATTCACGAGTAGATAACGCTTAGCTACTCAAGATTATTCTGGACATAAACTCTCTGAGGGCAGGGTCCTGTGTCTTATTTGACTTAATGCTTGTTTCTGTTATACTTAGTGCACCAGACATGAGCATGTGTTATATGACACATCTCCCCTATGCAGTTCACAGTCTGGTTGGGAAAACAGGCATAGAAACAGATAGGCACAAATAAAAACTGCCAGTGTACATACAGTATACTTCTCATCTTCCACTAATGTGGATAGTGAGGTCAGGGCACAGATTCATATACTTGCTGAGCCATTTTTCTAAACACAGGGATAAAGAGAATGTTTAAGGGGTCTTTTATCCTAAGTTCTCACACATCGTCTCAAAGTTCTTGCCTGCCCCTCCATGCACCCCAATTCCCATATACCAACTGCAAAGACAAAAGCAGTTGCACTTTTGGATTGCCCTCGTCTTTTTCATTTGAAGATGTTGGGCTCTGTACAGCCCACACATAATCAGAAGTCATGGTTGTGTGTGTCCAAGCGCAGTGACAGTGCTTGGTTCTAAGACATGCTTTCTCCAAGTGTGTCTTTTGTTCTATCACTAAAGTCAAGTGATTCATTTATATTTTACAAGGTTAAATTAATGTATTTTAGTTCATCTGTGTTATAACACCTGTGACAAGAAAATTTCAGCCATTCATTTATAAAAAAACACATTATCAGGGCGTGCCCCAGCTTCGAAACACATGTATTACATTTTTGCCCGTTAGCCACGTGAAAAATACCAATTACAGAAACTTTGAGAACTTACTTGCATAGCTAGTGTTCATCCAAAAAAAAAAAAAAAAAAAAAAGCCTGTTCAATGAAATGCACTAGACCAAATCTGTGTATGTGTATCATCAACCTTTCAAGATCAGTGCAGCTGAAGAATGTAGCCATGACTTTGGGGCACCCTGAACAAAACAGTCCTGTGGGGAACTCCAAGAAATAGCTGAGCAGAGGGATGACAACAATGAGGAGGGATGAGGGCGGGGGTGGGGGGCAGATAACTGACTGCTACAGGCCGCACTGTGCACAGCTCCTAATAACCTAATGCACTTGTAGTGTTTTGACGGGTGAACTTATGGAATTAAAAAATCAAAATCCCACCGAAAGTCCCATTTCAGTTTTGAAGGAACACCATGACAATTAGTTGTGAATATAATTTGGGGTCTGGCAGTGTCACCAAGGACAGAGTATTTGAGCATGCTGGTGTCACAGGGCAGATTGTACAGCGAGCATTGCTGATAGAGATTGGGAGCCCGGCCTGGTACATTCCTGACTCTCTCACAGGACAGTTAACATGTCTCCCTCGCCTCTCGGGCTATGAAATGCGTAAGACGGGACCTGCATGCTGACTGTGTTACCAGCAAGAGATGCTTGCCTGAGGTGTGCTAGCGCCTTAGGCGCGTTCTCTCCTGTGCTTGCTCTCCATCCTGCTCTTCCACCATCACTTTTCTTCCGTTTTATGTTTGTCAGTTCCATCAGCTTTTATGTTATTCTCCACAACCTTTTCTTTAGTCTCTTCATCCTGTGGGTTTAAAAAAATTATTTTAAGTTATGTGGGGGAGGGGCGAGAGGGGAGTTGTTGGTGGCTCTGAGCTGCCTGATCTGGGTGCTGGGGACTGAACTTGGGTCCTCGGCAATAGCAGTAGTTCTCTTAGCTGATAATCCATCTCTCCAGCCCATGGCCTGGTATTTTTCTTACCTTATCTGATGACTCTTATCTTAAATTTCCCTTTCCCCAATTCCTATCCATTATTGAGAAGGCCCATTGCCACAGTTTCTTCTTTACTTCATGGGCGCATATGGCCTTCCATTGGAAACGCTTAGCCTGAGATCTTTGGATAGCCCTTGGAGGACCTCAGGATCTCTGAAATTGTAAGTATCTATATTTTTGTGGGAGGCTTCTAATCCCTGGTTTCGTTCTGAGAATTTCATGGCCTCTACAAGGTTAGGAACTGTTGCTTTATAGGATATAGATGCTATTTCCTCCCAGTGATTTGCTGGCCTCCTCTCCACTTGCCTTGTGCGGTGTGGGGCCCTTTCCTCCCTACTGCTGTCTTTACTCGGAGTGTGAGTGTGTATCATTGTACCACAAGACACTTTGCCCAGAACTTGATCATTTGCTTCACTCTTTGCATGCAGCAGCCTGCTGTAATTTTTTTTTTTCACAGTTTCAGAGCTATAGCAGTGTGTACATCCTCAAAGTTATTTTCCTCTGTTTCAGATTGTGGTAATTTTAATGAGAATGTCACCATAGGCTCTGGCATTTGGAAACTTGGTTCTGTCTGGGAGGTTTAGGAAGAATGTCACTGGCGGCGGGCTTTGAGAGTTTAAGGACTTCATTTCAAGTTCACCGTCTTTGCTTTGTGCTTGTGGTTTAAGATGTGAGCTCTCAGCTTCCTGCTCCTGCCATCAAGCCTTTGTCTCACTATCATTGACTCCAGCCCTCTGGAACAAGAAGTCCACACAACCTTTTCCTTAATAAGTTGCCTCCGTTTTGGTGTTTCATCACAGCAATACAAAGACAACAATACAAATATTCCTAGGAAGTGACCAGCTCAATTTGAAACAAGGCAAATTGCTTTTGTTTTATTCCTTATGCATGAAATGTTTGTGCCAACTTGGAACCAAAAAATTCAGTATTTTAGAATCTAATTGTCTAGTGAAAAAAGAATGTTTTGAAGTTAGTTATAAATTCACCAGAAAAAAAATGCACATTGACAGCATTTTGGATTTTTTTTAGCCTTTGAAGACAAACATGGCAACTATAACAAAATAGTCATGTAGACCTACAGTATATTATTTCTAGTTGGCCAAAGAACCACAGTTGTTTTCTTAACCAAAATCATCATGCACATGAATCATTGTGTCAGCTGGAAGAATTTAGAATTCCTCCAGGAAAATGAGATAACCAAGCAAGGCATTTTCATGCATCTTAGCGGCTGCAAAAGCCTGCGGAAAAGAAGCCTTCCTTTGAAGGCCATGCTGCTTTCATCTCTGCACTGGTGCTCTGACCTCAGAAATACAGACGTTTTGAGGGTCCTTTCCTGTGCTCATAATAATCAGATCATATGGACAAGCACAAATGCCATGTGTCCTCCTTTTCGTAGCTGTCAGCAGTCAGCTCTGGGTTAGTGAACAGAGAAGAGATGACTGAACAGCATACACGGATTTAACCGAAATGAAAGGCGCGCCTGGCATGTGTTAGGCACTTGGTGCCCAGTAGTGAATATAGCACACAGGTCATTGTCCTCCAGGAAAGAAGTCTGTGCTGTAATCCCTACGCAAGCAGTCTTAAGTATATCGAGGGACTGAATAGAGCCTGAGGAGAGAGTAAATTACAGCCACCAAAATAGCTCACTTTGGAGAGTGTTAGCACGGCATTGTAAAAATGCCATTTACAAGTAGTGATTTGATAGGGGAAAAAGACCTTCATTTTGTCACTATTAATCTGTTTTCTGTATTTTATTAGTGAAATAGGTGGCAGACCATTATGTTTGGCTGTTCAGAAGTGGTGATACAAAAGCTTTTGGACCTTGAAACAAATTTTGTTCTGGAAATGAAAAACATCATGATCTGTGCAAGAGATGTGAGCCACCGTTGATAAAGGGGAGTGAGGCTGGAGGAGTTTTGGGTTGTGTTCTCTGGTGGCAGAGCCATTAGTGAGGCTGACAGAGGACTCACTGTCTCTTTGGGAGACTGCTCTGGCTTGGGGGTGTATGAAAACAGTTTAGACAGTACTTATCTGGTCTAACTCCTTTAGAAAGATGAGGAAATGTGTCTTTTCAGTTGCCTGGAAGATCATAGAGTTGAGCTTAAAAAGAAAAAAAAGAAAAAGGAAAACCTTTTATAAATGGCTGACATTGTTCCTCCTTCTCATGGTGTACTTTGCAACCGGGGTGGTGAGGAGAGACACATCGCGTACCTCACTGCTTGGGATGAGCAAGACTTTGGAGAACAGGAGCCCTAACGTGTGTGTGAATATGTGTGTGTGTGTGTGTGTCTGTGTGTGTGTGTGTGTGCCTGTCCTGAATTTTGCTCCTTTGTAGTAGGACATACCTGAGTTGGTGTTCCTGAAACCAGCACTTGAGCTTGCCCCCTACTCTAAGGAGCCAAAGCAGGAGCTCTCACCTGGGCTGCCTCTTCTCCTCTCCTAACATTCTCTGCTGCCCCTAGGCAGATGGGAAAATGGAAAGAGACATGTGACACTTCAGCTCTAGGGTCTTTAGAAGCCATTTAAGACCTGTCAGAAATGATAGATTTAAGCAATTAATGTTTCAAAGTCCTCAAAATTATGTTCTTAAATCTACCTAACTGGAAAAATATGTTATCTTCATTAGGAAGACTATGTGGAGGTTAGCAACAAACCAAAGCATTTAGAAAGCAGCGTATTTTACCAGTAACGAGCTGTAACCTCTGCAGGGCCGACATGTGGAAATCATTATTTTGTACCAGCAGATAGACTGTGTCGCCACACTTCTCAAGTCAGAAGTCAGGCCTTTATTATAGCAGGTCATACTGATTTTCACAATTCATCTTACTTGCTGGCCAGACGCTTTCCATACTTAATGAAACTACATTTGAAGAGAAGGCTAGCTTAATCCTGTAGTATGAAATGCGTTTTTATGTCGGAGCATGTTCTCCCTACCTTTAGAAGACTTTTTATTTAAATTTCACATACTATAAACAACATTATATAAGCTAAGTAGGTATGTGATTTGAATGCTTTCTATCTAAAGTGACTGGAATTTTTCTCCAATTACAGCAGAGGGCAAGCCTGTCATTCTCCAGTTTCAAAAAAAGATTCCAGCTGCTTTCAAGAGGAGAGCTAAACAGAACATTTAATATTTTGAAAAATCTGTCTTGGGGGAAAAGGTTTTCCTGTTCAAAAAGATTAAATTATGTAGTTTGGCCACTCTGGGGTGTGAATATTTTGAATACTATCACTGTCATTTATTTTTTATCAAGTTCAAATGGAAAGATTGAAAACTTAATTTTGACATGCAGTCCTTTGGCTGCCCGAGGCTATGTACTGCTGAGATCTGCATCGTCACATTCCTCTTCAGAGGATATGTGTTAGTTTTCAAAATTCTCAGCAAACATAGCTGCAGCCAAAAATTCCTCTGCTGAGATTCCTTCCGGCCCAGATGAAGCTAATAGTTCCCGGCTGTGTTGCTGTCAGTCATTACTAATCCAGGTATGGGTACTCACTGTTTTTAATTTTCTTTTTGTGAACTTAAAGGCAGTGTGTGCCCTTTTCCCATGAGAAGTCAGTGTTAATGTGCCTGGGATTTCAGAAACTGCAGATAGTTGGCCCTTTCCACATGGACACAATTAGGCTTTGTTTTAGAGCTGTTGTGGACATGGGCTTGATGATAGACACAATACAGGGAGGACAGGCCATGCTGGGGCATTATGGAAAACTAGGAACTTTGGAAGTGGATGCCATGAGAGCAGCTATTTCCTACCACAGAATAATTTTTGATTATGTTTGCCATTTGGGGGAGAATGTAAAATTAATTCTTTTTTAATGTTTATTTTAATTATTTTCTCTAGTCACAAGTCTTTAGAAACATTGAAAGTATCATCACCAGTTACCATTCTATTCAGACCAGGCCAAATGAATTCTCTATCTTCTTCCCCTCTCCCTCCCTAGCTCCCTTAATTTTTGCTTTTTTAACATTGCATTTAGTTTTTTGTTCGTGTGTGTGTGTGTGTGTGTGTGGCATGGTGAACAGCTAGAGGTCAGAAGACAGCTTGCAGGGTTCGGTTCTCTCCTTCTACTTACCATGAAAGTCCCAGGGACTGAACTCAGATCATCAGGCTTGGTAAAAAGTACCTTTACCCATTTTGTCTCTCACCATTTCTTCTGTTTTTCTTGAAGGTAGCCTAGGCTGGCCTTGGATGTGTGATTTGCTGTCTTTGCTTTCTAAATGCTGGGATTTCAGGCCCATACCACCCTATCCCACTCACACCATTTCATATTTTAAACTGTTTTTGTTGCTACTTGAACACGGCATGGTGGACGGTTGTGAGTTTCTGTCTCAGTTGGCTCTTTGACCTTAGACTGGTGATGGGAGATCTCTTAGTCTAGGTTTTTAGTTTATGAACTGGAGCAATAAATTACAGAGTTGGTAGAGGGGTATAATAGTATGACAGATAAGAAGTGTCTGAGGCATGCCTGGTATTCAGAAAATGATAGTGATACTGCATCATAAATTGCCTGCCTGCCTGTTCATCTATCTTATTATTGCTTTTTTAGGCCTCCCCTGTTTTTGCTAATATAACTTCCTTCTATTGAAATGTAGGAATGTGAAAATACCTCATTTAGTGGATGAATTTATCAAAAAGTAAAAGGTTTGCTGGCTGTCACCCAAGAGTCTTTGAAGATGTTTGACTCTTAGCCTGATGGTGTCCACCGGGCACCCTCTCTCTGGGGAGAATGGACTTGCCAAAGTAGACACTGTGTACACAGATACAGCCCGAGAAGGAAGCAAACAAAGGCGAAGTCTTTTAGCCACCACTGGGGCAGAGCTGTGTGTAGCACAATCCTCTAGAAGTTTGGCGGAGCACGAAGGAGAGTGAGGAAAGGGAGACAGTTGCAGGGCTTAGATGTTTAGTGGTGGAGACAAATGTGCCATTGACCACACATTCGCTTTCCTGCCTCTTTGAAACTACTGAAAAGGACCATACCAACATGGAGAGGCAGCAACAGTAGTAGACATCTGCACACCATTTTGTAAATTAGTGAAAAGCTAAGAAGTGGGGGTTTGCGGGGTGGAAACAAGGAAATGGAAGAAGCTCTCGAGAGTCACAGATTCACATGCACTAGGCGTGCATTAGTCACTGAAGCACGAGCATTCTTTGTTCCCAGGGGGAGATAACACACACTGCTCAAAATATCCTTAGACAGTGAGAGATAGCAAAGAAGATGGGGTAAGGAAGGTTAGGCATTCTGAGGGGAGAGGCTGGTCATGTTTTAAATAAGGTGGTGGAGTAGACTCAGGTGAGCAGTGACCTGGAAGATAGGGACCAAGCTATGTCCATTGGAGGGAGACTGCTCTAGGCAGGAGAACGACCAGTGTGAAGGCCAGGAGAAGGGAAAGACAAATGAGAACCAGGCTTGTGAACATAGTTGGAAAGGAAAGGAGGACGAGACAGGTCACATCTGGAGAGAGAGCTCTTTCAGACGACCCACGTTTAGTCAGCACCCAAGCAAGGTGGCTCACAACCACCTACAATTCCAGCTCCAGGGGGACCTGACACTCTGGCTTCTGTGAGTACCAGTGCACATGTACACATAGCTCACCCTCCATACACACATATGTATAATTAAACAATTAAAAGAGGAGAGATGAAGTTGAAGGTAATGAAGAGGTGTGAGCGGATGACAGAGATTATGGCAGGCATGTTTGGCCATGGTAGGATGTTGAGAGTAAGTTGGAATAACATGGGCTGACCTAGGTTTCATTAGGGTCAGACAAGAATGCATGTTGACCTGTGGGGCTCTGCCCGCTCCTAATGGCCAGCACACAGAAGCCTGCCAGGCTCATGACAATTGTCACACTCTCCACCCCAAACAAGCTCACACAGGAGAATGGTAAGTGTTTCTTAGACAAACTACTTAAGAAGGTCTCCATGCAATGGCTTCTGGGGATCCTCATTGGAAAAGCTCATTTGCCGCATTCGTGTGCACGTCTAAGCACACCCGCTGCTCACTTCGGTTGTTACTCTCTTGACTCGAGCAGAGGTGTTTGAACAAACTCTCTCACATGAGTAAAACCAAGATGGGTGAACAAAATACTTTTCAAAACCTGGAGACATTCCTAGGAGGTTTGAGGTGAATGACTGTTCTTCCAGTCAGCTCTGTGGGCTGGACTCCAACACTTCCACTGGTGGATGTTTTTCTGCTCTTGTTCACCACTCCGTGCCCAGCACAGATGTGAACATGGTACGTTTTCAGATATTTTGACTGAAATTAACCTTATCTTTTGTAGAAAAGGTGTATAAAAAACTAAGCAGGAGCTAATGAGAAGGGAACATTGTTTTCTCAAGAAAGACAATTTCTTTTTTAACTCAGTTGGGAATAATGTAAAACACCAAACACTGATTTGAATAACAATGGATGTGCGGTTGTTCTGAGAGAGAGGGAAGGGGGTGCTGTGGGAGAGCTCGGATGGCAGCATAGGAGCTTTGGCTGCTAATGTCTGAGCTATTGTGGCCACAGCATTTAGAGATGGCTGAGGTAATGGCTGGAGAAGATGTGGTGGTAGCCCTCACCACCATTACTACACATCTGTGACATTACTTATAAATACTGTAGATTTATTTTGGAAAAAACAAAAATTGAAGGCATTTAATGCCACATGCTGCATCCTTCTGTATATGAAGGCCATGTCTGTCACCTAAACATCTCCAGGGAGCCTTCATGTGTGGTCCTTATCCTTTACTTTCTGCTTCCTTTCCTGTCTCATCCTTTATGATTGTTTGATCATGTTCTGTTCCACACAGGCTCTTTTGTTGAATGCTTGTGGCATTATTTCCAGAGGTTCTAGAAGCTTTTGGGTATGGGGCCGAGAGGGCTAGAGTAGGCCACTGCGGGTGTCCTTTAAAGGTTATGCCAGTCCCTTCACTTGGAGCTTTCTGGCCACTTTCTCCATTGACTCCCGCCACCAAGCACTTGAATCCAAGCGACCGTGGGCACCAGGAACCAGAATAAATCTTTCCTTCTTTAGCTTGCTGTGACAGCTATGTGGGACACATAAAAGTGTGCAGCACACCTCTCTGATTTGATGTGCTCTTTTGACTTGTTAGTACAGACAGTGAAGTCGTTGCCACGTGGCCTGGAGGTCTTTTGCAGTGAGTTGTTTTCTCTGACAGTCATTTGTGACTCTCTTGTTATAGCTTCCAAGTAATGATAACATATTTCACTGTAATGAAGGCCACTATTGTGTCAGCCTTGTTCCTTGCAGTTATTTAGTGTAGATTGTAGTTCTGCAAGGCCAAGGATTGTTGGCTCTGTTTCTTGTTTAATGGCAGTCACAGCATGTGTGCATGATGGATTCCCGGATCTCCGATTGACATCATCATGCCATTGAAGAGATTATGAGTACTTAAAAAGAGTGTGGCTTTTGAGTTAACTAAACCATTTCTACTACTTTTCTAGCCATTTTTTTATCTTGCCTTGTGGATCCCAGTTTCCTCGTCTATATAATGGAAATGGCCATTGTTGCTCTGTGATGGAGGTTGTTGTGTGGATTAAATGAAATAGAGCAGATGAACGCTCGAGCACACAGCAGTGGCTGGGGTGTGCTCACCATTGTTCCTCCTGCCTTGTTTCTGAGTGACGTCGCCACTGTTTACTCAGATGGTCAGAGCTTATATCTGCCTGTCAGAAGGGGCTTTTCCTGCATGAGGGGTCCTGCAGTGTTGACGGCTGCTCTCAGTCTGTGTGCACCACTCTCGCCCTCCCTGCATCTAACCCCAAAGCCCTCTACTTCAGAGACATTTTCAGTTCTCATCATCTGCTATTTTGTATAATTTTCTTTCTGCTCTTTGAAAAAAATTATTAGTTTTTTCATTAAAATGATGTCTGGCATCAATAAAGCAAAAAGAAAAGTTACACTTTCCCCCCTCAATTCTCTAGTGATACCATGAGAGGTCACATAGTAATACACGTAGGTTTTAGAGAAAAAAAAATTTCTCAGGAGATAGGTTTGTTTTAAAGGCTGTCAATTGCATAACTTTTAGTACATTGAGAAAAAGGTTTCTCACAAAGCATCCTCCACCATACAAAGTATGGGCTGCATTTAGAGAACATAATGAGAAAATTTTGCGGCGATTTCAAGCTGGGACGTCCTTGGAGGTGGGAGTCTGTTCTGCTTGATCTGTCTGTCCACTGACAGCTAAGGACTGTGTGTGCAGTGAGTGACTGCCACGCTGCTGATGCATTTTTATTTTGATATACTTTTAGACTTGCAAGGTTAGTGGAAGGGGGGCGCCTTATGTCTGCACCCAGCTCTGCCTGACTGCTTCAGCTTCTCCATGTATAAACCGTTTTTGCCCTTTGTCGCTGAAGTGCTCTTGCCTCTTTAATCTGCATCAGTTCTTTGTTTTTCTTGACTTTCTTATTTTTTGAAGAATTTGGATCAGTTGTTTTGAAGATTGTCCCTCCATTTGGGTTTGTGTAATGAACACCCTTAATGAGATTAAGGTTTTGCAGTTCTGTGGAGAACCATGGAAGGGGTGCTGTGCCCCCAGGATATTGTGTCAGTGGGCACATGATACCAATTTGTACCAGTGTTAGTGATCTCTCAGTTAAGATGCACAGGAGCTTTTCCAGTGTGGAGTTATAGTTTGTCCCTTGCAGTTCCTGTGTGAATTAAGCCGGCGTGCTCCTCATTAGAAGTCCACTGTTGCATCCTTTCAGGTTCATTGGTGCTAGCCTACTAAGGACAACTTCCCTTCTTTAGGTTTTATTTGTATTAGTTTGAACTCACAGATTCTTATTTATTCAGTCAGCTACATTTTATTACTGACATTAATTATTTTATTACTGGCATTAAATGTTCTGATGCTTATATTAGTTCAGGTCTAGCTAGTGGGAGCCCTGGTAAATAGCCTCTATCATTCTGATGGATCATTACCATTTATTCAGTCTTCATTATCTTTCTGTTATATTAAGATATCCAAAGTTCTTTTTGTACCTTTTAGTCTTAGCCCTAGATTCAGTCTTTTCTCTTGGTGCTCTGGATCCTTTTCATGGAAAATGGTATTTTAAAACCAAGATCTGTGTCCTAGTAAGGGGAACAGGAGCTGTCTCTGACATGAACCCAGTGGCTGCCTCTCTAATCACTCCCCCTGGGGAGGGGAGGAGGGAGCAGCCTTACCAGTCCACAGAGGAAGACAATGCAGACAGTCCTGATGAGACCTGATAGGCTAGGGTCAGATGGAAGGGGAGGAGGAGGACTGCCCCTATCAGTGGACTAGGGGAGTGGTAAGGGAGGAGAAGAGGGAGTGAGGGTGGGATTGGAAGGGGGTGAGGGAGGGGGCTATAGCTGGGATACAAAGTGAATAAATTGTAATTAATAAAAAATAAATTAAAAAAGAAAAAAGTATAATAGGTACATTAAAAAAAGATTTATCTAAGTGGTGTAATCATTGCTACTAATATGTCATTTGTTAGAGATCCTCTCAAGTCTCATGTTTTTCAGGAACCAAGCTAAGAAATGTGTGTATGTCTGGATTCCATCTAAATGAAAGTTCATATTGATTATTACAGTTCTGATATAGCCGTACAGTAGTCAGTGTAGATTCTGTTTGTCGCTTTCATTTCTAACCATGAAAAACTTGGCAGTGTAGTATTGTTTTCTACCCTGGCTAGGGCCCTTCCTTTGGCATTAAGTGATATAATTAAATGAAGGAGTTACTAAATAGATGCAGTGTTAGGCATCTTCACTGCATGGTCAGTGTTTGGTATGAAGTAGAAAAAAACAGCATCTTCAGTTTTTGCTTTGACTATATGATACACAACTATGTGACTATTCTTGCGTTTTACTGGTTGACGTATGAATCTGATAAATTATTCAATTACTGGGAACTATTAACATCTAGCTTTTTTCCAATAAGAACAACTCATAACTTAAAAATAAAATTGCTCAGTAAGAAAAATAGCTCCTTTGTCTGCTTTAAAATGCCTTGGCTGTAGGCAGCAGTATTGAACAGATTTCAGCATTTCTAATTACAAAATTAGCTTGCAGACGTTGTCTGGCTCGTTTTTCACACCTGTCAGCTGGAGCAACGTGAAATATATTCTTCATCCGCGTCCCTTCCTGTACCTCCTGCTGCCAGACAAAGAGAACTTCCATCACTGCTGCTTGTTATTAGGCCGCAGTAAACAAGAATGCTCCGAGGTAACTTAGGAGCCGGCAACCAGAAAGTTCTGATAACCTGAAGACTCGTTCTCAAGTTTCAGTATTAACTCAGTGTGTAGTCCTGGGAAGCGCAGTCGGGTTTCCTTTTCTGCGTCCTCCTCAGGTGTACAGTGACAGTTTAGGGCAGCCATTAGTGGTGATGCCTCTGAAAGGAGTTTTTGTTTTTTGCTTCCCCTCCCCATAAGCCTTCAGGAAATATGGTCTGTTTTTCTCTGATATAATTAAATCTACAGCCTATGCTTATAAGTTCATATTTTATTCTTTGAAACTGTGCTTTAAAAATTATCTTTATTGGTTCTACTCTTTCATTTATTTCTCTCAGGTACATTGGTTGTAGCCGTGGCTTCTAGTACCAGCACCATGCTCAGCATGGCTTTTCTATGGGATAACCAGGAATGACTTTTGTTTAAAAGAAATTTTTCTTCACTGTAGCTTTCTTTAAATCCAGGTAGACATATTTGTTTTAGGTTTTTCTCTTCATATTTATGAGGGAATGGGTCTTTTAAACTAAATAGAAAGATCCAAACCTTCAAAGCACTTTCATTTAAAGGCCTTTTTGTGGTTGTTGTTTAAAGAGAAACTGAAATGGCAATCTATATGAATAGTCTTTTGTTCTAAAGTAAACTTGAAAGCCAAGTTCTATATGTTCAAGCCTTTCAAGTGTAGACATTTAGACCTAATTATGTTCTGGGGACAAGGTGTTATTGTCACACCATACGTCCTCACTCCCTATTTTAGTCTGTTTCTATAAACACAAATTGTTCAAACATTGGCCTTGTATTACTGATACACACATACACACACACACACACACACACTTATACACGCACACTGCTATTACAGCACAATCTACTGGCTATAGTTCCAAACATATCTATGCACTTTTAGCCAGTTATGATTTTGTTTTCATTTTTAACTTTCAGTTGCCAACCCAGAAGAGGAGTGGGAAAGGAGCTGCATTGTGCTAGGGCCACTGAGGTGGGAGCTGTCTTTGTCAGGTAAAGTGAAAACCATGTTCTTTCAGCATTTCCAGCCACAAGTGCAGCAGCATACTTGTTTTAAAAGATACATAACAGACTTTATATTTAATCAAATTATGGAAGGCCAGTTTGAGTTAGAAAGCAGCATGAGGTGCAGAGCCATAGACATTCCCTGGTGATGGAAGAGGCCCCTGTTCCTTTTTCACAGTTGTATTTGTCTGGCACATGGTAGATGTTCAGCAAAGATCTGTGCAGTGAATGAATCTCAGGAGCTTTTGTCTGACTTATTATTAATTAAAATGGGTTCTTCTCTCATACAATGACTATCCACTTTACAGGTGAAGAAGCATAATCTGGAGATGGAATGGCTAATTTAGAAGAGCCCCAAGTATTTTTTGCTCATTTATCACTTGCTATATCTTTAAAGGGACTTTGATTTTCAAGCTCTATAGTAGTTGGAATTAAGCCAAACATAATAATGTGAAATTTTTGTATGGACTGCTACAGTGGCTTGACCATTTATAGTTGTGATTTGCATATTCGTTGTTTGTAAACAGGCAGTTATAAAGTTCTCATGGAGGTACTTAAACAGTTGCCTTCTTGAGCTAATTTTGTTCCTTTATGTTGTTGTTACTGTTTTATTGTTTGACTTGTTGGTAACTTCCCTGCTGAGGGCTGTCGGAACTTCAGTTATTGAACAGAGTGTGGTGTCACTGGCTTGAGTGTGAAGGGACTTCAGAAACGATCTTGCTGAAGCAATTCATTGTTTAGAAGAAGAAACGGGCCTCCAGGCGGCTAAGTAACTTGCCAATACCACATCAATAGTTGGCAACAAAGCTGGAAGTAGAGCCCAGGTTTTACGGTCTCTTGTTCAGTGTATCTTTGTTGTGAATAATTTACCTCTAACTGACAAATAATATAAGAAGTCAGAGTTTAGGTGCAGATTTATTTAGGCAGTGATATATGATAAAAAATAGGACAATCAGGGGCAGTCTTAAAAATCAGTTACATTGGCTTTTCTTTCCTCCCGAGTGCTCGGTCACTGTGCCTGTTGAAGAGTAACGGGTTAGTGGGAAGATGACCTAAGGAGAGGAGGACGCCTAGGCAGTCAGGGTGGGGGACACATGAAGGATCTGAACTGCTCTGGGGTCAAGAAGAATGATTATGAGAGAAGAGTGTGTCTGCACCATGTGATGATCTTACGGGGCTGCAGACATGGGGTTAGCCCTGATGCTGCTGACTGAAGGCATAGCCAGGAGAGAAACAAAAGCCTAGTCATACAGTCATGTGCATTACTTTATGAAAAGAAGAACAATGCCTAGCATATGTGGGCCTGTGTATGTATGCCTGCATATGTGTTTAAAGATTATATTTGAATTGATTGAATGAGCCCAGAAGAGTCAGAGCAGTTATATATTGATACCTCATGAATTATCATTTGGAAGATAAATTACCTTTTCTTTGGTAACTATATTATTTAATGTATTACATTCACGTATTATTTGTATTAAACAAAATGGAACTAAACAAAAATCTATTCATAGATTCTCAGACTTAAGATCTTTTTAACTTTTAGAGTTTGCAGGAAGGTCTTGGTCAGTGTCTGAGGCTTTTCTTGAACCCTCCTGCCTCAGTTTTCCACGTGCTAGGATTGTAAATGTGCCCCACCCCTATCCTTGCAGCTTATTTATGATTGTTTAAAAACTGAGCTTTAAACAGGATGGCAGATAATAGATTTTCCAATAGAAAAATCCAAATGATTCGTCCTCTGAGTCACTGTGCTCTGGGCATTTCTAACACACCGACTTTTAAAACGTTTTTCTTATTATATCAGAAATCTCTTATGTTTAGCAGCAAATTGAAGTTATATATTCATCGAATTTTTGTATGTTTGTTTCCATATAAAATCAAGGCTAATAAATTCCCATAATCTCTTCGATTAGCTTAAGACTGGAACCATCCTTCTGCTAGAAATGGATTATTACTGTATTTTCTAAGTCCCGAATCTCTTGAGCTTTTCATAAGTTTAATAAATACTTTAATAAATACTCTTGTAATTTTCCAGTACTGGAGATCTTTAGTTCCAAGAAGTTGCATGTTTAATTTAAATAACAGATACTAATAAAAGAAAGAATATTTTTGGGTGTAAATATTGGCTGGGAGCATGTTAGTCACAGGTTTCACATAGCGCTAACAAAGCTGTTTTTCATAGAAAATTTAAAACTAGGCAATTTAAAAACTGAGGAAAACACAAGTGATAATTTGTGCTGGAGTGAGAAAACAAAAATTCTATTTTTTTTTCTGGTTAAGGCATGTGTTTTACTATTAACTCCTTGAAGCTATTTTTTTCATTGTAGTAGCATCACCTTAGTATTTATAGTTTGTAACCAGGTCTTACAATTAAACGGCACATTCTAATTTTCCTTGTAGTTATTAATTGCATGTGCACATGATGTGTGTGTGTGGGAGGGGACGCATGCCATGTTTCCCTGTGGAGGTCAGAGGGCAGCTTTGAAGGAGTCAGTTCTCTCCGAATACCGTTACATGTTCCACGGTTCAACTTAGGTCCCTAGGCTTGTACAACAGGCAGCTTTACATGCTGAGCCATCTCACCAGCCTGACACTACATCTTAGCAAGAGAAGCCCTCCTCTCCAAGGAGCTAGTAAAGTTTGCAGAAACCTGTAAGAAGGGTCTTCTGTGAAGGCTCAGAATGTGAAGATTCGTCGATTTCAGCAATAAGAGAACAGAGCAGATTGCACATGGTGAGAGGGTTTGATGCACTGCTGACTCTTTCCTAGCTTTTAAATAAATTCATTACAGTTAGCCTTCAAGAAGAATTCTGACCACCTGTATGGCTACTACTAAGTTTTAATTGAAAATTAGGTCACCCTCGTTGACTGCTGCTGTGTTGTTGGTGAGGAGAGCATAGAAGACAGGGCTTCCTGGCTTGTAATGCAGTTCAGCTGCTGGGTCATCTAGCTTGTTAAGCCTTAAGTCACAGAGGGCCTTACTTTCTTCCTTTAAAATAGTGTCTTCATTTAAGGCTGTATATGCAGTTGCATGTTTTCTGCATATAGCTTAAGGATTTTAAACTTAAAATGTGCTATGAATTATTTTGACTGTTTTCTCCTTTTCCTTTTGTGGTAGGAGCTGAAAGACCAAACAGAAGTGGCTGATGCCTTTCTGGACATCAGAGGGACAGATATTAATTTAGTTAGAACTATGGTACTAACAAGCATTTGTTAGAAATAGTACCAACAGGCATTTGTTAGAAAGAGGGCTGTTAAAAGCGTGAGGACTCTTGCTTTTGACCTGTTTCGTTGTTTGGTTGAGATGGTGTCTTGTGTATCCTGGACTGAATTTGGGCTCCTAGCCGTCCCCTTGCCTCAGGCTTCCTGAGTGCTGAGACAGAGATACATGGCACCATGCTTGGCAGGCCCTTGCTGGTGGAGGATTTGTAGAGATACATGGCACCATGCTTGGCAGGCCCTTGCTGGTAGAGGATTTGTACTTGCTATTAAATTTTAGGATTTGTTCATGATTTAAATATTTCTTTCTAGAAGAAAAATATGTGAAGACAGCCAGGAAAATTCCAGAAGCAGCAGGTGAAACACCTGCTTAAGATGGCAAAAATGGAGTATTGATAATATGTGCTTCTTTGGGTAGTCATGAGGAGTAAGGGGCATAGTTTATTTAAAATTCTTGGTATAGTGTCTGACACAGAAAAATATTTACTGTTTTTGTGTATGATGTATGTGTGTGTTTGTATATTTGCATATGTGAACACACACTATGGCACACCCGGTGGTCAGAGAACAATCTTGGCTTTGGCCTTTTTTGAGATGGGGTCTTCTTATTGTTTGCTCCTCTGTTGATCCTTTTTGGCTGTTAACTACCATGTATGTTTTTCTTCTGTAAACATGAGATCATTTTGTAATACAGGTGTTTGTTTTCTGACACAGTCAATGCAAGAAGAGTGAGCCAGTAATGAGAAGTTTAATAGTGCTCTAAATGGATGCATGCTATTGTCTCTAAGCATCCCTCATGACTGAGCTAACCAATGATATTCCTACCCTGCTTCCGTAGAAGTGCTTAGCAAGTGACCCCAGTCTTTTGTTCTTTGTACTGTGATGGGCTCAGACAGCATTTGCGCAGGTGTGCCATCCACAAGGCTCCAGACTGCTAGTTGGGCTGTGATCTCTTGGCAGTTGGGAGTTCGCTGGTGTGGGCGTCTCACTGAGGGAGATCCTGCCTTTCCCTCTCTTTCCACTCCGTGGGTTTGTATTCCTGCAGTTAGAGGAAAGTACTGAGTCAGTTAGCCTGGGCTTTGAAAATGGTTTTACAAAAGAACAAACCCCAGATTCTATTGGTCATGCTTAGGGAATGTTGAGGTCCTCGTGGACCGTTATGAAAAGTGAGAATGTGTGGGTGACAGGGGTTGACACTGTCTGAAACTACTGGTTTAAAAATGGAAGCCAGAGGTTCGTCCACCTGGTTCATCTGGGCTAAAAAGAGTTCCAGGGCAGCCTGAGCTACATAGTGAGAACTCATGTTAAATAAAACAGGCAGCAGCAACAGCTCCCTCCTCCCGGCATTCCTGCCTCACTTCCCCAACCAAAACATAAATATGAAGAAATACCTCTTGTGGCTGAGGCAGAAATATGGCAAGTTAGAGGCCATCTGGAGCTCCATAACGAAGCCCTGTGTGGGGTGGAGTGGAGGAACGCAGCGACCCTTCCTTAGGCCTGTGTTTTTATAACTGTTGATGGAAACTTGTTTCTCTGTATTTCCTTCTTCTCTTCTCTCCTTCCACCCCCACTTCTTTGTGGCTGAATAAAGAATGCTGCAACACATGCCCTTGTATACACCATTTTAACAAAATTTTATGTTTAGTTGTGATGTAAACTCCAGTGGCAATGGGTGTTTAGATGAAAGGATTTTAAAGGGTTCATTGATGGTTGTTAGTAGCTGTAACTGTCCTGTAGAGAGGCTTCCCAGTTACACTACCAGGTAAAACTACATTTTCTCACTTTCATTGGCACCAGTGTTTGATTGGAACAAAGTTTTGTTATGAGTAAGCTATTGTGAACTCACCATTAACTTTGTAAGTTGTTTGTCCACATTTTCTGACACATTTAATTCCCGACCCGTAGTTCTCTGCTTCTAACCAGCAATCTTGTGATATGTAGGTTGGCTCCAAGCTGCTCAACCCATGGCTACAGAAGCCTTAAGACTGAGGGCTGCAGAGAGGAGCTGTGCCCTGGGGGTGGCATTAAGGTGAGTCTTGTGACCCTCCCAGCCAAGGTGTCCATCCATGTGGAGGGTAGGGGTTGATCACTTGCCACATTACGGAAAAGCATTTCTGTAAACATAAACTATTATAAAAATATAATGTTACATGCTATATAAGCTTACTTTCTTTTGAGAGCAACTTTCAGATGACTAATTCTTTAAATGCAGGGTCTCACTGTGTATCCCTGGCTGGGCTGGAGCTCTCTGTGTAGACCAGGCTGTCCTTGAACTCACATCATCCACCGCTAACTCCAGCCTCTTAAACAGATCTCTAAGATCTCTGTAATCCTAATTAATTTATAGGAAAGCAGGGCATGCTTTTTAGTGTTAATGGTATGATTTTGTGTGCAAGGAGGTTATGTGTACATCCTTGGGTTTTGTAAAGGGAACACATTAATTAACCACGCTCACGGCAGCTTGTGTGTTTGCGTTGCCTTCTCCTCTTGGGCAGCTTGTCTGTCCTGGGATAGATTTGGGTCTCTGGGCTTTTACTTTAGACTGAAATGGGTCCTATCCTGATACTGCAGTGTCTGCTCTAAACTTTGTTGTCTTCTTTAGTAGTGTGACAGTGTCACATTCGGCTTGGGTAGTTACCTGTCTAAGGCTGCAGTGGAATATTTTTACTTTTCTTTGCTTTTTCTTGAGCTCACACAACATAACGTTGAGTTGCTTTAAACCTCCAAATGCCAGCTTATCACACTTGAGAATGTTTGGTGTTGATTAGCAAGTGAAGCACAGCCCTGTGATGTGAGGGGATGGCAGGGGTGAAGTGAATGAGCCTCATTTGGAATTGAGTAACCTGTGTGATATTACGCAGGACTGATAAAGAAATGTTAGAATAATTAGACATAATTAGAATAATAATATCTGTCTTTGTAGATTATGAAGAATGTTCTAAATTTTAAGAAAATATATTTTGAAACCAGGCCATTCTGTCTTGTTTGGCCATGAACTCTTGGTTTCAAGTAATACTTTCTTAGTCTCTAAAATAGGTGTCCCACAGCCATGCTCTAGTATGCCAGGACAAAATAATTTTCCACGTCCTAAAACTTACAGACGAAATAAGATTAAAAGCAATCTAGTAAATCTCCAATGTTGGCAGAAATGACAGTGCTACCTACATTGTTAAAAACATAGATTGACAACAGAAGATCAGTTATTAAAAAGCAAAAAGCCAGTTTCCTTGGGGCTAGAGCAATGACCCAGAGATTAAGAGCACTGTTTGCTCTTCTACAGGTTCAAGTCCCAGCACCTACGTGGCAGCTCTTCACTGTCTGTAACTCCAGTTTCAGGGGATCTGATACTCTCTTCTGGCCTCCTCAGACACCAAGCATACAAGTAGTGCACAGGCGTACATGGAGGCAAGACACCCTTCCACATAAAATAAAAATTCAAAAAGGCAGTTCCCGAAGAGGATGTACCCATTGCTAGCACACACAGAAAAGGATTTATGTGCCCAGTGTGCTAACACATGTCTGTAACTTGAGCATTTGGAAGGCTGGCATGGGACCATCACAGGTTTGAGGCCCCACGGGCCTTCTGCAAGTTTAAGACTAGCCTGACCTACATGGTGAGACCCTGCCCTCCAGAATAGAAGGAAAAAGTTTTATTTCCTTAACAATCACAGTTTTTCTCTTAGCAGTTGTTAGGCTTGGCAGATGCTGTGATGCTCTTGGTGAAAATTTGTTGACATAAACACCTATACCTGTGGGGCGTGGGGAGCTTACATTCGAGAATATGTAGGGCTCTTAAGGGAATTATAATAAATAAGCACAAACTCACACATAAAGTTATCACCACGCAGGTGATTTTTTTTGATTGAGATTAATATATATATATGTGTGTGTGTGTGTGTGTCTGTGTGTGTGTGAAAAAAAACACAACCCAGCAGCAATCTGGAAATTTAATCATACTAGTGATATTTGAAACTATGAGTATATGAAACTGTATCTGTATGATACAGTGTTAGAAAGGAACATTTTGGTTTGCATTTATTTTTTTTTCCTTTTTTAAAAAATTATTTATTTATTTTACATCCAGTTTGTAGATCCCTCACTCCTCCCAGTCTGACCCTCCCTTTGTTTCCCCTAAACTCCTTCCCCAACAACTCAGGGAAGGGTAGCCTCCAACCACCCACTCCAACATATCCAGTTGTATCAGGACTGAGCATATCCTCTTCCACTGTGGCCTGACAAGGTAGCTCGACCAGGGGAAAGTGATCAAAAAGCCTGCAAGAGTCCATGTCTGAGACAGCCCCCGTTCTCCTTACTAGGACACACATGTGAGGACTGAGATGCCCATCAGCTACATATGTGTAGGTGGCTAAGGTATAGTCCATGCATGGTCCTTGGTTGGTGCTTCAGGCTCCACAGCCTCCCCTGGGCTCTGGTTAATTGGCTCTGTTGGTCTTCTTGTGGAGCTCCTGTTCTCTCTGGGTCCTTCTGTTCTTCCCCCAACTCATCCATAAGTCTCCCTGCACTCCACCTAATGATTAGTTTTGGGTCTCTACATTTGTGTCCATCAGCTGCAGGGTGGAGCAACTCAGAGGACAGCTATGGTAGGCTCTCACCTGTAAGCCTAGCAGAGTATTGTTAATCATGTCGGGTTGAGTCTCAGCTTGGGCCCATCATTGGTTGGACATTCCCTCAATCTCCACTCTTTTTGTCCCTATACATCTTGTAGACTGGGTAAATTTTGGGTCGAAGTTTTTGTGGGTGGGCTGGTGTTCCCCTCCTTCCACTAGGAGTCATGTTTACTTAGAAGGTGGCCTCTTTAGTCTCCATGACCCCTGTTACTAGGCATCTCAGCTTAGTTCACACCCATATCCTCCCAGGAGCCTACCCTGTCACAGGTCTCCAGCTTGTCACAGAGAAGACCCCACCCAGGGTTTCTCTTCTCTCCAAAGCCCTCTGTGTTCCCACCCTAGCTCTTCCCAGGTCTAATACTGTCTTTCATTTCTCTCCATTTATAAAGCCTATTTTGGGTGGTTGTTTTGATGGCAGTAGGATTAGAGCAGGACTATACTCAGTGATGTGTTGGAAACAGAAACATGAGAAAAAGACCAGGAATATATTCAGTGAGATGCTAAGGGGAGCTGTGTGCTTCAGGATGTTGGTCCTGTGTGGTCCAGTTTTTCTTCAGTGTGCATGGGCTTTTGTAATAATAATAAAACAAAAAACAGTGAACACTATTTACTTAAAACTGTCTCTTTAATGACCTTTCGATGCTAGGGAATGGGATCTAACAGGCCTTGGACAGAGGTTCATTTCTTGAGGGAAGGCTGTTTATCACCGGGAAGAATTTTGAATTTCTATAGAGGGGGCAGTGAGTTCCTGTTTCATGGAACTTACTAAGATGGTGCAGTGGGAAGCACAGCTCCTGTGTGCAGTCTCCTCAGATGTGATGTCTGAAAGAAAATGTTCTGTCTACAGCAAAATGAGTTTTAATTGGCTTGAGGAAACTTTTAGGCTACTATTTATTACTAAAGTGCAGTTTGTTGATACCCTGTAAGGGCTGTTGATTAGTCACATGTCAGTTGCTCATGCTGGTGGGTGTTCTCCTTCCCACTGTTCCCTGCAGCCTTGACAGCTATGCCTCATAATGGATTTATTGACAAAAATCTTTTGGTACTGTTTGTGATTATAAAGTCATCACCACAATATTTTCAGTTGTTTGATTTCTTGAAGGTTTCTACAGAACATTTATACCCTTAGCTGTAGTTTAAAGGCAAACAACTGTTTCATTAATATTTAGTTCTAGATTTTGGAGAAGATGTATACTATCTTCTTATTTTAAAAATCAACATGGTGAGACAAATTACTGAGTGGATGCATTCATGTGCGTGTTTGTGTCTCTCTGTGCCTATGTGTCTATACATAATACTCAAAGCATTTACAAAGGAACACAGCCTGGGTCAACAAGAAGGGGACCTTTGAGGTGGAGGGGCATGTAGACTTGGGTAGTTAGCATTTTAAAAATAGCAGGTATTTCCTTTCCTGTAGGATTGAAGTTTTCACAGGTCCTTTAAGAAGTATCCAGAGAAGAGCATGTCTGATTGCATGCGGGTTGATGCCCCAGGTCCCGCCTCTGAGAAAAAGGTATCGGACGGGTCTGATGCTCTTTGGGTGGATGACACCTAAATGAACATCGGTACAAAGTCCCAATTTATTTCTAATATCAGAGATCAGACCTCTACTCTTGCCTGATGCGTCTAAAACAAAAAGGGGGAACTGTAGAGAGCTGCGGAATGCTATGCCTTAAAGATGGAGCTGGTTTCTGCCTTCCACCTTCCCGATGGTGAGTGCTCTCTGTCACGAACAATTCCACATTTGGCTAAGGCTGAGGATCTGGCTTGCTTCCATGTATGTGGACCTATCTGCATTGCACACGTGGCACGCCTGGGTTGGCTACCCAGAGGCTATTTAAGCTGTGGGCTGGCTTTCCCCAGGGTCTGAGGATTGTTCAAGGTTCCTGAATAAACTGCATTGAAAAAAAAAAAAAAAAAAAGAAGTATCTGGGAACACACAAGGATCTACCATGTGATGTGGATTTGGAGACCTGTGAGGTTGTTACTTTTTCATACCTCAGGTGCTTTAAGTTGTGAGGGAATCAGGAGTAAAGGAAGTCTGCATCAAAAACTAATCACATTGTGTACCAATATTAAGATTCAGTGTCTCAGTGTGACCCCCTGGGTGAGAAAGCTGCTGCGCTGCTGTGACCGCCCGTGATTTGTGCTACAAAGGGGCTTGCTTTCTCCCTGCCAGCCGTAATCCGGGAATGGCAGATATTTAGAAGAATTCCAGCCCAGCGATGGAGGGGAAAGTCCATGATGCCTCTCCTGTCTGCTCTAGATTTGAACATATCTCTGCCTAAAGAAGAAACACTGCAAAATACCCAGGAAGCACCTGCGATGATGCCTGCATCAGAATGACAGAGGAGTCACCTCGGATTGATTTAGCAAACACTAATTATGTTGCTAATGTGTACTGAGGCACTGGCTCTTTCCTAGTGGCAAAAATTAACATTGTTGTGGCTTTGAGCTGATCTTTTGTTAGTGGTTTGGGAGTAGTTTATAGAAAGTACAGAGTTTGTTTCTTATAATTGATAGTGCAACGGGAGAGGCTAAGGCTAAAAGAAGTGATGACTGAAGTTTTTCTGTAGAAAGAAGTGTGTATTTCTGTATCAAGATGCCTGATGTAGGTTACTTATTAAAGAAGTTTTGTTTAGTTCACAGTTTGGGAGACCCAGAGGCTAGCTCAGTGCCTGGCTACATAATATGGTGGGGAGAGTGGTGGAAGCATGGTCAGAGGCAAACGGGTAGATCCCAGGCTTGGAATGACAGATGTCATTGTTGGAGTCTTACACAGGTCTCTTACACAGGTCTTGCTCTCCAGCACCGTCTGATCTGGAACTTGATATATAGAACAGGCTGGCTTTGGACTCACAGAGATGGGCCAAGGTCACTATGCTGGCTTGAGGAAAAAAAATAGACATTAAGATGATGAAAATGCTCACATGTCTATGTTTACAGTACTGCTATTGAATTTGAATGTGCATGTGAATTCACTGAGAGTCACTCTTAGAAGCAGATTCAGAGTGAAGATCTGAGGGGGCCTGAGAATGGCATTCACACTGTGACAAGGGTTTATGGAACCAGCTTTGGAGTCTACTCTATAGCTATGAACTTAGTTCTCCCACTTGGGAGATACGTGTCGTTAAAATTATTTCCCCAGGGGAGACAAAAGCAATGTTTACTCTTCCTTCCGAGATCTCAAGGAGGAAAGATTCCACCAAAGCTCACTTGGAAATCAGTTCCTTGCTTGGACTTCCTTACCCGAGCCTAGCTGAGGGCTTGTTACAGGGCTGTGGGCACTCTTCCCACAACTGGCTGCACCTGGAAAGCCTTTCCCAGCAGAGACGATACCTTGCCTGTGCTGCATAGTTGGATCTTTTCCAGCTTCTTTATGCTGCAGCCCCTCCTGAGGCCACGTGCAGCATGGCTAGGCGGTAGGAGCAGCTGCGTAGTCAGGACAGAATCTCCCATATTGCACCTCTCTGCTGGAGAAGGGTGAATTATTGATTAGCTCAGCCAGGATGATCTTTGCAAGGGGGCACAGCTGAACTCCCCAAGAGGGCAGTTGCTTGACTTGGAGGACAGCCATTCATGACAAGCAATTATTTAGTTCATGAAGACAAACTGTAACAGTTAATGGGTAGAATAGAAAAATAAATATCATAATTTAGGAAGAGCTGAAGATGAACTTTTTCTCCTTGGTTCTGTTTATTACTCATGAGAGCCTTGTGTGTATGTCATAAGCCACTAAAACCAAGTTGTTGGAGGGTGGTCTAATGCTGATTACTGGCCCTCAAGATTTGGTTACTGCCTGCTGGATACACCCATTCTTGTTTTTGTAAACCTGCCTAAAACATTATATCTGGTTGGTTCATTAAATGGCCTCTACCTGGGCAGGGCAGAATGGGGTATGCGTGGCTAAGGTTCTTGGGCTTTGGAGGACAGAAGAGTCATGAGAATCGGGGGGACAGATGGACAGGAAGAGAGGAAAAAGGAGGACACCACCATGTGTTAGCCTGGAGAAGAAACCACATGGGGCCAGGAGGAATGACTCCAACAATGACATGAAAAGGCCCAAATGAAAAATAAAAGCAATTATTTATAAGATTACAGGTGGAGGAGAGGATGGTTAAGGAGGATGGCATTGGATGGGGGCTGGGAGATGGATGGTGAGGTGATTCAGACAACATAGGTAGGACTATCTGTCTGGCCCAAGGTAAATAAGACAATTATAAAATCTAACAGGTGTCTTATTATTTGTGATATCAGGTTAGGTAATACCACTGTGAAATCTTAGGGCTAATTAATAGCCATTATATAGCTTGACACTCTTATTTTTTTTTTTAATTTACCACAACACCAAGTACTTAAACTGATATCAGAACCCAGCCTGTGATATCACCGTATGACTCTGAGTTAAGTTAAAGCATGTACAAAATACTGCTCTCACTGTAGTAACAAAGAAGTAATTAATAATAAGATTATTTTAGTGATGGTTTCTAACAACTAGATAATAATTTAGAATGCTTTAGAATATGTCTACTTCATTGCTCTCCTTAAAATTTTTAATTTGTGTGTACATGCTTGCCCTGGAATAGAAAACGTTTATACTCCATCAGTGGCAGCACAGAAAAGATGACTTCCTTTAATTTTTTTTTTATTTTCTAGAATTTTATACATGTATGCAATGAAATATGATCACGCCTACTCCCATTTCACCCTTCCAGTCCCCCTGACCCGCCCCCTCATGTTTCTGTCTTCTTCCTTCTTATAACCCACCCGTGACTTCCTTTTGATATAAGATATGGAGAGCAGATGTTACAGTCCTGCCACTTTGACTAAACACAGATCTCAGGATGTTCCCACGGCTCCTGATACTTACATGGTTTATGATTACCACTGTAAGTTAGCTTGAGTCAGGGGCGTGCACACGAGTTGTAGGGATATGGCTGTGAGCCTATGTGCACTGTCTTCTTCTAGCCTACATGTCAGTACAAGCTGCTTCTGCGTCATGTGTTCTAGGCCTACATCCAAGTCTAATGTGTGCTTCTTTCTTAGTACTGTCTCTCCCTCTTCTGGTCTGTCTTTACTCCCTACGCAGCAGATCTGAACGCTATAGACCAGTGCTTCTCACCTTCCTAACGCTGCGACCCTTTCATACAGTTCCTCATGTTGTGCTGACCCCCAACCATAAGGTTATTTTTGTTACTATCTCATAACTGTAACTTTGCTATTAATCATAATGTAAATATCTGATATGCAGGATTTCTGGTATTTGACCCCTGTGAAAGGGTTGGGGTCACCTCCCACAGGTTGAGAAACACTGCCTTAGACTCTTAAAATTGAGGACCTCAAACCATTTTTATTTGTGTTCAAACTATCAGCCATTCCTCAGTAGAAAGATAACTTTAGCAAAGCCTGTTCACTAACTTGTTTTTAAAATATGTTGCCTGTCAACGTAAATAACATTTCATGAGAAATAACTAGTTTCCATTTCTTCTCCATTGTTTGCAAGTCATTCTAACGTGTAACTTAACAGTCAGCACCAGGGCTTCCTGTCTGCTCCGGCATCCTGTTGTAACACGGTGCCATGCACCATCTAGCCCCTGGGAAACCACTGGTCGCTTTGGAGAGAAGAATAAAGGAGGGTCATTACATTGTGTTGTTAGCAAAGCCCTTTTGCAGTGCAGATCTTTCAGGAAGGGCTCTGAGTCACCTGGCATCTTTCTTCTTCCTGGGCTGAGGAAGAAAGAGATGTCCTGACTGCCATGGCCTCAGAAGGGCATGTTTCTCAAGGGCAGTTTGCCCAGGGCCCTCCACACTTCTTTACTAACCCTGACTTTGCTGCAGCTGGTAGTCTCCAGCTGATGTGGCACTCTGGTTTCCTCTAAGGTGCCTGCATTTTGTCCTGCTAAGTCTGTTGAAGGCCTTTCCCCCTCAGTTTATAGATGAATGATGCACTAAGGGGATGGACTCTGTTCAGTGTTCATGCTTCCCACAAATTGTCCAAATCTATGGTTCTTTTCTATTAACAAACATTGATAACAAAACAAATGAACCCCAGGGGACATATTAGTGGCAGATATGAAGCGATTATTTAAAAGTGAAAGCTTATTTTTTATTGTGTACTCAGACCTTTGGTTGAGTTTTGTTTCAAAGAAATGCCTATAGTAATGTTTTCTTCTAGTGATGAATTCCTAATTTGTAAAATAGAATTAGATATGTATTACCTTTTTTGGTATCGTATCTCACAAAGAGCCGGTCTGATGTTTAATCTATAATGACAGAAGAACATCCTGACACTGTGAGAAAATACCTAAGGCAAACAACATAAAATGAGGAAAGGTTTATTTGAGAAGTTTTAGCACATCCACCTTCCTTGGGCTCAGGCTAGCATGTTATACCACAGTGGGAACATGTGTTGGAGGCAGCCTGTTCACTTACTTGCAGCCAGGAAGCAAAATGAGAGCAGAGAGCCCTAGGGTTTCACTTTCCCTTTTGTTGTGATTTGAATCTGAAATGACCCACAGACTCATGTTTTAAAAACTTGTTCCCAGAGGCTGGCAACATCTGAGAAGGCAATGGAACCTTTAGGAGGAGGGATCTGGCTGGCAAAACTAGCTCATTGGAAAGGTTATGTAATCTGGCTGGCTCCACTGAAAGGTGACATCTTCATCACATCATTCTGCATCATGAAATCATGAATGCTGCCACACCTTGCCCGTGATGCACAGGAATCTTGGAAACCACAAGCTAAAATGAACCTTTTCTCTCCTAAGTTGTTTCTGTCAGGTACTTTGGTCACTACTACACAAAAACAGTGTTCTCCAAGTGTACACCCTGGTAACCTAACTTCCTCTCATTAGGCCCCACTTTCTGAATGTTCCATTACCATGGCAACACAGATTGCTAAGCAGGCTATTGGCCCTTGGCCCTTGGGGGACACTCAGTGTGCAAACTGATTTTTCTGGTGGTTTGCCACTTGAACAAGTTTGAAAATACTTGCACAGTGCAAATTGGAAAGAAATGTGTGGGCTTAATTTGATGCTTTTTTTGACTTATTTAGGGCTACTATTGATGTGACGAAACACCATGACCAAAAGCGACTTGGGGAGGAAAGAGTTTATTTCACTAATAGGCCATATAACAGTTGATTATCAAAAGCAGTGAGGCCGGAACTCAAGCAGGACAGGAACCTGGAGGCAGGAGCTGCTGCATATCATGCAGGAATGCTGCTTACTGGCTTGCTCCTCATGGCTTGCTCAGCCAGCTTTCTTATAGAACCTAGGAATGGCAGCCAAAGGATGGCACCACCCATGATGGGCTGGGTCCTCCCCCATCAATCACTAATTAAGAAAATGCCCTACAGCTGGACTTTATGCAGGCATTTTCTCAATAGAGGTTCCCTCCCTTCAGATGACTCTAGCTTGTGTCAAGTTGACAGAAAACTAGTCAGGGCATCCTTGTATAGCATAAAACAAAGGCATGAGGGAGAGGTCCTTTCAGTAACCTCCCTGACTTAGACACTGCACCTGATACATGATTTCTTTTACATTTCTTCCTTGTGTTTTCCTCAAACTTATGGCAGAGAGCTTGACTATGAAGAGTGAGTCAGGGAATTGCAAAGACAGAGAAACAATCTATTTATTAGGTAGCCAACCTGATGCTGGGTGCATCTACCTTGTCTGTTAGCTGTATTGTTTCATATGCTGCAGATGTGTCAAGATGTGTTGAGTGAGCATCTACTAGATACTTCAAAAGCATAATGGAAAAGCTAGGACAGTCGCTACAGTAGCCTTCACTGCATGGGTTAACAGTGCCGGTCTGTGATGGTTTGATTAGAGTGGCACCCAGAAGCTTATAGAATCAAATGTGTAGTCGCCAGGGAGTGGCAGTATTTGAAAGTATTAGAAGGATTAGGAGGTGTGGCCTTGTTGGACTAAGTGTGTCACTGAGGGTGGTCTTTGAGGTTTTAAAAGCCCATGCCAAGCCTGGTGTCTCTCTCTTGGCCTTCGGATCAGGATATAGCTCTCAGCTACTGCTCGAGTGTCATGTGTGCTCCCATGCCCCACTGTGATGATAAGGGACTAAACCTCTGAAACTGTGCATCCCTAGTTAAACGTGTTCTTTTGTAAGAGTTGCCTTGGTCACGGTGTTATTCATAGCAGAGAACACTGACTGGGACACAGTTCAATGGAGGGTGACGTTTTCATGTACTTTCATGACTGAACTGTTGTTAGAGACCATCTTACACTGTATTTTCTTTGAAGAATAATCCAACACTATTTTTTTCTTGATGTAAGGAACTTAAGGGAAAAAAAGATTTACCTGGCTGGGGTTTCAGCCTGTGGTCATGTGACTCCTGCTTCTGGGCCTGATTAGGTAGACTATGGCAGTACGACATGGTGGAAGGTGGTCCTGTGGTAAGTAGGATATGGCACTACAGCCTGGTGGAGGGAAGATACCTCGTGAACAGCAGGCAGAGAGACAAGGTTACCCTTCAAGGCACATTTCCATTGACATCTGTTCTTCAACCCAGCTTCATCTCTAACAGCTCAGCCAGCTATGAGCTGACCAAAGCATCCTCGTCGCTAGTCACCCTCAGTAGTGTCATCAGCTGGGAGCTTGCCTTCAACACAGGCACCTTTTGGGGAACACATTTATACCCAGTACTGACCATCTCAGTGCACTGTAAAGAGAGTGCCACAGACTATGTGGAGACAAACTTTAGATCTTCTTGCTAAATAATACCTGCATTTCTTTTTGTAAAGCAGGGATTAACACAGGATCGAAGGCAAGTGAGTGCAGATGTGGCTGGCTGGGGGCCAGCCCTCTGAAGCCACAGACTACCCTGTCAATCCCAAAGGCATAGGAAGCCCCAGTGTATTCATGTCAGAACTGTTGTGAGGCAGTCCTCTTGTGTTTCCTTTGAAGAACTTTTCCTTACCGAGGGCTGGATCTCTGACCCACAAAGCCTTGAAAGAAAATTCCTTTGCCAAAAGGGAGTTGAAAGTTGCTGCACGTGACTTGACACATCGTGTTTACTTAAGCAGCTTCAAGGGAGATCTTTGCACTTAGCCGCGTTGACTTAGAGGAAAAGGGTTCCTTGTTCAGCTGATTCCGTGTGGACTTTACAGTTCAGTGTGATGTGTCTCAGAATCCTTTGGGCCCTGGCATGTTTAACTGCAGATATTTTGGGGGGATATTTTGTGCTGAAACGGCACAACTTTGCATAACACTTGAAATATGTCTTGAGACATTCTTAAAGCTAGCTAGAAAGAAGAAACAGTGCTCGCAGGAGCTGAAGCTTTTCTCAGGGACGACAGGTTATCGTTCCTTTCCTGGTGTCAGATTAGTGAGTGAAGTGGAGGCTGAAAGCTGCCGTGTGTTCCCTCTTCACCCTAAAATGGGGCTTGCTGAGACAGGCACATTTCTGAAATAGTTGCTTGAAGTTCAAAACCCTCTTTTCCCGCCTGCTTATCCGCTTGCAGTCTTCACCGCAGTATCTTCATTGTTCAGGTGATGTGACGTAAAAACAACTGTCTATACTTTCTGTCTTAAATACCCGGTTCGGCTTCATGGTTTCCTGAACTAAGTAATTCACATGTTCAAATGTTGCATTTTTACTGTTTTTAATATTTTTGTTCTTAAAATGTGTATGCCATTGAGAATAGCAGTCATTTTCCCTAATTTGGCGGGTTGGGACAGGGTTTGGGTCGCATCCCTGTTAGAGAAGTGACCCTGCTGAGTGAGAGGCGTGTGATGCGCTTATATCAAAGCTGGGTTTGGGTTGCCCACAAGGCCCTGAAACACTGACTGTTCAGCTTTCTGTGGCTCATAGTTTGGGGTGGAGCTGCAGCACGAACCCGCCTCTAAGGTACATAGAACTTGTTTAGAGCCAAGCTGGCCTTTGAAACCAGGGTTAGGTTTTTCTACTTAAGACCATTTCTTGGAGATCGTTTAATTGTGCAAGATTTTTTGTAGTACTGTAACACAGGCCTACTTGACTTTTCTGCAATTTACTTTTAAATGTGGCTGCATGATGGAGAGAAGCTAGTAAATGTTAATTTTAGAGATGCTGGCAATCATAAAATCATACTGAATATCACATGTTAACAGTGGACTGTGCGCTTACTACATAGATAGAAGTGAGGGACAACAAATCCCGTGTGTGTGTGTGTGTGTGTGTGTGTGTGTGTGATGCTGTATATTAAAACTCAACTTATACATTGTTCCATATCTTAAACTAATCTTAAGGGGAAGAAGAAAAGGAACTCTTGTAAAATTTTCTTTACTATTTGTATTGGGTTTAAAAGGAAAAGTATATACTTTAAGTAAATTTATTCTTGAGCAAAAGAATGCTCAAGCTTGGGTAGTATAAAAATGGTGATATTAGGGGCTGGAGCTGCGACTCAGTGCTTAAGAGCATTGGCTACTGATGCCCCAGAGGACCTGGGTGTGATCCATAGCCTCTACACAATAACTCACTACCGTCTGTAACTCCAGTCCCAGGGGATCTGATGTCCTCATGTGGCCTCTAGGAGCACTGCACACATGCGCACGTTATTAAAAATCATGAAATTGGAATGTGTACACTAGTTGTCATCGTAATCACTGTGAGCTTATATGTGCAACTCTTGGTTGTGTCTGGAAAACAATGTTTCCTTGAATTCATCCTCCACCTCTGTGTCCCATAATCTTTCTGCTCTCTCTTTCCAGAAGTCCCTGGACCTTGAGAGGAGAGGTGTGCTATGTATATCCCATTAGGGCTGAGAACTCCATAGTCCATTATTCTCAGCATGTTGACTGGCTCTGGGCCTCTTTGTTGGCTGTCTTGAACATGTACATTAGAACGCTAATAGTGGTTGTAGGTAGCCATCTATATATTTTAACTTTTCCTTTTATACATTTCTGATTTGTACATTTTTTATTTCATTTTTCTGTGGTTATAAAAGTAATGATTTTGGAATAAAAACATCCCTTTTCCAAATGAAAACAAGTTTTAGAAAGAGTGCACACAATGACAGTCGCCATTTTAAATTCTGAGCTTTTCAGTGCTTTTACTGGAACATGTTATATTGAAAACAGATAATCTAGAAAAGATTGAGAAAGTCCCTATTTTCTTTCACAAACTGGAGTAACAAAATTAACTTTTATCATAATTATGAAGCTTTTAGTTCTATTTATTTTAGTGGCAACTTCTTAAGTAATAATTATGTCAGGTTTTGGTGTATATGTGTTTTTTCCTACTTTAAATGGTTTTAAGAAATTACTTACTAGTGTTTGTTTATGTGTTTTAATCTTGAAAATAAACAAAGTAAACACATTTACTTATGGAACACCTTTTTTTGAGATTCCAGTTCCACTTATCATTCAAGTGTCAAGTTTTTCATTTCTCATTATAGTAGTTTTGGGAAAGAGTGTTGAAATACCTCTGTGGTCCAGAAATTTTAAGAGTGAGAGAAAAGGCTCTCAAAATCTTAGCAAGCTAGTGTTAAATAAATTACTGCTGAATGCTTTGAGAGCCTTGGATGTGTTGAAAGTTTTGAATGTTTGGCATCTAGCCCGTATGCGGACTGTCTTTCGGGCCGATCGGTGGTGAAGCTAAGCAGCTGTTTCCCAGCGAGTGCTCTCCTGCCATTCTGAAAAATGCTTAGAAAGAGGCTACATCTCACTTAAAGCTGGGTGCTAGGAGTGGTCTGTGGGGTGGTGTCGTCGGTTTATACGGTAAGGATTCCCTCCCAGATGAAAGCTCTTACTGGCTTTCAAGTAGTTACTTCACAGAGTTTACTATGTGGCTATCTTCCCATGACTACATATCATTACAGGTCTGTGGACTCTGTACCCTCTGAGGCAAAGGCTGCAAGACACATCAGAGGGAAACACCAGCAGTGTATGTCAGAGACCTCAGATAATGGGAAACAATTACTTTTAAAGAATTAGTGTTGCCAGCATTACATAAGCAGGCAAAGGAAGGCAACTTTTTATTTCATTATCCTGAAAAACGTCTTTAAGCCTTTACTGTTTTGCTGACTTTATCTAAGAAAGTAATGTTTTATATTTGTTTTATGAATATAAGTTATTTTGAGATCAATCACAGCTGAGAATGGTGCATTTTGCCTGTCATTGGCATGCTTCTAATTGTAATCTATAAAGTAGAAGTGAATTGACATTACTAAGATTAACGTTGCTGTATGTGATGCTTCAGTCTCCACCCTTGTACCTCAAGTGATTTGTTTGTCTCTTTGAGGCATATTCTGTCCACATACATGTAGCTCAGGCTGGCTTCTTCCTCACAATCCTCTTTCTCAGCCTCCCAAGCCGGAGTATTACAGGTGTCAGTCACTTTATAGTGAGCATCTTTATAATAAAATGTCTGGCATTATTAAATAGGCTCATTAACTCATTTATTCATCAGTAGTTATTGATTGCTTTTTATATACTGGCTTTGCTTTCTATGCGCATGGCACTGGCTCTGTCACTGTGAGTAAAATAAGCATTTTAAAGATAATGATTGAACATCAGTTATGTATTAGGCATTGTTAAGTGTGGGGTTATGCTTTGTGGAAAGAGAAACACTGAATAAGAACTTAATAACTAAAGTAATTTCAGATAGTGGATCAGTCAGGGTGATCTAGAGGGACAGAACTTATAGAATGGTTCTCTCTCTTCCTCCATATTTACTTATTTAGATTTATTAGAATAGTTTACATGGTGTGGCCTAGATTGACTACCAGTGGAAGGTCCAAGAATTTCGTAGTTGTTCAGTCCATGAGGCTGGATGTCTCAGGTGGTCTTCAGTGTATGCCAGAATCCCAAAGAAGTAGGCTCTAATGCCAGTGAAGGGATGTACTTGCCAGTGAGAGTGGGAACAAGCAGGCAAAGAAGGAAAACTTTCTTCTTCCATGTCTTTCATGCAGTCTGCCAAGGGGAAGTGTAGCCCAGATCAAAGCTGTGTCTTCCCACCTCAAAAGATGGGAGTTAAAAATGGGTCTTCTCCATGTGGATCTCCGAGTGAGGGGAGCAGGGGCTGCCTCTGTCATGAATTGGATTGACTGCCCTTCAATCACTTGCCCCTGGCGATGTGGCCTTGTAAGGCGGTGGAGGAAGAGGATCCAGGCAGTCCTGATGAGACTTAACAAGCTATGGGCAGATGGCAATGGTGGAGAATTCCCCCTTTCAGTGGACTGGGGGAAGGAGATAAGGGAGAAGAGAGAGGGAGGGTAGGACTGGGGAGGGCCCTTCAATAAGGATATATAACTAATAAATTGTGAAAAAAAATAAAATTAAAAAACAACAAACACATAAAGTAAATGTGAGTCTTCCCACTTCACATGATTTAGTTAAGGAAAAAAAAAAAAAAAAAAACTCCCTCCCAGCTGTGCACAGCTGCTTGGGTTTTAGTTAATTCCAGATAGAGTCAAGTTGACAACCAAGAACAGTCATCACAGGTAGGAATTAGGACTTCAAAGACACCACCACAGGGAGAGTGATTAAGACCCTGGCCTGGTCTACTTTATGGTCTGTAGAGGAGATCAATATGAGTGTAATTAATCATAGGTGAATATCGCTGCCATAAAGAACAAAGGAAAGGTGCTGTGAGTGTATGTAAATGAAGTTGGGAGCTGGTTGGTTGTGAGAGTGGCAAGGGAAGAATACAGGAAGAAGTGACACTCTGCTGGGCTCCTGTAACAGCTGTGGCAAATCAAGAAGCTGGAACCACAGGGCTTGTCATTGTGGGAGCTGGAAAACGAAGGTCAGAGTTCGAGTGTGGCTGCTCTTTCTGAGGGCTGAGGACAGTCACTTTCCCACTGTCTGCTGGGGGTTGCTTGGAGGGATGCCTCACCCTCATCTGTACCATCTGCCCACATCATGCTCTCCCCATGTACTTTCTGTGTTATAAGGACATTGGTGCTATTGGATTAGGGGCCCACTGGCTCTAGTATAAGCCCATTTAAATGAGTGACAGTCACAATGTTTGTTCCCAAATAAGGTTGCACTCTGAAGTGATTGTTTTATTGCACTGTGATCTGATAAGATGCAGGAACTTGTTTCCTGAGCTACTTTAACTTAGGTATATTTAATCTGTTTCTGGAGAAAATAAATATGTTTTTAGAAAATATACTGTAAAGACCTTTTGCAGAAACTGTTTGCTCAGGGCCAGGGATAGTGTCTTGTTTTGTTGTTGTTTTAAAAAGAGAAACATAAAGATACCTTTGTAGACTAATGGAAATACTCCATATATGGGGAGAGTTGCGGGGGTTACAGAATGAGAATTTGTTGGTATGTTAAGCAGATGAGAGGACGTGGATCTGTGCACAGATAGAGACCAGCCTTAGACTTGGTCAGATAGGCTGGGGGTGCAGTAGATAAAGTGCACGTGTGTGGATTGGATTCGGGTCCCCAGAAAACACAGGAAAGCCTGGGAGACATGGCAGCCACCCGTAATCACAGCACCCATGAGGCAGAGACAAGGCGTCCTTTGGGAAATTTGGCTCTGAGCTTAGGTTTGGTGAGAGATCCTGCCTCAGCAAAGTGAGGAGCAATTGAGGGAACATACGAGACATCACCGTGGGGCCTCCACATTCATGTTTGTACTTAGACCTACACACGTGTATATACATACATGCTCAAATGCATGCATGTATAGACATACACACAGAGAGGCAGCCAGAGGGAGGAAGGGAGGGAGAAAGGAAGGAGGGGAGGGAGGGAGAATGCTGGCGCCACAGCAGGAGGCTAACAGGGTGCTGGCGTTTTAGTGATGGATGGTCTCTTCTGATTTCAAGTGTTACTAGTGTGGTTTAGAGAAGTGGTTCACTAGTTAGTGTGGGGAAAGGATTATGAGCCAGGGAAAGGTGTGAAAAATTAGCTGAAAAGAAAAGAGGAAGTACTCACGAAAGACAGTTTTCATCTTCGTGTGTTAGCACATGCCTGTAGTCCCTGGACTTAGGAGGCAGAGGCATGGAGGATGATGACCCTGAAAAGGGCCTGGGTGACAGTGTAAGACTGCCTCTGATCCACAGAAGGAAGCAAAAGACAGGCTGTCTACCAAGACTGAATGTTAAGGCTGACAGTAGTCAGATCTGATAGATGCCAGGAAGCAGTGAGAGAATGTCTTCAAAATAACAAACAAGATATGAGTGAAAGGGAGTTTGTGGACCATCAGAGACTACTCAGTTATTTACTCAAAGTTATAAATCAGTGTATTCCAGTGAGAAGGCAATTGAACCGGATGGAAAACATGAGTTACGAGAATCCTTATTAGCAAAGGAATGGGTATTTTGGATGTCCAGTTAGGTATTTAGTAGTAAAAATGCAAACATTAATATGTGAAACAATGTACTTAGGTATATCTACTAAAATATTGGTGAATTTGGGTTGTATATTTTCTGTAACAAATGCTTACGCAGTGTTCTTCCCTGTATAGTGAGTGGAAAATGAAGCTGCAAATGGTTTTTTAGAAGCTTCTGTTGCTTAAGCTGCATTTAGAAATGCCACTGTTTAGAAATGTCAGCTATAGTATGACCTTAGTCATACTATGAAAAGTTGAAAGGTACCATGTATATGACAGTGGCTTTCAAATATACTGAAGATTAGTACGCATATCTTTGATGTAGAGCTACCAGGCCAGGGAGAGCTCTGCTCCCGTTTATCTAAAAGCTTGTGTTTGGGCTCTGCTCCAGAAAAGATTGAGAATCTGTGTCTAGATACACTTTGGTTATCCTGTCTGCTTCAGTGTGTGCGTGTGTGTGTGTGTGTGTGTGTGTGTGTGTGTAAGCACTACAAACAGCCTGCGAGCTGTGCACATCAAGGAAAAGTGGCCTGCTTTACATTTCTCCATCAGGAAGGATGCAGGGCTGAGCTGTGAGCAGCAGCTGGAAGCAGACTCATTTCCACTGTATAAGGGTTAGGAAGTTGAGAAGACCATCAAGGGAAGGGAAGGTATTTGACTACTTGTCACTGTGAGGTTTTAAACCTTTGAATTTTCAAAATTAAAAAGTAATGTCTAAGTTTGATGTCTGAATGATGTGGTAGATAGAAATGAGATTTGCATGAGATTCTCAGGCCTCTGCTTTCAAGTCCCATTCAGCCCGGGATAGAATGGGAAGCCATGGCCAAGCCGCTTCTTCTCGGTGCACCAATATTAATAGTATTGACTTTTTCAGTTTCATTCTGTGAGCATTCACAGTGTTCAGAAGTAGCTCAAAGCTCCAAGCTCATGTCTGAGGTGGCTCCTTTTAATGTGATACTTAATAAGACCCAGAAACCACTGAAAACATAGAAAGCCCAGAGAGCTTTTTCAGGGAGCCTGTCTTAGCCAACAAAGTGATCTCTCTTCATTTAATTACATTATTGGAACATTTTACTTACTTCAACTGTGTGTTGTCACTAGAAAAACAATATTTTCATGCTGTTGGGTGTGCTGCTGGTGAATGCAAATCAAATAATTTTAGACTGATACTAGTGACTATTTTGATGGAGATTTTATTGCTGCTGTATCTAAAATAAAATGTTATGCTTCGCTTTAAAACAAGTTGGATCATAACAAAACAAATAAAAATAGAATGGATAGTGAGATGGCAGTTGATCTGTCAGGTCAACATTTCATTTTGCAAATAGTTAAAATAATTTAAAAGCTTTTAGTTTCCTTAAATTTGAGTTCTGAGTCACGGTAGTCTGAAGAGCACAGTAGTAGTGCTTAGAACGGCGATGCACACCTGCGGTAGAGGAGCAGGTCACAGTGAGTCTGTGTACACAGCTGTGTGGTGATGTCAGTTACACAGGGCGTTCACAGAGTCATGCAATGAGCCTCACCTCCAAAGCCCCGTCAGCCCCGTCTTGGAAATAGCTAGTTAAAGAATGCTTCAGAGGTTGACTGCGCTCTCCTCAGTGTCCCTAGCTATCCTCTACCTGAATGCAGAAATTTAGTCGTAAGTGTATGTTGGCCAATTTCTGAGAAAATTTGTACTTTTTGTTAAGGCTACTTCATATTTGTGATTCATGCTTTCATTGCCTCTATTACCTGCTGTGTTAGTACCAAATTGAGCATCCATTAAACTTTATTGCAGTTACATGGGCTCTTCTGGTGTATTTCACTAAACTTACAGAACTGAATTAATTTAGTCTATGTGAAAGCATCTTTTATCATTAATAAATTTTATTTAATCCATGGAGCTATTAGTTTTGGGTAACTTGTATGGTTTCATTCATAATAGGATATAAATAAATATTTTAAAACTAAGCTTTAGTGAAAATACAGATTTAGAATATATTCACAGGACTCAAGAATGTAGCAACGTATCTGATGCAGGTGGGTAAATGAGAAGTTCACATTGCCTGTGTGTTGCCATGGCATCACTTATAAAAGCACTCATCTGAGAGAGTTAACAGACTGTGGGGCTTTCAACTCACGTAAAGTGTGCCGTGTGCCCACTCAGCTCCACAGACAGCAGACACAGGCTCACTTCTTGTCCACAGGTACTTGAGTTCCTTTGTACCTGGAGAGAATATTAAGCAGCAGTTTGTAATTGCACAGTTGCTCTCTGAAGTCTACAGCATCTAGAGCAGGTCTATGCAGCACAAACAGCAGCATCTTTGTTAGGCCCTTAACTCTTTAGCATTTCAAAATGGATACTGCATCTGGGAAGGGCCTACATGTCCATTTCCACTCTAGAAAAAGTCACGTCAGTGTGGGCTTCGGTCGGGGGCAGGAGATTCCTTATTTTTCTTATTTAAACAATTTAATTTCCAAGCTGGGTGCAGAACCATGTTGTATTTTCAGTTCAGGTAGTTTGGGGTTTGACCTAGTGTTATCACAGCCCTTAGTCCAGCAGTGTTGCCAACTTAGCCATCTCGCAACCCCAAATCTGCTGTTTCGTATAACTAATATCTGCTCTAAGGATTATTACAATTGTGCAGCTCAAGGAGAGCCCAGAGCTCCCCAGTTAGGCTGGCTGGCCAGCAAGCCCTAGGGAGCCTCCTGTCTCCCACCTCCCTAGGGTGGGGTGGAGGTGTTGCCTGTGTGCCCTGTGCCCACATCCTCCTGCTGTGAGGCAAGCACTGACGGAACCCTTTCCCCAGTCCTGAAATTCATCATTTTGTGCAGCTAATGTGTGATATAATAAAGCATTAAAAATTTGTAGTTTAAGAAGACAGGAAATGCCAATTACCCTGATTTGATCCTTATAAATTATTGCATGTATCACATTATACTTCATAAATATGTATAATTGTGTCAATTAAAAATTAAAGAGAAGTAAGAGGGCCTTCAAGTAGTAGGAGAACCAATTCGATTGTATAGAGCAAAGAGCTATGGTATCAAAGTATTCCTTTTTAAGTGTGATTTACTCTTCAGGCATTTTAGATAACAGAAGGAAAAAAAAGGAAATCACAGTATATTCTTACACTTCACTAAGTGTAAGTGTTGAACTTACTTGGTTATTTGAGACCCCCTCCCCCACCCCAAATACCCCAGCTGGAAAGACAGTGGCAATAGGGATGTGGCTCCTGCCTGGGTGTGGGCATGTGACACGGGGAATGGAGGAGAGGCCCAGCTGTCGGCTGTCCTGTGCCGTGCTGTGACATGGGGCTTGGAGGCAGTGTGCGTGGCTATAACCTGCCTGCTTGGCCTCTGCAGCAGGGAGGGCGAAACAGACACAGCCTGCTCTCGAGATAGCTGCTGATTGCGCTTTAAAGTCTTGGCATGTGGAAAAAGCAGCACGTTAAGATTTCTCCCACGTGGCCAGGCATGGTGGTACACTGGGGAGGCAGAGGCAGGCCGATCTCTGTGAGTTCAAGGCCAGCCTGGTCTACAAAGAGAGTTCCAGGACAGCCAGGACTGTTACACAGAGAAACCCTGTCTTGAAAAACAAACAAAACAAAAGATTTCCACTTAAAAAAAAAAAAAAAGATTTCTCCATGTGAGGAGTGGTTTCACACTACTTTCTAGTACTTGGTAGTTGCTTGTAGTCTTCAAGTGCTTTCCTGTGAGATGGTTAGAGATGAAATATAAAATGAAGACTATTAATGAGGCTGTTAATGAGTCGATCTTTATTTTCACAGACAGCTAGATAGTCCCAATCCCAGCTTGAGTGTGTGAACATGGGGTGGAGATGCTGCGTTAGACCTCAGGGTAGGAGATGTAGACTTCCCTGTGGGAGCTACTTCAGAAGAGGTTGGTTCGCAGTGTTTGGATCGCTTTTCCCCTGTAGTCACACGGCTTCCACCATCCCTCTTCTTTCTTTCCCTCCTTTTGTCGTACAGAGAAGTCACAGTTATTAGCCTTAAACATTCAGTAAGCAGATAGTATATGAAACGTAAAAGAGTTGGCTAGCATATAGTCAGCAGTAGAGAATTTTCCCAACATCCACAAAGCCCTGTATTCAGTCCTCGGCATGGGAGAAGGCAGGTCTTGGGAGAACTTTTATAAAATTTGAGGTTAAAACACTCCTCACTTTTTAAAATTCACACTTCTTGTTTGATGTACCACAGATCCAAGTGGGAATAATGTGTTCTATTCCCAGATTTGTACATGAGAGTGCTTTATTTTCTCAAGTACATATAAAATATGTGTGCATACATAAATCAGATGGCTACGGTCTGTGTACAGAACTGCTGTGTCTCTATCCCAGGCTTACTTAGGCTTTCTTTGCAGGTGAGCCAGAGGCAATCACTAAACTCTTCATGGTTTTAGAAATGTCTTCTTTCCCTACCTAGAGTTAGTCTTTATTAGCAGGATCAAGATGTAAGTTTTTCAGAGGAACTAAAAACTTCTGGGCAAACTTGTACAAATCCTCAGTTGAACCTTTCAACTTCCAGAATCCAGAAATAAACATATGTTGCTATATGCAGATTTAATTACCTTCATAATATGTACCAAAGGGATGTTAATTGTATTTTTTGAAGTTAGAATCAGAAAAAGAAACATTCCTGTGACCTGTAAAATCTGTATGTTATTAGTGTGGACAGTTTGCTTTCTCTAGAATATCTGCTTCCAGAAACAGGATGGCACGAACACTGGGGATGCACTTCCTGTTTCGGCTTTCTCTCATTCTCTTACTCCTTAAAAAGGGCATGGGCAGGCTGACTACAAGGCTCACCAAGCCCTGTTACTGGAATTCAGTCCCCAAGTTCCATGTGGTAGAAGGAGAGAAGAGATCCCTATAGACTGCCCACTGTCCCTCCCACGTGCGCTGGTGTGTGCATACACACAGTGGGTGGACGGACGGATGGATGGATGGATGGATGGATGGATGGATGGATGGATGAAAAAAATATTTTAATTAAAAAAAGGCATACTCACTGGTCACCATGGGAATAGATAGTTCAAATCTTGAAATGCAATGAGAAGCCTTATAAAATTCAATTTTTAACAATCTCAAGAGACACAAAGTCATTAAGAACATAGTAGCAAGGACTGAGTTCTGTCACTCACTCCTGGCTCTCTCAAATCCGAGAAAGCTCCAGTTGTCTTGAGTGCCACCTCTAAGAAGTTTTTCTCAGTTGTCCAAAGTGACTGCTGATGGCCCCACAAAGTCCGTCTCTCTAAGGCTATGTCCTCAGCTTGGTGCTGCCAAGAGGGAGTAGAATCTTAAAGTATGGGGCCTCATGGGAAGTCTACAGTCCATTCTGAATACTCTGGAAGGGGATCTGGGTCCTTTCTTTTTCTCTTACTCTCCGGCCATGGGGTGAGCAGTTTTTGCTTAACCACAGGCCCAACAGCAATGGGAGCAGTCGTGTGTGTACTGTAACCTTCAAACCATAACCAAATAAGTCCTTTCTCGCCTCTATGTGGTTTCTCAGATACTTGTTATAATGACAGGAAGCTAACACAATTGATTAAAGCACCTGAGGTATTGTTACCAACAGCTAGCACTGAGAACAGTTGCTTCCAATGCTTACAATTCTCTAAACTTTTTTAAAGATTTGTTAGTGTGGGGATGTGTGCATTTGAACATGTACCAGAGTATGTGTATGTGTGCACGCATGTGCTTATTGAATGTTTGTGTATCTGCATGTGTATGTTGTCTCGATTTTTACATATGCCCATGTTTGTGTGTGCACACACGCGTGTGTTCATGCATGTGCCTGTGCATGTGCATAGGCCATAGTCGTGTAGGTCTGAGAAACTTTCGGGAGTTGCTTCTCTCCTCCGTAGAGTTTCAGAGACCCAGCTTGGCTCATCTGTCTTTCTAGGCCATCTTGCTGACTTCCAAAGTTAAAACTCTTTGATGAAAGTAAAAAGTGTGTTTTAATTTTACGCAAGAATAAAGATTGTTTTAGAAGTTTGTGGCAGTTGCACTTCTCCATATAAAAGGTCTTCATTTGTGAGCTTGATTCTTGGTTCTGGTTTGTCTTCGAAAAGCCAGCAGGGTGTGGATTTGAATTCCAAGGCATCTCCCTTGGCAGAGGAAGGAGTGAGTATCGAATTGCCTAAGGTCCCTCAGGGATGGGAGAGAGCGTGTATAATGTTTCTTCAGTGAGGCCGAGGGCTGTGCTGACTGTGTGATACTAAGGGGATATATGACTTCAGAACACTGAATAGAGTCCTAAGGAGGACTCCTTGGACTCCGACTGTGATAGCCAGTAAAGCAATGCTATTCGTTGACTCAACGGAGCTGATGCCTTAACTTAGGAACAAAACAAAGAGCTTGCTAGTTAAATTTCTGTGGCTCCTCAGAACTGTTTTTATCTTTTGTCTCCTATTGTGTAAGGTACTGGCAGTGACAGGCCTTTGCAAAGGATGAGTACTGACTAAAACTCCTAACATTGTAGTGTGACTCTCTCTTCTCAGTGCTTCGCTGTTTGGTTTTAAAGCAAACATCATCTTGGCAGTACCTGGTTGTTAACTTGGGACTCAAGTGCAATGTCCTACCTAGGAAATACAGTATTGTATTTAGTATCTTGCTATCAGTAATTGTATGAGGGCTGAGGAGATGGCTCTGCAGATAAAGGTGCTTACTTGAAAGCCTGAGGAACTGAGTTTGGGCTCCAAGACCCCCGTAGTTGAAGGAGAGAACTGACTCCCACACCTTGTTCTCTGCACTGGACACATCATGGTAGTATTAACACATTCACACACACACAAGATGTAACTTAAAAAATAATTATGTAAGCTTATTTTTTGTTGTTGTTGTGCCTAATCCAATGCTCTGCTTTCTGCACGTCAAGCCATTTTCATGATAAGATTAGGTTGTGAGCTTTATAATTAAGGAGTCTAAACAAATGAAACATTTTCCTCCTATACTTGTACTAGAAGTACTGCAATCCTAGGTTATGTGAGTCGCACCTGGACTATGTTAACAGGGAAACCTATTTTCTCTTCTGACATGGTTAAGATGCCTTCTGCAAGCCCCAGTTTTTGGGAAGCCCCAGTGGGATTAGAACAGTGCTTTGTCATAGCTGTACTTTACAACACTGGAGCTGCAGCAGTCACTACTAAGTCCCGAGGAAAAACATTCTGACTAACGGACCCCAGAAAAGTCTACGGCAGCCTGGACCTGCTGAGGGTCTCGGCACTGAGGCCTGTGGGGACCACTTCAGGGGACTAAGGCTGGAACTGCCTCCCTGCAGAATAGCAGATACACTGAGATGATTTTTGTTTCAGTGTTGTTCTGTGATTATTATTAGTATTTTTTTCAAACCAATTTGCTTTTGAATTCCTGGACTCAAGTGATTCTACTGCGTTAGTGTCTTCAGTAACCGTTAAGACCATTAAGGCTGTCACTAGGCCCAACACCATTTCAGTGCTCTTCCAAGGGCTCTGTGGGCTGACTATCGATGCCACCCTGCATCACCTTAAAGATAGCGAGGCCTTTACTGTGCAGGACTCAAGCCTGGTTTCTAATGCGTCCATTTATAGAAACCTTTGCTTTCAGCCAGGCCTGCATTTTACGTCTAACAACACTGCCTTACTGGGGTATTGTGTGTGTTTAATTCTGACATAAAATAAATATCCTTAACTCCTTCCTCATTTATTATTACCTTATTTCTTGTCTTTTTATAGCCATCTCACAGAACTTTATCTCATATAAATAAATTTCTGAAGCAAGATTGAGTATGACTTTCACAGTTTTGAACTGTTTGAACTTTTGAATCATTAATGCATGTCTCTTCAACATCTTACTCAACTTCCTCCACATTCATGAAATACCTAACTCCAGCGTCTTCAGCCTTAGAGTTTGGGTGGTTTCAGGTTCTTTTCTTGCCAAAAACAATATTATCGTATGTTATAAAAAGTATAAATAAAATAAAGTGGATGTGAGTTTTATTTACTCTTCTCTATAATTTTGTTTTATGTCAAGGAATATGATGTATCCATGTGAGTCTTTAGCAGTGATGACACATTTGTATTGTGTGTGTGTGTGAATGTGTATTCAGATGACACTTAGTTTCCTATACTATATAACAGTTAGAAAATTAACTTGTACATTTTTTTAACTTCATGTTGTAAAAAAAGGCAAGTGAAACTTTGCCCATAAACATCCAAAATCCAACTAATGGAAGATTTCGGTTTGTTAGACAGAATCTCGTACTCTTTGCACACTGCTTTCATTTACATTCAGTGCAGAGCTTGGTAACAAAATACAACTGAAACCCTTAAGAGAATGTTCTAATTAGATTAAAGTCAAGATATATTGTTTCTCATTTTAGCAGGAGATTTCCTGCCAAGAACTTCTATTGTAAAAGTAAAGTATCACATTTTGAAATCCTATATTTGCAAACCAGAAATATGTTGGAAGCTGCCCAGAGCTGTTAATATTATGCTTTGTTTTTAAATCCTTGTGCATCTCAAGATTATATTCTTAGGTCATCTGTCTGCAGGCTTTTCATTTTGTAATGGCTGAAATGCTTTAGCTTTTTTCTTTTTAATATATAAAACTATCAAATCCTAGGCTTCTCTAAAATTTAACACTGAGTTTTTCGTGTCAAGAAAGCTCTCCTTGTAGACAAATGTGGAACTGTAATAAACTGGCCTTGCATTAACTTTCACACTTCAAAAGGCAGGGTTGTTTGTTTTCTCCTTTGGTGTTTTGAGAAAAGCTGGCATTGAACTTTATGTATAGTGTGAATTCCTGATCCTACTACTTTCTCCTCTCAAGTGCTTGAGGTTTTTAATGATAATTTCTTTCGGCCAGGTTAAGGGAGATTAGAATTTATGTGTAGTCTACAGAAGAATGAAGACTGCTTCTTCCTGAGACCCGCTGATGCTGTGCCTTTTCTTTCCGAGACCCGCTGGTGCCTGTGCCTTTTTTTCTAAAGCACACATTCCAGTTTCTAATCTCTGTAAGGCATTTGATGCTTATTGGTTAATATTAAGTAGATTTCATTCTGGATGACCAAATTATTTTTGTGTTATTGATAAGATGCATATAATTTTCTAATTTTTAATCAAATCAAACAAAGAATATTTGAGCTAAAAACAAAGGTTTCCTACATTCATGAATTTCCAAGGTGGTTTATCACAGATCAGATTTGCCACAGTAAGATTAGCCAGAGATTAAATAGAAAAGTCTATGGACCCGTGCCTGTAATGGCTCACTGTAGAAAAAAAAATATTTCTTCCGTTGTTGTTTAAAAATACCTCCATTAAGAGCCATAACTTAGCCAGTGAGTTCATGGTCATCATGTGTGAAGTTCTGAGTTCAAACCCCCAGCACTGCCACAAAGAAAACAGAGCGCCAACATAAAAGTACCTCTGTTAATGCCTAGGAAAATCCTTCCACAAAGAACACGTGAATTGAAAAACTGTCTTGAGAATGAGGTTGCATATTACCTCCTGAACTGAGTGCTGTTGATGTAGAGAAAAGGTGACTAGCCACTTATTGCCATTCCATAGTATTTAATAGTGTTTTAGTATTCAGAGTTTACAGCAGGGAATAATGCAACATACTGTAGTCAAACTTGACATGAAATTAATCTTGACTGTTTTTTCTTTCCTACAGCTGTGGTGGGAATGGTCCCTAGGGCCTCTATAAGTGAGCAGGAAAATAGATTTTGTATACCGAAGATTGTATTTCAATTCTGTCTTCTGCTCAATAACAATGTAATATATGTAATGGCAACAATTGTGAAATGTGACTTGTTCAGTCAACATTTGTGCAGTGTAAAAATCTAACTTAGCACATAGCATATGCTTTATATACCTTAGCATATGCTTTATATACCTTCCTCAGAGGCCTGAAGATAATAGACCTTTGCCTTTAAGTGTAGATTAAGAAGCAGAAGAGAGACCTAAATGGCCCTGCTTTTTAAAACTGTTTAAAGTTAGCATACGATAAATGGTGTAATAGGGCTCTCAGGGTCATGTGTCTTAGAGTAGAATGTTAGCATTTCTGCTTCAGACAATCAGAGAAGGTTTTGTGGAAAACCCATGGTTGGCCATAGGAAGAGCATTGAGGGCAGAAGGCATAGGGTAAGTACAAAGTAAGTTCCGCCGTGACCCAGCTCGGCATCCCTTCTGCTGGGGATGATGGCCAG